>NW_020954564.1:21478017-21491052 GCF_900497805.2 Vombatus ursinus | reverse complement strand
TGTGTGTGTGTGTGTGTGTGTGTGTGTGTGTGTGTGTGTGTGTGTGTTATGTATTTAATTAAGTGTAATACAAATAATATGATGAAGTGCATAGAAGTGAGTCAAGTTAGTAATAACTCATGAATCCAAAGAGTGCCTTGGTAAATACTTGATAAAATTTCCGTATTTTAAAAATTTCCTGAAATCCATGCATCTGAGGTTACATCAGCCACTCCAAGTTTGTGTGGTGAATCCAAAAGACAAAAAGGATAATGCTACTTAAATTAGGTTACAAATTTAGCAGTTTCTCAATCACATTGCTAGGGGGATACTTTTTAGAATTAGCAAAATAACAATTAATTTGGAAGAACAAAAAGGTCTAGAATCCCAAGAGATAATGAGAAAAAGTACAAATGAAAGGTTATAGCAGCACCAGAACTCAAAACTATTATAAAGAGGTAGTCCTCAAAACTCCTTGGCATTGGTTAAAGAAACTAAACAAACAGAAAAACTGGTCAATGGAGTAGACTAGATAAACAATAAATGAAAGTAAGTGAAAATGGTAGCCCAGTGTTTGATAAATCTAAGAATATAAGTTATTGAGAGGACTCCCTTTTTCTCTCTCTCCAAAACCATAATATTTGATAGGAGATAATAACAGTATTTAAAGAATGCAACTGAGTTGAGTTGAACAGAAAAACAAGGGAAAACACAAAAGAAACCTGTGTCTAGATCACTGTGACACTTAGCTATGAGGCTGATTACTGCCAAGATGAGTTGTCAGGTGACATTGTCAGTTCAAGGATTCCTTTAAATGAAGTATGCAAGTGTGGCGAGTGCAGTTACTAAGGAGGACTTTGTTTTTGACAAGAGTGGTTGGGAAAAGCAGATACAGTTTGGCAGAAATTATAGCAGTATCTTACCTCCCACAGTACATTAACTTCAGAATGGATATGTGATTTGAATATAAAAGGCTGCATCTTTAACTAAAAAATAAAAGGGAATCTGATTAGGGACCTTTCACAACTATGGCTAGGAAGGGAATTCTTTTTTCTTAAATTTTTTTATTAATAAATTTATTTATTTTTCGTTTTCAACATTTACTTCCACAAGATTTTGAGTTCCAAAATTTTCATCCCCTCTTGCCCCTCCCCCCACCCCAAGATGGCATGCATTCTGGATACCCCTTCCCCTAATCTGCCTTCCCTTCTATATCTCTCCCCCTTCTCTTATCCCCTTCCCCTTCTATTTTCCTGTAGGGCAGGATAGATTTCTGTACCCCATTTCCTGTATTTCTTATTTCCCAGTTGCATGTGAAAACATTTTTTTTAATACATGTGTTTTTAAAGCTTTGGGTTCCAAATTTTCTCCCTTCCTCCCTCCCCACCCGCCCTCATTGAAAAGGCAAGCAATTCAATATAGGTTATACATGTACAGTTATGCAAAACACTTAGGAAGGGAATTCTTTACCAAATGACATAGAGAGACCATTAATTTAGAATTGCAAGAGACCTTAGAGATCATCCAGTCCAATGTCCTCATTTTACAGATTAGGAAACAGACTCAAAGAGGTTAAATAACTTACTTAACCAAAGTCACAGAGGTAGTACTGTAGAAGAGGTGAGGTTTCACCATATGTCCTCTGACTCCAAAATCTTTCTGCTATACCAAGTTGCCTCTCAGAGTAACATAAAATTCTAAAAGCTTATCGTACCAACAGAATCAATGAAGATAATTAGAAGAGACATTGAGTATGAAAAATATTTGTATCAAATATTACCAATGAAAGCTAAACTGCAGAGGCAAATAGCACAAATCTGAGACAGAGAGCTGCCTTTCTCATATAGATAAGTGGTTGAAGAATATGAACATTTTCCAAAAAGAGAATTGCACACTAAAATAACTGCATGAAAACATACTCCAAATCACTAGAAGAGAAATACAAGTTAAATCAGCCCTGAGGGTATCACCTCATACCAGACAAATTGGCAAAGATGACTAAAATTTGAACGGTGTTAGAGGGAGTATGGGAAGACAGGAACACTGATGCAGTATTGGTGGAGTGACAAAGTGGTTAGATCATTCTGATTTTGATTTGAAATTATGCAAGAAAAGTAACTGAGCTGTCTCTACCCTTTGACCCAGTGATCCACTGCACATGCCCTCAAAGACACAAAGATCTAGGATGTACCAAAATATTCATAGCTACAACTCTTTATATTAGCAGATGAAATGGAAACTAAATGAATGTTCATCAGTTCAGGAATAGTTGAAAAAACTATGATAAATGAATAACATATTGTGCTTACTATCTCCCAGGCACTGTGCTAATAAGTGCTTTACAAATATTATCTCATTTGATCCTTACAACAACCCTTGGAGGTAAGGTGCTGTTATGATACCCATTTGACAAATGAGGAAACTGAGGCAAATGGCGGTGAAGTGACTTGCCCAGAATCACACAGCTACTAAGTATCCAAGGTTGGATTCAGATTCATCATGTTCTGACTCCAGGCCTGATGCTCTATCCACTAGACGTGGCCCTTGAAGAAACTTACAAATATGAGGGATGCATAGAAATATGGGGAGATCTATGTAAACTGCTACAAGACCAAATAAAAACTGGAAGAATAATATACATAATGGATAAATAAAAAGATCCCTGAATGGATATCATTCTCTGAGAAACTGAAAAACCAGCTAAGGTCCTATAAAAACAACTATGAAACATGCCTTCTCCCTCCTCTGGCCAAGTTGAGGGACAACTAGGGAAGAATGCAACATACGTTGTCAGATGTGCTCACTGTATCAGATGTGTTTTCTTAAATTTTTTTTTTGTCTTAAGGAAGCAGTCTGTAGGATGGGGTGGAAAATGGCAGAAATAGAATGATCAGACTCATCAGTGTATTTTCTTTAAAAAAGAAAAACAACAACAGTAGCAGCAACAAATGCCATTAACGTTAAAATGTTAAAAAGAAGTCTAGCTTCTTTTCTAAAGATTGCTTCATTTGTCACCAAATGCCAATATTATGAAGAAATTTGTCAACAGTTGGCATTTATCTATTGGACACCATCTGTTGTTGGAGTGGAATGCCTTAGATAGCTTTTTTTTTTTTTAATCACAGGCATCTCCTACATTTATTTTAAAATCTTAGAGGTGGAAGGGGACTTTAGAGTTGATGCATGAATTTCCTCAACAACATCCTCATGAAATTATAATCCATTTTCTGCATGAGCACATCCCACAAGGGTGGGATGAATTGTTCCCTTCCTACCTCACAAGGCAGCCTATTCCATTTTCAGGCAGCTCTAACTAATCCTAAATGTGACTCCCTTTTGATTCTCACTTCGTACCAAGTATGTCTCATGCCTCATCCACCTCAACCCTTTAGGTGTTTGCTAATCCTTATTCATAAAATGACAGGAAAACTGGCTTCTGATCCTGTCTTTACAGCTTGATATGTGAACTTGGCCACACCAGTAATGTAAGCTATTATAATTGGCCTCCAGATGAGTTTCTCTCCTGAGTACCTATTTCCTGTACCCCAACCCTTGCCTTTATACTTCAGGATTTCAGTATAAGTATTCCTAGAATTACCTGGCCTCCAAATTTATCAGCCTTTTCAATCCCCATGGCCTTTATTTTGCTCCATCTCAATAACCTTCAGGTTCATACTGACCTATATTCTTGAATGTTTTTCCTTTTGTCCTATTGTCATTCATGCTTTGCCAATCTCTATCCTTGGGCTATTCCCATTACCTACCCACCTTCCTCTCTGCTCTTACTACACTCATACTTTGGATCTTAGCATCGCTTATTCCTGTTTTAGGCAGCAGGTGGTGGTAGTAGTGAGAAAGGCCAGGCTAAACTCCCAGTGTACTCAGGTCAGCCAGGGACTTTCAGCCTTCCTTTCACCCATCTGCCTCTGGCAGCCAGCCTATAGGTTTGAAAATGAATAGACCCTTACCCATGTAAAGCTCCATTGCAGCCTGTTATTCTCACTGGCTAGTGATTTCTTTCTAGGAGTGGCTGAATCCCAAATTGGTGTGCCAGGCTTATACAGTCTAACGCCACTCTCCTAATTTGTCCTAATGGCTCCAATTCTCCTGATCAGCTCCCACAGACCAAATCTTTTGCCTTCCTAGAAAAAGGACCGATGTCTTCTCTTTATTATTACTTTTACTTAAATGTTGCTGAACAATGATGGAGAGATTAATCCAACCATTCTGACAAGGTCTACCACAAATTTATACTATCCATTCTCATTTGGGCCCTTCCTACTGAATAGCAAATTTTTTTCCCTTCCCTGACGGATTCTTTCTCACACTCTTTATAAAAGTTATTCTAAGCCTTCTCATTCTGAAGTCCCTTATGCCACCCTTGTCCCTGTCTTTAGCAGAGGTTCTCACCTTCAAATTTACTAAGAAACTTAAGAGGGCCTCTAGGTGGTGTAGTAGATAGAGCATTGGAGTCAGGAGGACCTGAGTTCAAATCCTGCCTCAGACACTTGACACTAGCTATGTGACCCTGAGCAAGTCACTTAATCCCTATTGCCTTGCAAGAAAGAAGAAGATTACAGCCATCCTCTGTAAGCTCCCTCTTTTCCCCTATGCCACATCTCAACAACCCTCTTCATCATTTCTCTTTCCTCCATTTCTATAGTCTTTGAGAAATAAATGGCTTTCTTCTCCACAAAGCTAACCCTTCTACTTGTGCCTTTTACCATAACTCTTTAGGGAGGCTGCACTGTTGATATTCTTCCTGACCCCCTCATCAGCAATCTTTATCTACTGTTTTATCCCCTGTTGTCTACAAACATCCCCATCTTTTTTTTTTTAATTTAAGGCTTGTTTTTATAATTACATTAATTTCCAAATATGTTCCTATTCCTCCTCTCCCCTACCCAGAAAGTTTTCTCTTGTAATAAAAATTAAAAAAGAAAAGAAAATTTCAGAAAAAACCTAACACATCAGTCTCATCTGACAGGACAAGCAACATTCCACAATCATGGTCCCCAAGCTCTCCAATGAAGGGAGGACAGTATACTTTCTCATCTCTAGGCTTGGTCATAGTTACACAATGGAGAGAGAGGCAGCCTGCTATGGTAGATAGAGGGAAAAATCCTTTAAACTCTCAGTGTTCCAAGACTGCAAGTTGCAGATCTGTGGCTGATTTCCATTGACAGAAGAGATTTCCTCATTGAGGAGCTTGCTATGCCAATGACATCATATTAATTATATAATGTTCAGTTTCATTTTATTGTAGTTTGTGTTTACATTGTTGTGGTCCTTGTGTATATTGTTTTACTGGTTTTGCTTGCTTTATTCTGCATCAGTTTACATATCTTTCTGTTTTTCTGAATTAATTTTATTATTTCTTGCGGTACAATAATATTCTGTTACATTTATATACCAAATTTGTTTAGCCATTCCTCAGTAGATAGACACCTACTGTATTCAAAGTTCTTTATTCCTACAAAAAGTGCTATTTTGGAGTATAACTTTCTGTCTTTCTGACTTCTTTGGGCTATATATCTAGCAATAAACTCTCTGAGTCAAAGCACATGCACATTTTAGTCACATTTTAAAAGCATAATTTCAAATTCCTTTCCAGAATAGTTGGATCAATTCAAAGCTTCAGCAATGCTGGACACACTCCAGTGTGTTTGTATTCCTCTACCCTCGCTTACATCAACTATTTCTCTCTTTTGTCATCTTTTTAAATATGCCCAGACAGGAAAGCTCAGCATTGTTTTAATTTGCATTTCTTTTAATACTAATAAGTTAGAATGTTCTTTCATATGGTTGTCAATAGTATGCAATTCTTTTTTGGAATAGTTTATATACTTTGACCCTTTTAGGGGAATGGCTCTTGATTATATGAGCATGTGTTAATTCACTACATAGCTTATATGTGAACCGATCAAAAATAGTTGATGCAAAGATTCCCCCTCCAATTAACTCTCCCTCATTTAAAAGACAAACTTTCCCTTGACCTTGCCATCACCTCACAGTCAAACTCCTACACAAAGTCATAGTTGAATGTATTGAGGTCCCCACCCCATTTTCTCTTCTCAGTTCTCGGCGATTTGGTTTATAAACCCAAACCTGGAATAAAACTATTTTGTCCAAAGATGCCAGTAGTATTTTATTGCTAAATCCAATTGCCTTTCGGACCTTATTCTACTTACAGTTTTTGACACTGTTGACCATTCCCTCCTCTTGGATAATCTTTCTTTCCTTGGCTTCCATGATATCACTCTCTGAGCATCAGTGTCCTTTGAAAGATTATCCATTTCTGCCCTCAGTGTGTTTGTCACCCAAATGCACCAAGTGAGTGCTTCTCTCAGTGATTTCATAAATTCTCATTGGTTCAATAATCATCACCATGTAGATTAATCAGTCAGCAAGCATTTATTAAGTGCCTACTATGTATCAAGCACTGTGGTAAGCAATGGGGATTCAGTGACAAAAAATTGAAACAACCTCTGTCCTCAAGAAAGCTATCTATTGAGGGATATAATATTTACACATATAAGTATACACAAAATAAATTTAAGGTATTTTAAGGGGGAGAAGCTCCTAACAGCTGGGGGATGAGGAATGGCTTCATGCAGAAAAGATGATAGTAGTGAGGGGGCAATGTATTCCAGGTTTGAGTGAGTCTTAATGCAAGAAGTTTGAAGATAGGAGATAGTGTTGTTTGTTAGGAACAATGAGAAAGCCAGTTTGATTAGACAGCAAAGTGTGTAAAGGGGACTCCTAAACCTGTATATCCAGCCCATATCTCTCTCCTGGGTTCCAGTTGCCTGCTGGACATTTCCATCTCAAACTCAACATGTCCAAGTAACTCATTATCTCTTATTCCAATCTCCTTCTAATCATCAAATTCACAACCTTGAAGCCATTTTTGACTTTTACCTTCTCCCATTCAGTCAGTTACTATGTCTTGTTGATTCTCCCTCCACAAAATGTCTCAATCCCTTCCCAGCTTCCTTCTCTTTCATATAGCCATCTTCTTAGTTTAGGCCCTTGTTTCCTTGTGCTTAGACTATTATAATAGTCTCCTAATTCCTCTTTCCAATTTCTCCTCTCTTCCCTACACAGTTGCCAAAATAATTTAAAATTTTTTTTTATTAATTTATTTTGATTTATCAACAATAACTTCCATAAGCTTTTGAGTTTTAAATTTTTCTCCTCCTCCCTTTCCTTCCCTCCCCAAGACGGTGTGCAGTCTGATATATGCTATACATATACATTCGTATTAAACATATTTTCACCTTAGTCGTGTTGTAAGTAAGAATTAGAACCAATAGGAAGAACCACCAGAAAGAGGAACAAAACACAACAGAAAAAAATAGCAAATAATATGCTTCAATCTGCATTCAAACTCCGTAATTCTTTCTTTGCATATGGATGGCATTTTCTATCGTGAGGCCCCTGGAGATATCCTAGATCCTTGCATCCTATCAATGTTAGTCATTGCACACAAAATATTTTTTTTTCTAATGCACAGCTATAACCATGACACTTACTTGCTGAACAATTTTCAGGGGTTCCTGATTACCTCTTGGGGTAACACCCAAACTTACTCTCCTGTCATTGCAGTCCCTCCAGATCTTGGTTCCCACTTACCTTCTGAACCCTATTTCACATTTCACCTTCATGAGCACTACATTTCAGCCAAACTGGCATTATTAGCTATTCCCTGAACTTGAACTCAACATGCCTTTGCCCAAGCTGATCCCTGAGCCTTGAATGCATGTTTTCCTTATCTCTGCCTCTTAGAATCACTGATTTCTTCTAGGATGCTGCTTAAATGCTGCCTTTTCTAGGAAGCCTTTGCTGATCCATCCCTACAACTCCCCTTGTTGTTAGTGGTTTGTCCTTCAAATTACTTTGAAGCAACATAGATCCTGTCCTGACATTCCTCCATGCTTCACTCTCATAGTGCTGGCCCCTTTATTTGTGACAGCTTCCTTTGTGCTTCTCCTCTCCCAGCTCTGTCTGACTTCTTTTGCCCTCCCCTCCTCCAGCTCCATAGGTTTTATTGTCTTGTCAGGATCTGGCTTTTTTCACTTCTGGCTCCCAGCTTGGACTCCTGTAGTACTAGCAGTTCAGCCTTTTAAAGGACCTCAGGGGCATGGCCAAGTTTTTGCTCATCTTCTTGGCCTGGCTTCCTAGAATTCCATCAGAGATAGACGTTCATACTTTGTAAAGGGATCACCTTGTATGGCCACAATTTTACAGTTAGTTTAGCACCTCTCTGTTTATTCCTTTGTATAATTAGAACCTGGGCTTTTAAAAGTAATTCCCTTACATTCTTTCCTCAATTAAACATTTACTGTCCTTAAATTAACTGGAGCACATTTGGACATATTTACCCATATCCCCCAATTCTGGATAGCTTTTTAATGACTATAGGTTTAAAAATATGTGCAGGATATATTATATGCACTTATCATAACAATACACGCATATCCATACAAACTAATATACACAATCAGCAAAGCAATTCAATACCCATGTCAGCAGGTTTTTTAAAAAAAATCGATCAATCAATAAATATTTCTTAAATACCTACTATGTTCCAGGTACTCTGCTAAGCACTGAGGATACAAAAAGAGGCAAAAGACAGTCTGTGCCCTTAAGGAGCTTACAATCAAATGGGGAAGACAATATGCAAACAACAAATATATACAAAGCAAGGTATAAGAAAGGGCAGCTAGGTGATGTAGTGAATAAAGTGCTAAGCTTCGAGTCAGGAAAAATCTGGCCTCAGACACTTATTAGCTCTACAATCCTGTGCAAGTCACTTAACCCTGTTTGCCTCCATTTTGAATTTGTAAAATGAGCTCTAGAAGGACAAGGCAAACCACTGCCATATCTTTGCCAAGAAAATCCCAATTGGGATCACAAAAAATAGAACATGACTGAAAAATGACTAAACGATAGCAAACTGTAAGGGAAAGCACTAGAATTAAGAGGAGTTATGGAAGGCTTCCTGTAGAAGGTGAGGTTTTAAATGAGACTTAAAGAAAGTCAGGGAAGTCAGTATTCTGAGTGGAGAAGGGAGAGTATTCCAGGAATGGAGGAGAGATGGAATGTCTTGTCTGTAGAACCATGCTGTGGAGCCATGAGGCTGATGCCACTGGATCAAAGAGTATGTGATGAGGAGTAAAATGTAAGAAGACTGGAAAGGTAGGAGGGGGCCTAGCTTATAAAGGGTTTTGAGATGTTGGAGCATTTTGTATTTGCTCCTGGAGTCAGGCAAGAGGAAGTTACTGGAGTTTGTTGAGTAGGAGAATGATATGATCAGACATGTGTTTTAGGAAAATCACTTTACTGGCTGAATGGAGAATGGATTGGAGTGGGGAGAGACTTGAGGCAGGCATGAGGGCCTGCACTAGAGTGTAGCCACAGGGCATAGGCTCATTAATCAACAGGGTATATTAAAATCCTACCCCCATTGCATTTACTCATTTGTGCACATGTTGGATCCTCCAGAAGAATGCAAGCTACTTGAGGGCAGGGGCTGTTTTTGTTTTTGTCTTTGTGTCCCCAGTGCCCAGCATGGTACCTTGTACATAGTAAGCACTTACTAAATGTTTGTTGAATTTAATTAAAATGGAGATCATAAAGCCTGCCCTGCATTCCTCATGTAGTTATTGGAAAAGTTAATTTTAAAAAGTTAAAAGTTCTGTGGAAATGTAGAGTGCCATCATCATCATGTGGTTTGTTATTATTATTATTATTATTGGTGGGGCAATCAGGGTTACTTGCCCAGGATCACACAACTAGTAAGTGTCAAGTGTCTGAGGCCAGATTTGAACTCAGGTCCTCCTGATTCCAAGGCTGGAGCTCTATCCATTGCACCACCTAGCTGCCCCTTGTAGTTTGTTATTTTGACCAGATATGGTCACATTTCTTCCTGCAGATATATTTTGGCAGATATTGCCAAAACAAATTTATTTAGAAGAAATGGTATTTTCACTGTACTATTTCATCTATACTGTATTGTATACCAACTTTTGACCTCATTCTTCATATTGGAACAATAACTCTTCTCGTTACTAAATAATAACTGCTTTCCTTATTCATCATCTTGTAGCCAAATAACTGAGCTCAATTCTTTCCTGAGAGGTAGAGAATGTGCTTTCTCAGTGCAGAGTGGAGAGTATCAGTATTTTTTCCTAGAGATCAGTCTAGGCTAGGTTTATGAGGTAGAAACTCTGCCCTTAAGTAGGCCATGTAGAGTGATTCTGAGTCTATTTACTTCTGCAAATTTCAGAAATGGGTAGCCCACATGATCTGATGGATTCATACAAACTTTGAGGCTGTTTCTGGGAGAGTGGACAGGGTTGTGCATCAGCACTCAGAGAAAGGGAGTGGAAAGATCATAGAGAGAGAAAAGGACTAACTATCATGCCTCAGTTCACACTCCTCCCTGCCCCTTACCCTCTTATCACACATAAGTTTAGTTAGGACTGATGACTCTTGGCTAGCTGGAGAAAGTATCAGACTCTAAGGTGGAACTTCTATATATAAGAAATATTATTTGGGCACCAAAATACCTTTTTAAATGATTGAAACAGAAGGTACAATTACAGATGTAATCTCTTTTCTATATAACTTTCAGAAAGCCCAGAAAGATCTCAAGTCATATCTTATCATAGTTTCTTATTTATTACATAATTGTATTTCTGCCCTTTTTGGGGGGGAGGGGTGAGGCAATCGGGGTTAAATGACTTGCCCAAGATCACACAGCTAGTAAGTTTCAAGTGTCTGAGGCCAGATTTGAACTCAGGTCCTCCTGACTCCAAGGCTGGAGCTGTATCTACTGCACCACCTAACTGCCCCCTGTTACATAATTGTAGAAGTGTTTTATGTGCACAGTGCTAATTGTTTTCATTTTCCTTACTCTCTTTTTTCTTTTCTTCTTACTCTCAGTAGAACCTTGAAAAATTGTTTCACCTCTAAGGGTTAAGTGAATCTCCACAGTCCAATTCTAGTACTAATCTAATTTAAATAACCAAAGTTCAGATGTTTAATGTATGCAGCATTTTCTTTTTAACAGCTTCATTAAAACACTTCCTAATGATACTTCCTTTCATTTATTTGAGGATGCTGCCACAGGAGTTAATATTCATGATTTTGAAAACAGTCATACAGCTCCTATTTCAGAATGCAGTCTGACAGCGGATAGCAAGAGGTGACTTTTACTTGTATTTTATGGGTCAGTAAAATACAACAAAGAAAATGATGCTGCTTATGGCACATTAATGTCACTGAAATTTTTCTGCAAATGGGAAGAAAAAGGATGATTTGACTCCCTTTTGCTGGACTTTTACTGATATTTCCCTTTTACTGTTATTTCCCTGTGTGCTATTGTTATTCTTATGACGATCAAAGGAGATAGCTGTAAAGATACTTTGAAAAGTTGATACTCTATCAGTGTTTGAGGGAATGTTATTGTTTATGATTATAAACAAATGACCATTCTAAACTATCTTTTGAATATTATTTTCTATTTGATCACATATAAAGATTAGAGTTGGAAGAGGCCTTAGTGACCATTTAATCTAATTACCTCATTTTCTAGAGATGGAAACTGAGGCCCAGAGGGGAAAAGAGACTTGCCCAGGGTCAATCAATCAAAAAGCATTTATCAAGCACTTACCATATGCTGGGGCTGTACTAAATGCTGGGGATACAAAGACAAAGGTAAAAACAGCTCTTGCCATTGAGGGACTCGAATCCTAATGAGGGAGGCAATATGTACATAACTAGATACATGCAAGATATTTGCAGAATAGGTGGGAAGTAATCTCAGAGGTAAGATACTAGTAGTAGAGGGAATTGGGCAAGACATCCTACAAAGAGTGGGATTTGAGAGAGTCTTGAAGGAAGTCAAGGGATCTAAGAGATGGAGTTGAGGAGGGAGAACATTCTGGGCATGGGAGACAGACTGAAGGCACAGAGAAGGACGTGGAACATGCAAAGAGTAACAGGGCAGCACAGCTGAATTGTGGAGTGTATGGAGTAGAGTGTAAGAAGACCAGAAAGTAACAAGAAGCCCAATTATGAAGAGCATTAACTTCCACCAGGGAACCTTGTGTTTGATCTTAGAGGTGATAGGGAGCCATTGGAGTTTATTAAGTAGGGGAGTATCATATAGCTAGTTAATGACAGAGCTAGGACTAGAACTCAGTCTCCTAAGAATTATTTTTAAAAGTAGGAGATTTAACAAATTCTGTGACTTATCTAACATTTGTAACCACTTATGCTGAGGTGAATCTTCAAAAATAGAACCCAACAACTGGAGAGTTAGCTTATTGGTATAAAAGGAAACAAATGTTTCATATGGAATAATAGCTAAAAATGACAGTCCTAAGAAAATATTATGTAATTCTTTTTTTTTCCAAGAAGAAATAGGAAATATGCATCATAGGAAATGTGTTCTTGTTTTTTTCTTAAGTGTATAATCCATCAACAAATATTTATTAAGCACCTACTATGTGTCTGGTACTAGGAATACAAAAAAAGTCTTTTCCCTTGAGGAGCTTATATATACACACACACACACTTTTTTTTATATGAGACAATTGGGGTTAAATGACTTGCCCAGAGTCACACAGCTATTGAGTATTATGTGTCTGAGGCAACATTTGAACTCAGGTCCTCCAGACTCTAGGGCTAGCACTCTAACCACTGTGCCACCTAGCTACCCCAAGGAGCTTATACTCAAACAAAGGAGACAACATGTACATATGAGTATATACAGAATATATAGGTCACAGTGGTAGGGTGGTATAGCAAGCAGAGCTGTTTAACCATTCCTATTTGTGCCTCCTTCACCCTACTGCTCACCCTACTGACTCATTGCCTAATTGGGTTTCCCTATATAGCTCTCCTCTTCTCTAAGTTGTATCAAAAGACTCATAATCCTTCCTTCCTTCCTCCCTCCTTTCCTCTCTGTTTTCTTTCTTTCTTTCTTTCTTTCTTTCTTTCTTTCTTTCTTTCTTTCTTTCTTTCTTTCTTTCTTTCTTTCTTTCT
>NW_020954564.1:21472021-21478007 GCF_900497805.2 Vombatus ursinus | reverse complement strand
TCTTTCTTTCTTTCTTTCTTTCTTTCTTTCTTTCTTTCTTTCTTTCTCTGAGTTCCCTACCACAGATAACATTTCTGGCAAATATGTTCAGAGTTAGATCTCTCTTCTCTGGAGATGTTTCTCCCTCAAGTGTCTCATCCTAGCTCTATTACCAATAAGTACCACCCCTATTTAAAAAAAAATGCCTGTGTAACATTGTTTATAAAAGACAAGATAAACATTTAAAACAAAGAAAGGGAGACCAAATAAGAAGCTTTTCTCTCACACAGAAGGAAAGCCTTCAGGTTTCCAAGAAGAAGTCTAAGAGGGGGTGAGGAAATATATAGGATTACCACCTTGGAATCTATAGTGGGGAAGAGGGTAGTAATGTAGCATCTGTACTAACACACTTTCTGCCAATAGACTAAAATGACTCTGACTTATCTCCCAGAGTCCTGGCCTAGCTCTGTGTAGAGGCTGCCTTCCCTTTTTCAGCTCCATATGTCTTGTACATACTGAGTGCTGGGTTCCTCTATGAATCTGAATTCCACCTGGACTTAATTTTTTTTAACTTTTTTTTTGGATTAGGCAATGGGGTTAGGTGACTTGCCCAGGGTCACACAGTCAGTACGTATCAAATCTGAGGCCAGATTTGAACTCAGGTCCTCCTGACTCCAGGGCCGGTGCTGCATCCACTGTGCCACCTAGCTGTGCCTGGACTTACTTTTAAAGTTCACCCGGGGCTTCATCGTCTATCACTATTTGTTCTGTCCCATTGTTCCTTAATTCACTCAAGGGATATGATTATACCTCATAAAAGGATTGCCTAGGTGGCTACATATTTATAGTTTAAATATCTTGTTATCAGCCCCCTTTCAGTAATTTAGACTCTGGGTTTTCAAGGACCAAATTTCTTTACATATACAAAATGAATATAAGGTATTCAGTTTTAGGAGAGAGAGAGTGCTGGCAGCTTGGGAAATCAGGAAAGGCTTCATGTAGAAGGCAGTAATTGAGCTGAATTTAGAAGGAAAGCAGGGATTTAAAGGAGCAGGTGTGGAGAGGGTATATATATAAATTATATAGGCAGTAATTAAGCTGAATTTAGAAGGAAAGCAGGGATTTCAAAGAGCAGATGTGGAGAGGGTGTATATTCTAGGAATGAAGGATAGCTAGTGTAAAGGCAAAGAGATGAGATAAGGAGTGTTCTTTGTGAGAAAAACCAAGAAAGTCAGATTGGCTGGACCATAGAGTGTGGAGGGAAATAATGTGTATCAACGCTGGAAAGGTGGGAAGGGGATAATCAGTCAATAAACATTTATTATGTGCCTTCTATGTGCCAGACGCTGTGCTAATCACTAGGGACATGAAAGACAGTCTCTGCCCTTACAAACAAGCTATATGCAGAAGAAATAGGAAAGAAGGAAGACACTAGAATTAAAAGTAGTTAGGAAAGGCTTCCTATAGAAGATGGGATTTTAATTGGGACTAGGAAGTCAGAGAATCCAGTAAGCTGAAATGAAGGGGAGAATTCTAGGCACGGGGGACAGTGAGAAGAAAAGAATAACCTGGGATAGTAGTAAAGGGCTTTAAATGACATACAGAGGAGTTTATATTTGATCCAATAGGTAAAAGAGACCCACTAGAATTTATCAAATGGGGAAAGGGGAAAGGGGAAAGGTGATGGTGACATGGTCAGATCTGCACTTTGGGAAAATCACTGGAGTGGAGGCTGGAGTGGAGTGGAGAAAGGCTTGACAAAGGAAGACCAGATAAGAGGCTGTTGCAAGAGTCCAGGTGAGAGGTGATGAGGACCATTATTATGGTGGTAGCTGTGTGAGTAGAGAGAAAGGGGCATTTTAAAGAGATATTATGGAGAGAGTGATGAAAGATTTTGAAAATTGATTGGATATATGAAGTGAGTGAGAGTGAGGAGTCAAGAATGAAACTGAGGATGGGAATCTGGGTGACTGGAAGGATGGTGTCATCCTGGATAATAAGAGGGAAGTTGGAAGAGCAGTAGGTTTGGAGAGAAAGAAAATGAGCTCTGCTTTGGAAATGTTGAGTTTGAGAGGCCTACAGGACATCCATTTTGAAATGTACAATAAGAACAAAAGTCAGAAAAAAGGAGCCATCTGTACAATTACTCCCCAATTAAAAAAAAAATCTGTAGACATGTGAGTAGAGAAAGAAATAATGACTTTGCATAATAGGCATCCATTTCAGAGTAGATAACAAATTATAACAAACCAACATGATTCAAGCAAAGGTCATAATTATAAAATCACAAAGTCAGGCTATTGCCAGACTAGAGAATGGCAACATTACTATATTGCCTTTGAGATTAATTTGTCTATAATGTGTTACAAAATAAAGTCTGAATAAAGAAATTATAAAATGATAACTGCTTTAGCATCCATCATAAACAATGTTTCCACATAATGAACATAAAGTCATTATGATTCTACAAAAATATCTAAGTGGGTTTTTAAATGGAAAAATCAGTCCATGTCTCTGGGCCTTACTATCCCTATCTATAGAAGGAGGAGAATGGACCAGATCTCTAAGTGCCCTTTGCAGCTCCAGTATTCTGTGATTCTATGTAAATGTGTGTGTGTGTGTGTTCGCTTTTCAGAAAAGCTGTGGGAGAAAAATGTTTGTATGGATCTCCTGTTAACAGAAGCATGCCAGTTTATAGTAGTTTATTGGGTAACACACAGCTTTGTGGTTAACAGGATTTGTAATTGTACATCACAGCATCATTGAGAAAGAAGTTTACTAACAACATCAGCAATTGGAATGGCGAAGAAATAGTTGGTGGCAGAATTCATATGGAGATTGTGATCACTGAGGAATTAAAATCATCTGAGTTAGAGATGATGTATGGTATAGTGAGTAGAGAGCCAATTCAGGAAAATCTGGGTTTAAGTTCTGCTTGACACACACTAGCAGTGTGATCCTGGACAAGTAACTTCACCTTTCAGTGCCTCAGGTAACTTTCCAAGTTTATAAATTGTAAAGCAGGTACTTATCTGCCTTGACAGTAGGGATTTCCTTACTCAAAGTTCCCTCTACTAATGAAATCACAGATTTGTTGTTGTTTTTTTTTTAAAAGAATTACTATGGTATTTTGTAAATGAATTTTTTAGAATAAATGTAATGAAAACTACATTGGCTATGTTGTTTCCATAGGTTCTAATAGTCTTCAATATTAGCTAGTTTAAGAAGTTAAACTTTTTTTCTGAAAAATGAAAATTCTTTTTTTTCTTTTTTGGTGAGGCAATAGGGGTTAAGTGACTTGCCCAGGGTCACACAGCTGACTAAGTGTCAAATGTCTGAGGTCAGATTTGAACTCGGGTCCTCCTGACTCAAAGGCTGGAGCTCTATGCACTGCGCCATCTAGCTGCCCCCAAAACAAAAATTCTTAATGAAGAATTAAAAATGCTTCTTTAAGTACCTATATATAGGCCCAAGGGACACAATATTTACTGTATCTAATAAAGCACATGATTTTATTTTTGTTTTCAGAGTTGTTACATCATCCTATGATAAAACAATAAAGGCTTGGGATATGGAAAGAGGACAAGTTCTGGTCTGTATTGCTGTTTTTCTTTTTCTTGTTCAGGAGTACCTACCCTGCTTATCCCTAATTGGACTTTTGGTATACTATAATGATAGCAATGTTTACTTTATTTTCATAGTAGCATAGGTATTGACCAAGCAATCAACAAAGATTTGTTGAATATGTGCTAAATGCTCAGTTCTGTATTCAGCTATGCGTTGGGGGAAACAGAAGTATAAGACTTGTACCTGTTCTCTAGGACTTGACAAGCTGAAGAGGGAGGCATGACATTCATAATGTAACAGTAAACAATTACAATACAAAGACAGTTGCTAAGTGCTATATGGTAGGAAAGGTTTCAAGTGCTGTACTTAAGAGAAAGAGAACAATAATAAGTCTTGGAGTAGTCAAGGAAGGCTTCATAGAGGAGATGTCATTTTAGCTGGGTTTTAAAGGATAGGAAGAATTTGGATGAGCAGAGGGGACTAGGGAGGGAATTCCAGAAGTGGGAAACCTCATGAACAACAGAATGGAGGTAGGACTGAGCAAAATACATTTATTGGACAGTGAGGAGACTGACCTAGCTAAAGTGAAGCATTTGTTGAGGATTAGTGGGAAATCAAGTCTGATGGTACAAATGGGATTACATTGTGCAGGGTCTTAAAAGTCAGGTAGAGTTTATATTTGGGAGTCAATGAGGAAGGAATAATATGATAATAATAATGTTCAAAGAAGACGAGTTTAGCAGTCATGTGTAGAATGGATTAAAGAAGGAAAAGTCTGGAGTTTGGCAAACCAGGCAGGAGGAAATCAAACAATGATCCTGACTTGTGTTGGTGAGGGTCCTGACCATAGTGATGGTGGTGAGAATGAAGACCAAATGCATATGAAGGAAACTTTGATGGAAAAATAGGCAGGATGTAGTAACTCTCTGGATGTGGTGGGATGAGCTAGAGGGAAATATGAAAGATGACTCAGGGTTGCAGACTGTTATTAGGAGGTAGTGGAGCCACTGATAGAAACAGGTGACTTAATAGCAAAGATGAGTGACAATAGCCATTGTATTATAGATACAAGTGACTCTAGTTAGAAGTCTCAGTTTTAGCCTGTAAAAAACAACTTAAAAAATGGGTTATTTGAGGTGTGCTTTGTAAATGAGATAACCGAACAAGAGAATGAACATAAGATAATACTTTCTAACACAAATGGATCAACATTTTTGGCTCCTGCTCAGTTCAAGTACCATGATGATTAATGTAACCAAAACCACAGAAAGAAGCAAATCTGTATTATTACTTCTTTGATTTCTCTTGATGTAAGATAGTCTGACAAGAAGTTGATTGAATCTGAATATGCCTTATCTGTTCTTTTCCAGTGGTCTTTCAACCATGAAAGCATTATACTTTCATGTAAAATTTCTTATGATGGTAGATATGTGGTCTGTGGTTTGGATGTAGAAAATGCAATCTGTGTCATTGATGCAAATAATGGGAAAGTCATCACATTTGTCAGAGGTGAGTACTTTATGCAAGGGGGTGTTTTATTCCATTATTTGTTATACATACTTGCATTATATCTTGTTATTTGGTTGTTAATGAGTTTTGATTGCTTTGTATGATGAAGCATTCACAAGAAGAAAAAGAAACCTGACCTCCTTTGAAGGCTGGGATGTTTATCAAGAAAAGCAAGGAAAGACAAAATTGAGACTTATTTACCTATCATATAATTGGTCCTTTTCATCCAATCATTTGTTCCTTCAAACTGAAATAAGTGTCAGCATTTAATCTCTATCATGGAAGAGGTCTCCTAGCTTCCTCGAGCATTGAAATCTCAGTCTTAATTTTGGCCTTGTTTCAGTCAACTGGTGTTATAAACATAAGACAATTTTGAGATTTTTTCATCTTTTCCAAAATATAATGAGTAAGTAAGAAATTCTGCTTATCTTAGAATCACCACAATTTGTAGAAATGATTGAATGCACTGTTTCAAACATCATTATGTTGATCATCTGTACTTAACTAATAATAATGATTGTTATTATAGTAGCATTTATTATGTTATTATAACATTTATTAAGTTTCTTCTATGTGCCAGGTCACAGTGCTAAGTGTTTTACAATTATTTCATTTGATCCTCACAACAACTTGGGAGTAGGTGCTATTATTATCTTCATTTTATAGCTGAGGTAACTTGTCAAACTCTTTCATCTGGATTTACCATTGGCCAGGTTGTCTAATAAATCCTCCCCTGAGTATTCACCCAACATTTGGGGTCCTTTCTCTAGGTCTCTTGACTTTACAAAGGTTCTAGTGCAACATATAGCCTATTCATATGTTATCTCTCATATGTTGGAGAGGGGTGTCTGGACACTGCCCTTTATGGGGAGACAAAGAGAGAAAGAGAGAGAGAGAGAGAGAGAGAGAGAGAGAGAGAGAGAGAGAGAGA
>NW_020954564.1:21413582-21472011 GCF_900497805.2 Vombatus ursinus | reverse complement strand
AGAGAGAGAGAGAGAGAGAGAGAGAGAGAGAGAGAGAGAGAGAGAGAAACCAGGGACATCCATGTGAGGACATTCTTGGAGTAGCTGCTATAGGACAGGGAGGGGGGAATGAGGGAGGGATCTCATCCTAGCACAAACAAAGAACAAAGTATAAAATGATATCAGTACTCTCCAAATTTGGTACCTTAGAGAAAAAACCCAGTTACCCCCTAGTTACAGTTCTGTCCCATATTTTTGCTGCATGATTAATTTATATTGCTATACAATCTTCCAGTGTTTTTGTAGCAGTGATTTTCTTCTATGCTGTTCTTTACTGGTAATACACTATTTATGCCCATCATAAATCTCTTCATTGCTTTTTGGGTGATCTTCAATTTTAATTACTCAGAGATTGTGGCATTTCATAATTTATAGCCATACAGTGTCAGTGAAAGAGTATTGGTGTTAAAAAGATATTTTCCCACTATCTCTCCAGTTATTGTTTCAAGGGAAAGCATTTAAGGATGAAACCAGATTGAGAACAAATAGAAAAAAATGAAATTGATCTCTCAAGATTTCTACAGCAAACTATTTTTTCCATTAGATCATAATTTTAGAGTTATACAATTGGATGAAAAGTACAAAGAAAGCAAAATCCCATTGTGATAACAAAGCATTTTATTCAGTAGGGCATAATGAAGCTTTAAAAGATCTCCTTTAAAGAAATATCTAATGTGCATATATTAAGATCACAAAATTTTTTTTAGACCTAGTAATACAGATAACTTTGTTCAACTATTCTTTAATAGCAAATGAGACATAAAACAGGGAAACATATGCTCATCAAAAGTATTTGCCAGCTTTGTGGAGTATGTCCAAAGCAGAGTCCAAATGGAGAATGAATTTCCTTTAGATGATGAAGCCTTCAGGTGCTCTTTCATTAGATTGTATGCCCGATTGTAAGCTCCCTGAGAGCAGGCATTGTTTCATTGTTTATTCTTGTATCTCAGCTAACATAGTGTTATTCATAAAATAGGTGATTAGTAAATGCTTATTGGTTGGTGGATTGATTGATAGATTCAATACTGCAGAACCTCCTAAATGAGATCCATAGTGAATCAAAAGAATTTGAACTAAAAATCGACACAGGAAAACATAGGTGGGTAAATATAATAGATCTTGGACATACACCACATATGGACAATAAAAAGAAAAGAAAAAGAGTGATAGAATGTATTTTATTTTTTGTCTTTGTATACCTAGTACTAGTTTAGTGCCTTAAACATCCGGAATGAAATGTTTGCTTAATTGAACTGAAGTTAGACTTAAAAGGGAATATAAGAAGACCTTGGAGGAAATGTAGTTAGAACGAGGAGCTTATAGTTAGATTTTTTTTCCCCAAGGATATCAAAGTTTATATGTTACAAGTCTTAATAAATATTGGCTAAATGGAAAAAAAAAACACTTTGGGGGAGGGACTTTGGTTCTTGACTCATTTACTTATCTCCCAACCGAGTTTATGAACTCACGGAAGAAAGAAAGTAACAGAAAGAGACATATAAGGTATGTCTGCCCATGTTACTGGTGGAATTAGAGGGGCAGCTTTCCATTGACTGGCAGAAGATTGGCTACATTCCTGGTGGCCCTAAAAAGGAAGCTTATAAGACTACAACTTAGTCTGAATTTACTGAGACTACAACTGGGACAGTTTAAGAATCAATCAACAAGCATTTATTAAGTGCCTACTAAGTACACTTAATAAGTAGCTAGGTGGCTCAGTGGATAGAGAGCTGGACCTGGAGTCAGGAAGATCTGAGTTCAAATCTACCTTCAGACACTTACTAGCTGTGTGACCCTGGGCAAATCACTTAATCTTGATTTGCCTTAATCCACTGAATTAAGAGAAGGGAAAGGCAAACCACTCCAGTGTTTCTGCCAAGATAATCCCATGGACAGTATGATCCAAAGGCCCATCGATAGTAGAACATGAATGAATAACAACAAATGCTAGACCCAGGAGATACAATAAAATGAAACAATCCCTATTGCCAAAGAGTTTATGTTATAATGAGGGAAGCTAACAAGTACAAATAAGAATATATGCAGCATAAATACAAAGAGAATAAGTTAAAAAAAAACAGTTCTGGAGGGGGGCCACCAGCAGTTGGGGGAGGAGGAGGAATCAGAGAAGACTTCTTCTAGAAGGTGGTACTTGGGTTGCATGTTGAAGGAAGAGAGGAATTCTGTGAGGTAGACGAGAGATGTGAAGTGAGTGCATCCCAGGCATGAGGTGGGACCAAGACAGTGTGATACAGGAGGAACAAACAGAAGGCCAGTTTGGTAATGTTTGGTGAGGCTGGATAGATAAATTGGAATCAGGCTGTGAAGGGCTTTCAAAGCTTTACAGAGACGTTTGTATTTTATCCTAGAAGCAATCAAGAACCCATTGGAGTTGCCTGAGGGAAAAAGTGCTGTGGCCACATCTGTGTTTAAGGAATATTCCTTTAGCAGCACCATGTAGGGTCAACTGGAGTGGTGAGAGACTTGTGGCTGAGCATCATTAGGAGGCTATTGTGATAATCCAGGTGAGAGGTGTTGAGGGCTTGAACTAAGATGATAGCCGAATGAGTGGAGAAAAGGGGTCGGATGTAAGGAGTGTTGTATAGGTAGACGTGGCAAGATTTAACATTAGATGGAGATGTGAGATGAGGGAAAGTGAAGAATCAAGGATAATGCTGAAATTACAGACTTGGGAGACTAAAAGGATGGTGGTGCCTTTGACAGAACCAGGAACATTTGGAAGAGGGGAGGATTTGCGGGGAAAGATAGTGAGTTCAGCTTTGGACATGCTGAGTTTGAGACGTCTGAGACATTCAGTTTGAAGTCCTAAAAGCAGTTGGTGATGTGGGACTGAAGTTCAGAGGAGAGATTGGGACAGAATATCTCTATCTATGGAATAGATTTAGACATGATAGACCTGTGTCATCTACATAGAGATGATAGTTAAATCTATGGGAAATGATAAGGTTATCAAGAGCATCTTTTATTTCTCATTCTTGCTATATGATCAGCCTACCTCCTTTCCTGGTCATGGATTTCATGACTGGTATTGCTTGTGCTACACTTATGTAGAATTCTTCACTGGTAACATACTGTACCCACCATGTGTTTCTTTATGACTCTTTGGTTGGCCCACAACTTTAATTCTTTGGAGATTGTGGTATCCCATGAATTGTCAACCATCTGGCACCACCAGAACAATATTGTTGTTTAAAAAAAAAATATGGGATCATGAAGGCAAAAAGTAAAGTATTTGCTCTTAAGGAGCTTACATTCTGCAAACACTAGGCAAAAGATGGTACTTTTTCTTTAATCTCAACTGCTTATCTAAAGCTTTCTTGCTCTCCAAGATGCAAATAAAACTTTTTTTGCATCTTTTCTTGAAATTAAAAGGTTTGAGGACCATGGTTCTAGAGTTAGAAGATCTGGGTTCAATTCCCACTTCTGACACTACTTTTGGGTCCCTGGGCTTTACTTTCTTTACCAGTTAATTGAGGGGGTTGGACTACTTGGCTTCTGAGGCCCCTTCCAGCTCTCAATTAATGATCCAGTAATCATGGGTGGAGCTAGGAGTGGGAATAAAAAAATTCTAACCTCAACTACTTCTATCATAACCATTCTTAAAGGTGTCATGCCTTTTCTTCTTTTAAACACATTTAAACATAAGAAAACAGCTTTAAAACACAATTATACTGATGAATAACATTTCTCTTTCAGGTGCAATTTTTAAAAGGTTTTGCATGACTCAGCTTTGCATTTGGGTATTTTTTTTTTCCTGATGCCTAACATCATAGGCTAGGTAAGGCTAATTGTTTAAAAAAAAAGTTTTCTCTGCAACATGGATATTTACTGAGTTCAACCTTGTATTTGCCTATTTGGTATACTTCCTGTTTGCAAATGGTTTTTTTTCCTTTTTTTTTCTGACTCTTAACAACTTTTTCCTGAACAACCTGTTCTCTCATTTCATCTAGATATGTATGTATGGATTAGCAAAGTTGGCATGACACTTCATGTAACAGGACCAAGAACATATTTCAAAGTATTAGGCAGCTGGATGACACAGCATTGAACTTAGAGTTGGAATGGCTTGAGTTTGAATCCTGCCCCAGACACTTACTAGTTGTCTTACCCTGAACAAGCCACTTAACTTCTCTCAGCCTCACTTTCCTAATTGTAAAATGAGACTAATAGCACATAACTGAAAGAGTTGTTGTGAGAATCAAGTGAAATACGTATGTAAATGCTTTGCAAATCTTAAAGCACTAACCAAGTGTCCACTATTATTATTAAAAGTCACTCAGATTAGTATAACTACTATGTGCAATTTATGTGACAAAATAAGATAAATTTGAAATGTATTTCAGAAGGTAATTTTTTCTCTTGTCTTAGCTCACCATAGCAGACCAGTAACCAGTTGTTGTTTTAATCCTGATAACCTGCGAGTGGCTTCAGGATCGTCTGATCGTAGTGTGAAGATTTGGGATGTGTCAGCTCAAGCCACACTTCTAACAATTCATGAGTAAGAAATTATCCATCAATTAATCAGTCAACAAGCATTTGTTAATCAACAATAAAAAATAGTATAGTGTAGTAGATAGAGAGGGACCTCAGAACCAAGAAGACCTGTGTTCATGTTCCACCTCTGACATGTTAGGTGTGTAATGTAACCGCTCTCAGTGCACTAAGCAGTTCTCTAGTGGCAGAGCAGGTACTGATCTACGTTGGTGGAGGGAGTTTCCTTACCTGGGAATTCTCTATGCCAATGACGTTAAAGGTCCAGTCTCAATCCTCAATCCCAGTTGTACTAAAAGCAAAATAATCAGGAATGAAGAGTTATTGTAAAAAGCCCACTTCTTTGTGGGCCTCAGTTTCCTCTTCTGTAAAATGAGTAGATCTCTTAAGGTCTCTTCCAGCCCTAGTTCCTATTATTTGTGCCTATTAACTCAGATGAATTTGAAATAGCAATTCAAGGGGAAAATGAATGAATTATCCCATCCAGGGAGAAGTATCACATGTGCTGATAGCCGTTTTAGACCAGATCACATAAACCCCCAGTACAGGAGGAGTAGTGGGAAGAGAACAAGTAACTTGTTACTAGTACTTGCTACTCTCCCTGTCGTAGACCCCTGCTAACTGAGGAATGCAATTATTGACTAAACATTGTGTGCCAGTGTATTAGATACAACCTTACCACAGATGTTTGTATTTGATGTCTGTCAGGATTGTGTATTTCAATCCCAGAATCCCAGAATTTCAGAGTTGGAAGGGACCTTATGCAACAAGTGGTCATCCAGTCTTTTCTTGAAGACCTTTAGAGAGCAGGAACCCATTATCTCCTGAAGCAGCCCATTCTACTTCTGGATAGTTTTCATTTTCAGAAAGTTTCTCCTTAAATTATACAAAAGTTTGCCTCTTTGTAAACTTCCATGTAATGTTCTGAGTGTAACCTTCTGGAGATAAGCAGAACAAGTCTCAGCTCACCTCCAAGTGACATTCCTGCTTGAAGTTAGCTATCACATTTTCAACTAAGTCTTTTTTTCTTCAGGCTAAGTGACCTCAATTCCTTTAACTGATGTTCATATGGCATGAACTTGATTCACTGATTACCCTACATTGTATCTTCTCCATCCTACCAATGTTCTTCTTAAAATGTGACTCCCACAGCTGATAAAATACTCTAGATCAGGGCAGAATAGAGCAGGACTGTTATTTCCTTATTCCTGGGCACTATGCTTCTCAATGTAGTCATACTTCCAGGAGGTTTTTTTTTTTTTTGCTTCCATATTACTACAAAACAAGGCCATTCTAAGAGTTTTCTCCTCTCCCTTCCTTCTAAGCTCATCACTAATGTCTTTTTCCACTATCTTTCTTCTTTCATTCTGTCTCTGATGAAGAGATGGTCCTTCAATTTGCCAAGACCAAATCCTCTACATGTACTCTTTGTCCCACACCCTTGCCTTTTTTCTATCAGATTTCCCTGTTATAACCCCCATTCTCTCTTTTATTTTCAATCTTTCCCTATATGTAGGTACTTCCAGGCTCCCTATGAATGTGCCATGTCTCCCTCATCCTTTAAAAAACCTCTAATTTGATCCTACCATCCTTGACTATTGTCTTACATGCAGGGGTATACTGATAAATATTTAACAACTGTCTCTCCAGGAAAAAAAAGTATTCATGATATACTTTTAAGTTTAATTTACATTATTAACATTTTCTCCACTACTTTCTTAGGTCTAGAAATTAACAAAACAATACATTAAGCCTTGATGTGGCATTTGCTAATTTTCAAGGTGTAAATACTCACACTGAAAATTTAACAATTAGTTCTCACAAGCCAGTACAAGTTGGAGCCAGCACACCTCTGCTATACCTCTGCTCTCCTTCTTAGCTAAACTCCTGGAGAAAGTTGTTTACAATAGGAGCTTCCATTTTCTCACCTCTCACTCATTTCTAGACTTTCTTCAATCTGTCTTCCAATCTCATCATTCAACTGAAAGTGCTCTCAGCAAGTTATCAGTGACTTCTTAATCCCCAAATCCAAAGGCCTTTCTCCCCACCCATGTAGCCACAACTCTAATACAGAGCCTCCTTGCCTCTTGTCCTGTCTATTTAATAAATCTTCTAATTGGCTTCTCTGCTTCAAGTCTCTCCCTCCTTGGATCCATGCTCACCATTCATCTCCAAAATGTTTTTCCTTAAGCACAGGTCTGACCGCGTCATTCTGCTACTCAGTAAATTCCAGTGATTCCCTATTACCTCCACGGTCAAATCTAAAGCTCTTTTTTGGCATTTTAAAGCCCTTCACAACCTGGCTGCTTTCCAGTCTTTTTACACTTTACTCCCCTCCACATACTTTAAGATCCCTTTACACTGTCCCACTTGTAGTTCTTCCTCTATGACAATCCAGCTCCAAACTCTGTGACTTTGTATTGGTTGTCCCCCCTCCCCCCAATACCTAGAGTCTTTGCCCCCTCATCTCTCCCTCTTAGTTTCCTTGGCTCAGATCCCAACCACAGGAGGTCTTGCCTGGTCCCCATTCCTACCCTACTGCTAGTGTCTTACCTCTGAAATTACCTCCCACAACTCTGTATATATATTATACGCATAAGGTTATTTACATATGTCTCCCTAGTTAGAATGTGAGCTCCCAGAGGCAGGGACAGTGTTTTTGCCCCCCCCCTTTTTTTTGGTGTCCCCATTGCTTAGTGAAATGCTTGATGCATAGTAAGTGCTTATTGAATGCTTGTTGATTGATTGATGCTGTTGGTTCACTACAACCCCCAGATATTTTTCAGATTATCTGCTGTTTCAGAACAACTCCTCCATTTTGTACTTGTGAAGATGATTTTTTGAGCCTAAGAGTAAGACTAAACATTCCTGTCTATTAAATTTTATCTTATTCTGTCTAACATTCTAGCTGGTTGGAATCTTTTTTTTATCCTGATGCTAACCAAATAGAATCTAATAATCCAACGTATTAGCTGTTCCTTCATTTATGTGTTATCTTAATTTTTTAAAAATAAGTTTTTATTGATATTTTCTGTTTCATACATCACCATCGTTATCCCATGTGTCTCCTTCCTCTCCCCTTCCCAGAGAGTCACCCCATAGGAAAAAAAGTTTTTTTTAGAGAGGAAAAAAAAGGCAGCACAACTGATCCATGCATTGAAAAAGTCTGAAAACACCTATAGCCCCTTCCACCATCATGAAGGGGTAGGTTGGAGGTATCTTCTCATATCTCTTCATTTGAGTACTGCTTGATCTGTATAATTTTGTTACATTCACTTTTGATTTTTTGATATGCAGTTGTTTTTTCCATTTACCTTGATGTAGTTCTGTATATATTATTTTCTTGACTTACCTTGCTTCACTCAGCCATCAGTTCATATAGATCTTTCCATGCTTTTCTGTATATATCACACACACCATTTCTTATAGGATAGTAATATTCCATTAAATTCATGTACCACAATTTGTTTGTTCATTCCCCATTTGATGGACATCTACCTTGTTCCCAATTCTTAGCTTTCACAAAAAGTATTGCTACAAATATTTTAAAATATATGTGGATTTTTTTCTTATCAATGGCTTCCTTGGAGTATAAACCCAGTAATAGAATTTCTGGTTCAAAAAGTATTGGCATTTTAATCACTTTATTTGAATAATTCCAAATTGTTTTCCAAAGTGGTTGTACCATTTCACAGCTCCACCAACAATGTATTAGTGTGCCTATCTTTTTACAACCCCTTCAATATTGACTGTTACCATTTTTGCCAATTTTCATTATGTGAGGTGAAACCTCAGGGTTGTCTTGATTTGTGTTTCTCTTGTTCTTAGTGATTTGGAGCATTTTTTCATGTGGTTGTAAATACTTTGCAGTTCTTTTGAGAACTGTTTCTTCATATCCTTTGACTATCTATTGGGGAATGGCATATATATATACATATATACATATGTATATATATACATATATAATTTTGGATACCAAACCCTTATCAGAGAAATCTGATGCAAAGACTTTTTCCCATTTGGCCACTTCTCTTCTTATCCTAGATGCATTAATGTTGTCTATGGTGAAGTTTTTCAGTTTCAAGTAATCAAAGTTGTCTATTTTATCTTTTGTAATTGCTTCTATCTCTTGTTTGGTTAAGAATTCAACTCCTACACATAGCTGTGAGATGCATATGCTCTGTTTCTCTTCTAATTGTTTTATAGTATGATCTATATTATTAAGGTTGTGTATTCATTTAGAATGTATTGTGGAGTGTGGTGTAAGCTGTTAGTCTAAGCCTAATTTCTGCCAGATCACTTTTCAGTTTTCCCAGCAGTTGTTTTTTTTTTTTTTTAAATCAAATAGGGAGTTTTTCCCCAGGTAATTTATGTTTTCCACTTTATCAAACACTAGGTTACTGAATTCTGTTGTTTTTGAATCTCCCTTGTCTGGTCTGTTCCATTAATGTATCTTTCTATTCCTGAACCAATATCAGATAGCTTTGCTGATGGATGCTTTATAATAGAGTTTGAGGCTTGGAAGTGCTAATCTACCTTTGTCCTTTCTTCTCTTCAACCATTTCCTTGATAGTTTAGATCTTTTGTTTTTCGAAATGAATTTTGTCATTATTTTGTCATCTTAAAATCTGATAATCATACTGTCTATGTCTTTATCCAAACAGCTGATTAAAATATTACAGAACACAAGTTCAAGCACAACTCTCTGGGGCACTCCAATAGACAGTTGATTTGGAACTCTTAATGACTATTTTTTGTAGTCATAAAGACTACCAAGCATAGTTTGGTTTGACCATCCAATCAGTTCCAAATCCATTTAATTGTACTATAGTATTAATAATAATGACACCTATCATTTATATAGCATTTTAAGGTTTACAAGGTATTTTACGCATATATATATATAATCTCACTTTACTGTCAAAACAACTCTGAGAGGGCAGTTAGGTGGCACAGTAGATAGAATACCAGCCCTAGAATCAGGAGGACCTGAGTTGAAATTTGACCTCAAACTTGACACTTGCTAGATGTGTCACTCTGGTCAAGTCACTTAACCCAGATTGCCTCATTAAAAAAAAAAGAAAACAACTCTGAGGAAGGTGCTATAATTATTGCCATTTTATAGATGAGGAAACAGGCTGAAAGAATTTAAGTGACTTGTCATATAGTAAGTGTCTAAGGCAGGATTTGAACTCAGCTCTTCCTGATTCTAAGACAATTTTCAGGAACTGTGTTCAGACAACTCTATCCAATACATCACCTCACTGACTCCTTAAAACTAAAAAAAAAAATCAACATCTTTCCATCTTTTCCATGAGATTAGTATGACAGATCTTGTCAAATGCTTTGCTAAAATCTAGGTAAATTGCAACACTCCCCTCATCTACTAGTTTAACAAGCTTCTCAAAAAAGATGAACTAAGGTCAGTATGGCATGACCAGTCAGTCCTTAATGAAGCCTTAGTGGTTCTGATCACCATTCCCTTTTCTAGATGTTCATTAGCTATCTCATTAATAGATGTTTGCTAGGAATCAAAGTCAAGCTTTCTAATCAAGAGTTTTCAGATTTCTCTTTCCCCTTTAAAAAAAAATGTTATAACATTTGCTCTCCTCCGTTACTATGGTAATGCTCCTATTCACCATGATTTTTCAAGGATTGCTCACAGGAGCTTAGTGATCACATTTGCTGGGTTTTTTTTTTCAGTAGCTGAAGAATTCATTTAGGTGTCATGGCTTGAATTCATCAAGGTCAGTGAGGTGCTCCTTCTGCTTCTGTGCTTATCTTGACTATCAGGTCCCTGTTACCTATTTTTGTTCTGTTCTTTCTAGTCCAGAGATCATTTTCCTTGGTGGTGAAAAGAGAAGCCAATTGAATTGAACAGCTCTGCTTTCTCTCTATTGTTAGTTATCAGCATCCCTTCTATTCCAAGCAGCAGGCCTATCCCTTCTTTGTCCTCATTTCTCCAATACGACTGAAAAAAAAAAAACCTTACCCTTTTTGTCCATCATTTTTCTCACCATTTTCCTCATCTTATTTCAAGTGTTAGTATGACTGGCTATGCCCTGCTGTCCTGTTTGTCCTGCTACTTATTTCTTGCTACATGTCTTTTAAAATTTAAGTTCGTTGATAATAGTTCCTTTTGTATTTATATGATTCTCTTTAGATAACTCCCCCTCCTAATTGGAAGAGTTATTCTTTATATTTTCAGAGTTTAGTTCCTGAAAGCTTCTCTAGTGGTTTAATCCAGCTACTAATCAAGAGGCCAAAAAAAAAAAAATCTCACACACAAAGACAACAATAGTGTCAATGAAATTTATGTTAAGAAGCAATAAACTCAGGGCAAATATAATAAACAATGTTGGCACCATGCTATTAGAGTTAAAGGACTCATCCTTTCTATAAAGTTTAGTAAAATACAAAAGTGGAAAGTGGCACATATTATCAGTTTGTTGTTCAGTCATTCAGTCATATCTGACTATTTGGGATCTCATGGACTATACTGTCCATGGAGATTTCTTGGGAAAGATACTGGAGTAGTTTGCCATTTTCTTCTCCAGTGGCAAACAGAGGTTAAGTGACTTTCCCGGGTCATGCAACTAGTAAGTATCTGAGACTGGATTTAAATTCAGGTCTTCCTGTCTGTAAGCCCTAATGTTCTCCACTGAACCACCTAGTTGCTATTAAACAATTTAGCTGAACTGTTTTCAAAAAATGTACTTTGTAGGGAGTTTGGGTATTTGTTGAAAATTGTCTTGTGCATTTCTCTCATTCTCTCTCTCTCTCTCTCTCTCTCTGTATCTCAGTAAATTTTAAAAGAGAAAGAGATTAGAAATTCATTTAGGAATGGCAACTCTATCCTGTTTTTTAATGACAAGTACAGATTAGTTTCCTGTGAAGATGCTTATAATCCCGTATGTATATAGTATAGCTTTTAGGGATTGTTCATATCCTGCCAGGTCATGGAACTTTGAGGTTTTGTCTAAGAGCTGCTACTGTTTGCAAAATTGAATTTATTGTAGAGTTAACTAGTCTTTTCTTTTGGCCTTGTTTAGTTCGTGCATTTCAAAAGGCTATTTCAGGGGGGATAAAAAGGCAAAAGCATAAATTGTGTTCTAGAAACTAGTTTTTTTTTTTTAATCTTTTTTTCTGATGAATAGTGCTGAGTTTTGCAGAATTCAGAGGTTGTAATTTTGTTTAATGGTTCATTTGAAAAGTCTATTTAGGTCATATTTAGGAATGGAGAGCCTCTTAAAGCCCATGTCCTCCATCTTCCCTCTCCCCAACAAAACACCTTGTGTCAAGGCCCACACACAAATAAAAGGCAACTTAATTTAATTTTCTTTCTCCAGAGATATATTTTAAAAGTGAATGTTATGGACACTTGAGCAGGGAAGGCGATATAGGGACAATAAGAGAAGTAAGACATGGGGAAAGAGAGTAAGAGGGAAAGATGTAGGGAGAGCAAAATAGGTAGAGGGCAGAGAGAAAAAAGCCAAAGTTAGGGAGACAGGTACATATGCTTTGTATGTATCTATCATGCATTTATCATCTTTTAGTTTATAATATAGTTATTTATGAACTTGTTAATCCTATCCCACCCCACCCCTACCTAAAGTACACCTAGATCACAATTCACATGAGTTTGAATAATGTAAAATTCAATTTAGGTGTGAATTATAAAATGATATCAGGTCACATTTGATATAAACCAAAATTCAATTGATGAGAGTCATTTGAATTAGCTAAGGGTTTTTAACACAATGCTACTTTGTCTGTGTGTATGTTTATCATTAACCATGGATATGATATTGTTGTGTTAAATTTTTCTTAAAAGAGTCCTTAACAAAATGGACAAAAGGAAGAATATTCCAGATGGAAACACCTGCAGCACAAAAAAGAAGAGGCTCATTATTACACTAGAACACAAATTTGATGTAATTTAATGCATGAATATGGTTATAACTTCTAAAACAGGACAACATGTCAGGATGCCTGAATCTATGTTACAGAATCTTGTAAAACACAAAGGCTAAAAGAAAAAGGCAAAATTGAATCAGCTTTTGAGGTTTGCAAATAACTACAAGAAAGAGAAGCATCATAGTTATAGAAAGGGATGGATTGAAGACATCAATTAAAAACACGTTGCTCTTTACAGAGAGGCCATTTAGACAAAAGCTTCAAGTTTATTTAAGGCAATGAAAGAAAAATGGAAATGAAGTGGTTAGTGAAGAAACAGCAAGTGTTGGTTGGTTCAATCATTTTCAAAATTGAGTTCAATTGCATCATGTTAAAATTATCAGAGAGGCAACCAGTGCCTATGAAAGAAGACATGGCAGCTAAATATTCTGACATTTTGAAGAAAGTAATCAAAGAATGTAGATATACTGATCAAAAAAATTTTAATGTGGATGTAACAAATTTATTCTGGAAACAGATGCCTTCTAGAATACACATTTCTAGAAAGAAAAAAAAACTCAGTCTGGATTTAAAGTGTCTAAGAATCACCTAACCCTTTAACTGGGAGATAATGTAGAAAGGTATTTTACATGAAAACTAATGTTTATTGGTCTCAAAATCCTTGCACTCTGACTCTACAACCATCAATTGTTTCTACTTCTTTGTTGGGCAAATAAGAAACTGTGGGTGACTAATATTGTTACCAAAGATTGGTTTTCAAGTTGTTTTAGCCCCGCTATTGAAAAATATTGCAAGGACAACAATATCACATATTTAAAGCATTGCTGATTTTAGATAATGTCTCAGATTATCTTTCTACACTTTGTTCATTGTGTGAGAATATGAAAATTTGTCAAGATGTGTGGATAAAGCTCTCTGTACCTGCCAGCATATGTATGGAGATTTAAAGGGAAGACAGTTCAATCTATACTGTAAAATATTTTAAATAACAATAATGATGTTTTCTGCAAATTATCAGTGTAGGGCTTATCTTTAAGTATCATATTCAGTAATTTTTTAATTTTTAAAGTTTTTCTTTCTATAACTTCTCTATTACTTTGTAATAAATTTGCATTAGAAATACATTTTTCTTATCCTTTGTTCTTATATTATGTTAGTAAACAGATAATGAACTTATTTAAAATTTTATTTGTATATCTCTATTGGGCTGGAACCAATTACTGTATTTTATTAATGTAACTACTTTGTAGAATTTATTATTCATACTAATCAGGACCTAGATGCATATGTTCCTTAAAGGGAGGGTTTTGTTTGTTATTGTTCAGTCGTATCTGATTCTCCATCAATCCATGGACCATACTCGCTGTGGGGTTTTCTTGGCAAAGATACTGGAGTGGTTTGCCATTTTCTTCTCCAATGGATTAAGGTAAACAGAGGTTACATGATTTGCCCAGTGTCATGCAGCTAAGTGTCTGAGGCTAGATTTGAATTCAGTTCTTCCTGACTCTAGGCCCAGCTCTCTGTCCACTGAGTCATCTGGCTGCCCCCTGAGCCATCTAAGGGGCCAATGGGAGGGACCATCTCTTATTTATTTTTGTATCTTCTTCAGTTCCACGGATATTACTTTAACACATAGTAGGTACTGAATAAATGTTGAAGATTATTATTTGCATACACACAACAATCGGAAGAGAGGGAGAGATGAAGAAAGAAAAAGGGGAAGGGTTCAGTAGGTTATGAAACAACTTACTAGTTATTGTTCACAGTTTTCCACTGCTCTTTATCTGCAGATCTTCAGAAATGTGATAGCCCAGAGGGAGGACACCAGTGAGGACCAAAGTAATTTTCCTTAAATACAGATCTGATCTCATGACTGCTCTGCTTAACCAACTCCAGTGACTTCCTAATGCCTCTAGGATTATATATCTATGTGTGTGTATTTATATAAATGTACATGAAAATATTGAATATATTAAAACAGTAGAAGTTAAATTAAAAATAAAACTATATATACAGGTATATACCATGTACATATGTAGGAATACATATACATAGTAGGCACTTGATGATTGAATGACTGAAATTGTTTTCTAGAGTTTCAATGACCAGAGAAGTACCACCTTATGGAAATTCAAACCAAGACATATCTACCTCAGGACCCTTGGATTGGAATAGCAAAAGAGCTTTAACCAGAGTAGAATAACTCTCATTGTCTGTGTTTTTCACATGTGTTTCAGAGCACATTCCAATGTTATTGCAGATTGCTGTTTTACCTTCAGTGGCCATTTCTTGTGTACAGCTGCTTGGGACAAAACCTTAAAAATCTGGGACGTAAATGCAGGAGGGTTTCGAAGTGAGGGAGCCTGCGTAACTCTGATGGAAGGACATGAAGGTTCTGTCAGTTCCTGCCTTTTTACCAGAGATGGTAAGCTATTTACATGATTTCAGAGTCAGTATTACAGTGAAAATTTGTTTAATATTCTATAAATACATGAGCTCTTTGGTACAGTTATACATAACACAATGTTAACCCATCCTTGAAAGGCTCTAACTCTTTAATAACTGTTATCTATAATAAACGAGGATGATGATTTTTCACAAGGACAATAGAGAGCATCTACATAACATGAGACAAAGGAGCTTAGAGGGAGGGTCATATACCTATGTAATCTTGCAGTTGAAGATTTCAGATTTCTCACATCCCTCCTTTTTTCTCTACCCGTTGCCACCAGTCAGGACCTCATCACTTCTCACCTGAACTATTGCAGTAGCCTCTGACTTGATCTCCCTGCATCTATTCTCTCCATTCTCCAACCCATTATCCATGAAGTTGTCAAGTTAATATTCTTAGTTTTTTGGGTTTTTTTTGGGCAATTGGGGTTAAGTGACTTGCCCAGGGTCACACAGCTATTAAGTGTCAAGTGTTTTGTCTGATGCCGGATTTGAACTCAGGTCCTCCTGACTTCAGGGCCAGTGCTCTATCTATTGCACCACGAGCTACCCCTGAAACTAATATTCTTCAAACACAGAGCTAGCCATATTACTTCCCTGCTCAATAAGCTTCAGCGCCCTGCTCCCCCCACATAGGATAAAATAAACACTGTTCTGTTTGGCATTAGAAGCCCTCTACACTCTGCTTTTGGCCTATTTTTCTAGACTTGTTGCATATTACTTCCCCCAACACACACTATGTCCTAGTCAAACTGGCCTACTTGCTGCCTGCTATATACAATGATCTTTTGGACAGGCTATCTTCCATTTATGGTATTTTCTCCCTTCCCATCTCTACCTCTTGGATTCCCTAGCTCTCTTCAGGCGTAGCTTAAGTCACATCTATAAAAGGTTTCTCCTAGTACACCCAGTTGTTTGTATTCCCATTTCTCTGGAAATTACTTTGTATTTACTTATCTGGGTGCATGTTGTATGCCACCAGTAGAATGTAAACACTTTGAGGATAGGGACTATTTGGGTTTTGTTTTTGTATCTTTAGCACCTAGCCCAAAATTTTATGTGTAGTAAAGTGCTTAATAAATGCTTGTTAAATTGTTAAATTGAATTGAATTGAAAATGTGCTAGCAAATACAGTACATCCCATGACCCACTCTCCCATATGTGGGCTCCCTGTCAACTCTTCCTCATTCAGGGTGTGTGTTGGGTCGGCCTCCACTCAAACCAAGAGCTCACCAGCCTACACTGATGTTCCATTTGTCAGACCAACAAGAGGATATGTCGTTCAAAGCAAAAGATATTAAACTAAAGTATGGTACATTTAAAAAAAAAGAGAGAATTTCCATAAAACACATAAGGGTGTATACTCCTGCAGATTCCCATGCATCCGGTGAGAATGAGCACACACATAAAGAATATGTGTGGAAAAGGGAACATGTACAGAGAATGTACATGTGGCCAAGGACTATGTGTGAAGAGGGCACACATAGAGAACACATATGGTGTGGAAGCATGTGTGGCCAAAGCAACTAGCATTCCTAGGCAATAACAACAACAGCAATTAACATTTATGTAGTGCTTACTGTGCCAAGCGCTTTACAATTATTATCTCATTTGATCCTTACAACAATCCTGGGAGGTAGGTGTTATTATTATCCTCATATTTTTAGAGATAAAGAAATTGAGGCAGACAGAGGTTAAGTGGTTCACCCAGCATAACCCAGGTAGTATGTGTCCAAGACTGGATTTAAACTCAGGTCTTCCTGATAGCAGGCCCAGTGCTGTGTCCACTGAACCACCAACCTGCCCCAACATTAATTATGCCCAGTATTCCTTCTGAGCTGCTTCTTTTGCTCCTTCCCCTGTAAAGCCACCAATAACCATAGCTGATCAGGTGATATGTTGGAGCTGCAGGATGCTAGTAGGTAGGCTAGTTGGACTTGTGGTCATCTGAAAGGCATGTTTCTACTAGGTGGCTCTCAGCTTCCATCTGCTGGTCTTCTCATGAATTGCAGTTGCTACTCAGCCTCTCCCACCCAGGAAAGGGCAGTCATGCCCTTGGGCTATTCCAGCTGTGATTTGAATTCAGGCCCACAGCCTCACCAGCCCGGCAACAGAAGAGCTTACTCAAATTAAACGTGTTTTTTTGAACCCCTTTTGAGCCTGTTTCTGTCTTAGTACCCACTCTCAGAACCCAGTATACTCTTTGACTTAAGGTGATTAAATTCCTTTCACTTTCTGTAAATTCCCAAGGCCTCACCAAGACAGAGAGAGGATGGCAACACATTGTCCAGCCTTTCTGCCAGCAACAAAACCACTGCGTTCCCTGTCATAATATTAGGAAATTAGGTCAAAATGCCTTTCACACATAATAGAAGGTTATTCTTGTTAGATACAATTAGAACATGTTCTAGGTTTAGGCTACAAAGCAGAATTCAAACATGTTTCTTCTGGAGTGAATAATGCCTTTAAATTAAATAGGTGGAATTCCAATGATCATTATTACAATTTTGGAGGTAATATAGGGATGAAAATCGAAGTAATTAGATCACTATTTCAAATACATTTTGTAAACAGAGTTCATTCATTCAATAACCACTTTTTAAGAGTCTGCTATTTATTAAATGCTATGCCAGGTATTGGGCAAGATGCAAAATTTAGGTAAGATTTAGTACTGGAGCTTATGGAATTCAGAGTCTAGAAGGGAGATGAGATACAAACACAAATCGTAGTAATACATACCATTTCCATACATCTGCTAGAGAGTTACCAAAGTGCTACATGAAATTCCAAGCAAAGGTCATTACTAATTACTATAGTGTGGCACATTTCTATCTCCCTTAATTCTAAGGACATAGATTTGCAAGCAAGGAATACCTCAGAAAATAACAATAGCTTAATGAGATTTTCTGAAAACTGGTGTTTAAATGTTATTCTCATTGATCATATTTCTTTTGCTTATAATTATGGTTGTCCTTTCTCTTGATCAGAGATTTGATTAGAGAAGCTTTTCAGGAAAGACTTCCTCCTATTTGTTAGGTGCCAAGAAACATCTCACTGATCATCAGAAAGCTTCTGCAGAAGCCCCAGTGACTCATAGATTCTCAGCTACTACATGCACAATCTTTGTCAGTTAAAAAAATGAAAGAATGGAGGTACAAATAAATTAGCTTAGATTTCCAAGAAAATATTAGAAATGGCCAAGGGCTGGGTTAGTATTTTACTTAAAATAAGGCATTAAATCTCAAAGTCAGAACTTTCTTCCCAGTGCTTTTTAACTATGTCCTCTCTTTGTCATGTTAATAGAGATGTGAATCATTTAGCCAAACCAGACAGGGGTTTTCAACATCTTTTTGAAATGTGACTAATAAAAGCCTGTCATTAAAGGTCACTCAGCTAGTTTGACTGACTAGCGGAGAGATTACTCCATGAAAAAGCCCATGAATTTCCCATTTTGTGTTTCAGCCTCACTCATTGTATCTGGAGCATATGACAAAATGGTAACTGTCTGGGATGTGGCCGGAGGATACAGAAAGTGTACATTAAAGGTACTGATTTACTGATACGAGATAGAAAGAAGCCATGTACAAATGACTATTGATGGATTAAGAAACTGAAGCAGGATTTCAGGACTGAAACACTGAAATTTGATTATAGTTTAAATTGTGTCCTCATGGGTACTCAGTTTCTCCATCTGCAAAATGAGGGAGATGAGCTACAATAAGCTGACTTTTCTCTACAGTACATGTAGTTGGTTTAAATCTGCCCAGGCTAGTTTCTGGTTTATAAGCATGTTACTAGCCAACCGTCTGCCAACATTTATCGAATGACAGGTGCTCTAGGGGGTACAGAGAAGAGTCAGACACAGTTCCTCTCCTCATTGAGCTCACAGTATAGTATACAAAGACAAGGATCTAGTGTACAAGATACCAGGACAAGAAGAGTTACCAAGGGGCAATTGCCAGATGAGAGGTACAAGGTACAAACAGTACAGTTCAATTCAGCAAAACTTTTGAAGCACTTAACATGTGCCAGATCCTGAGGATGGAAAGATGAAAGCCGATGCAATCCTTTCTCTTATGGAACTTATTATTTAATAGGGAAGGTGTGACAAATACACAAATAAGGGTGATACCAGTTAGAATGAAATAAGGGGAAAGAACATAGTGCTTTTGGAAAATTTGAGGAGGAAGAGTTCTTTTCCAGCTTGGGGGTAAAGGTCGAGGGAAAGGATGTGAAAGGATATGAAACCTGAGCAGGGCCTTGAAGGAAGAGAGAGATTTCAAAGACAGTAAGTAAATAATAGGACCTGAACTGGGCTTTAAAGGATGTTGAACATTTGATTAAACAGAGGAGAGAGAAGAAGACATTCCAGGTGGAGCAATGGCATGAGCAGAGGCAAATAGCAAGAAAGTAACTGAGGAGACTGGTTTGGTTATAGATGACCCAGTAGGAGATATGGCTGGAAGACTGGAGCCAGACTGCCTAAATACTATAATCCTAGGCTTTTATTCAGATGAGTGCAGTCCTCAGAGAACACAGCAATTGTCCCACTGTCCAGTCTTCCTCTGAAGGTCAAAGAGAATGGTATTTACTGGAAGAGTGTATTCTTTTCTGAGAATCAGCACCTGTATACATTCATCAGGGCTGGGCTGTTAGTGTCCTTAGGAAGCAAAGTGCCTGGCTGGCAGCTAAACTGGGGAGTTCTCTGCACATTGTGTGCTTGTCTTTATTTAGTCTGAGCCCAACTTTGCATAACCTGAAAGCACTTCAGACTTGGAGCTAAGTCCCGGAGCAAGAAGGTTGCATGAAGAAGGGTGCTTAGGAAGTAAGATATGTTTTTGACTCTCTCATGTGTTGCTCGGAGAGTTAAATACTGGACTCAGTCTGATGATAACAGATGAATTATTAATTATCCTCAACCTCAATTTTGTCATCTGTAAAAACGAAGGGGTTGGACTCAGCCTCTAAAGTCCCTTCCAGCTCTAAATCTGTGATTCTAGGATCCTGTGAATTATGAAGACTAAAGGATAGTAGTATTATGTATACTTCCATGAGGGCTAATTAATCCATAGTGAAAGGCTGACAATCAAAAGCAAAGGAACTACTTAAAGCTGGTATGAAAAATAGCCTGTTTCCCTCCATATAATCTGTAATGTAAGAAGTGAAGAAGCCTTTTAGTTTCTTTTAAAAAAAATTTTAGTTTTTTTTAAAAGAGCAAAAATCCACTTTCTCTTCCTCCTATCTTCCTCCCTTATCCCTTTCCCCCATCCTGAAAAAGAAAGAAAAACAAAACTTCTGTTAGGACCATGTATAGTCAAACAAGACAAATTTCCAGACTGGTCACGTGAAAAAAAAAATCTATGTCTCTATCAGTACTCTGAGGAGGAAGATCTCTCTCCTCAAAATTTCCAAAAGCCGTTTGTTCTTTCCCCGTATTTCATTCTAACTGGTATCACCCTTATTTGTGTACGTGTCACATCTTCACTGTTAAATTGTAAGTTCCATGAGAGAAAGGATTGCACCTGCTTTCATCTTTCCATCCTTAAAACCAAGCATAGGATCTGGTACATTGTAAATGCTTCAAAAGTTTTGCTGAGTTAAACTGTACATCATTTCTCTATCAGGAGGTGAATAGCACGTTTCACTTTGAGTTGTCTGAAATCATGGTTGATCATTGTGTTGATCAGTTTCTAAGTTTTTCCGAAGTTGTTTGTCTTTATAATGTTGTTATTGTATAAATTGTTCTCCTGGTTCTGCTCATTTTACTTTTTATCAGTTCATGCAAGTCTTCCCAGGTTTCTCTGAAACCATTCCCTTCAGCCCTTTAGTTTCAACATTCAATGTCAGAAATACATTTTTAAAAAATGAACATTAATTATCTTTAGCAACCCAAACTAAAAGTTCCTCATGCAGCTGAACCTGTGACAAACTGTGAGGCAGAAGTAAGGATTGAGATAATGTAATCTTAAGAACTAAAATGGATGAAGGGTTGGATATTTCAAAATCAGGAGTACAGTATTAAGCTCAATAGACTAAGTAGTCTTGGTCAATTTTGTCTCCAGAGGAACCTCTAATGATATATTAATTGGTGGAAGTGGTGCATTCCCCCCCCCCCCCCACTGGAGATCTTCAATCAGAGGTTATAGGATCATTTGACTGGGCTGTTGTCAGGGAGACGCTTGTTTAGCTAGCTACAGGTTGAGTTAAATGGCTCCTGAAGTACCTTGTGATTCTGAGATTCTGTGATTATAATTGTATATAAAAGTATGCTTTTCCTCCTACATGATACCACCCTTTAGATAATTTGACTGCTAGTATGAATGACAATTGCAGGTTTTTTGCAGGTTTCTTAAAAAAAAAGGCAGTTTTATAGAACTGTTGGTTAAATACCACTTTCCCCTTCATCTATTTTTCAGAATAATTATGCAGTTTTCTCAAAAAGAATTCAAAGAAGTATAATTTTTAAATTTACTTTAAGCCTTTAATGTTTCTGTAACATGAAAAATAGCTTTGATTAAGCAAAAGAAGCAGAATTCATGACTTTCATTTCAGTATAAGGTCATTTGAGAGTTACTGATAGTAGTTTTATTCTGTTATAAAAGTAAGAAAGCTTTTACTTTGGGGTCCAGTTAAATTTCACTTTCCTGCAGGGACATGAAGACTGGGTGATGGATGTTGCAATTAGCAACAACAGAAAATGGGTTATTTCTGCTTCAAAGGTAAAACTTACAAATATTTCATTGATTCCAAATCTCTATTGCATTAGCTAAAATTTATATATATATATATATGTATATATGCTACATATATATTATTTGCTATCAAGGGAAATTCCTTTCAGAGTAGGTAGGATAACTAATACAGAGGCTTAATTTTAATACAGACTAGTGGGCAGAGAGCAGATGAACTTTTTGGCTGGGAAGTCTACTGCAGAAAGTCAGTGGAGAACTCTGAGTTTCCTTGTACCTACAAATTCAATCCAGATTTATTCATTCTTAGGCTATGTTAATGACATTGACTAACTTAAAATATTTTCATTTAAAATCATAGAATGTAAAGCTCTAAACCTTAGAGGTCATTCTTACTTCAGTAATTTGGAGACAAATGTTTGTACAGACGTAAATTAATTTCTTGGAATTTTCCCCATTGCAAAGATTCTTGGAAAGATTCAGTCATTTTCTGGAGAATTCAGTTGTTTTCTTAATTACCCAATAAGTCTAGCCTCTGTATCATCTCCTCAACTTGGTTAAGTAATCCACAGTGCTCATATACCTCTTTGGGCTGATAGCAAAAGTAGGATCTCAAATCAGTTAAACTCATCAAGTATTTATTAAACACCAACTATGTGCAAAGTACTGTACTAGGTTGGCATTGACAAAAGCAGTGAAATAGTCCTTTTCCCTTGTAACAATTGAAATTAAGGTAGACTGAGGTACAAAGTTCTGAGCATGATCAACTTCTTAGTAAAGCAGGAATTTACCAATAAATAGGATCTTAGCTTCCCCAGCAAATCTAAGACCCTGAATGAGGGGAACAGCTCTTTTTATAATTTTGAGGAGTATAGAAAATAGGAAGGCTAGCATCATAGATGGAAGAAAATATGATTGGATGGAAATTGGGAATGAGGGCTAGCAACAACACCCCTCCTTCCCTCCTGTGACTAAGGAACGTTCATTGTTTGAGTCCAACTGCATATGCGAGGACAGAGAAAATAGACCAGACTTCTTTGATTAATGAAACAGACATCTTTGAAGCATAGCTTGGTATTATAAAGATACTATATCAGACTCACTGGTGTCTACTCACCTCCTTCAAGGTTAACAGATTTCCTTGATACAAGAGTAGAACAGTGATTAACAGTACTGGATTTCTAAACTTAACTGGCTGCAGGTCAGCTAAATTTCTGAATTAAGTTCAGAGACAAAAAATCATGACTTTGGCAGTTACAGGGCAAACTCAATTAACTGTAAATAGGGTCAATTAAAAAAGACACAGAATCAATCTGATTATTTCACTCTCAAGTCTTAAGAAACATTCCACTGGGAAGCATACAACATGTACACAGATAAGTAAATATAAAGTATATGGGGGCAGCTAGGTGGTGCAGTGGATAGAACACCGGCCCTGAAGTCAGGACAACCTGAGTTCAAATCCCGCCTCAGACCAAACACTTGACACTTACTAGCTGTGTGACCCTGGGCAAGTCACTTAACCCCAATTGCCTAAAAGTAAAAAAAAAAATATAAAGTATATGCAAAGTAGTTTCCAGAGTGTGTGTGGGAGGTAACACTAACAATTGTGAGGATCTACAAAGTCCGTCAGTGGGAGGTGATGCCTGAGCTAAGCTTTGAAGTAAGCTAGTCACTCTAAGAGGTGGAGGTAAGGAAAGGGGACATTCTAGGCATGGGAGACATCCTTTGAAAAGGCATGGATGCAGGAGATGGAACGGCGTGCATAGTAATTAGCAAGTAAGCAAGGTTGGCTGTAATGTAGTAGGCATGAGAAGGAATAATGAAAAGTAAGTCTGCAAAAATGAGGATCCAGATTGTGAAGTACTTTAAATGCTAAATAGAGGAGTCTATATTTGTTCCTAGAAGGCAATAGGAAGTTCCTGAAGTTTATGGAACAGGAGAATGACATAGTCAATATTATGCTTTAGAAATTTTACTTTGGCAGTTGTGTGAAAGATGGATCTGAGGGGAGAAAGACTGGAAGACAGGAGACCAATAAGAGACTGCCACAGTAATTCAGGTGAGAATTGATGAGAGCCTTAAGTAGGGTGGTAGTCTTATAAATTGAGAGAAGGGGAGAGATATAGGAGATGCTATGAAGGTAGAATCCATAAGATCTGGCAAATGGTTGCTTATGGGGAGTGCGGAAGAGTTGAGGATAACTCTTAGGTTGCAAACTTGGCTGACTAGGATGGTGGTATCCTTAAGAGAAATTGGGAAGTTAAGAGGAAGGATGGATTTAGGAGCAAAGGTAATGAGTCCCATTTTGGACATGTTGATTTTGCAATACTTATAGGGTACAGAGGTAAGATCATTTGACAGGCAGTTGGTGATATAAGAATGGAGCTTAGGAGACAGATGAAAGCTGGTTATGTAGATGTGGGCATCATAGGCAGAGAAATGATAATTGAACCAATGGGAACTCATGAAATTACTGAGAGAGAAGTCTCAACATAGAACAACTGGGGTATACCCACACTTAAGGGGTGGGTATGGATGATGATCCCACAAATGAGACAGAGGAGAATCCCACAAAGGAGGCAGAGAAGGAGAATTCAAACAGTTAAGAAGAGGACCAAGAGACAGTGGTGTCATAGAATCCAAGAAAGGAAAGAATATTTAAGAGGAAGGGATGTTCGTTAAAATCAAAAGCTGCAGAGAGCTCAATGAATAGAAAAAAATCTTTAGGGCTTTTTCATAGTTCCTAGAACATCATAGGCATTTTAAAGGCTTGTTTGATTGATTTAGCAGTTAAGAGATTGTTGGTAACCTTGGAGAGAGCAGGTTCTATCAATTACAAGGGAAGGAGGGCATCATTAACCATATTGCAAGGGAATAAGGAGTGGGAAATAAGGAATTGCTGGTCATGAGTGTAGATGACTTTTTCTAGGAGTTTGACTGCAAAAAGAGATGTGAAATAGAGGATAACTGAAAGGACAGCAGGGTCAAGTAAATGGTTTTTTTTTTTAAGGATAAAAGAGAGACGTGAATGTTTGTAGGCACCAAGGAAAGAAATAGTAGATAAGGAGAGACGAAAGGTGTTAGAGAGATGGAAACAGAGAGAATTACCAGTGGGGCAAACCCCAAGAGAAGATAGAGAAGGATGGGATCAAGAGTGAAAATAGAATATGAACTTGGCAAGGAGGCTAGAGAAAATGAGAAGAGAAAGGGGGATGTTGTAGAGGGATTTAAGCTCTCTAGAATTGGGAAGAAGAGGGAATTCAAACTGGATGGCTTTTATTTTTTTCTGTAAAGTAGATGATGTCCTTTACTGAGATTGAGGTGGGAGGGAATTGCATAGATATTTTGAGGACAGAAGAGGTTTGGAACATTTGCTGTGGTTAGTGTGAGAGTCTATTAGGGAAGAATAGAAGGATTGCTTTGTATCAATGATGGCCCAGTTGAAACTCAATAACATAAATATATAGCTTCATTTTGTGATTTTTTCTAGCATCCAAGTATAAGTTAAGAAGACAAATTGTAGGGGTAACCAGGGTTGGGGTTTGGCAAAATATAAACATCAATAGGATAAAGGAATAAAGGAATTGAGGGTAGAACACAGTATAAAATTGAATTGCTTAAGTATAGGATCAAAATTCTGAAAGGAGGAAAGTCAGTCATTCAATAAACATTTATTAAATACCTACTATGTGCCTGATACTGTACTAAGTGCTAGTGATAGAAAGGCAAAAAATAGTCCCTGTCCTCAAGGAGCTTACGTTATAATGAAGGAAGACAGTACACAAAAGGAAGCTGAAAATATGGATGGGGAGGAGGGAAGATACCTAGACAGAAGCATGATGAAGTCCCCAGGAGTTCTTCATTTGACTCTAGACAAATGAGGAATGAGTCAAATGAAGAAAGAAGTGGCTTGGATAGCCTCCTTAAATGGAGAAAAGTGAGTATAGAGCAGGAGTGGTGGACTGAGAGGCTGAGAGAGGGTAGGGTGTGACTGTATGTACAACTGAGGTTGAAGAACAGGTTTAGGAAGAGGGCAAGAGAGGGAAAGATGAATGAATAGGAGGTTATGGTCATAGAGGGGAATTTCAGATTTCTGGATCATGAGAATGAATATTTCAGCATATAGAAGTACCCAAGTGTAAAGGCAGGGAATGGGATGGTAAGGATATGATAGAAAGTGCATCCAGAACGAGGGAGGTTGGCCAGGGATACTGTGTCTTCCCATGAGGGGCAAGTTCCTGAGATTGCAAGAACATGGAAGGAGTGTGAAAGGTAGAGATTTAATATGAAGGGAAGTTTGTTAACAACGCAATGGAGATTTTCTACAGGGCAACGTGGAAGTAGGGAGCAGAACAAAAGACCTGGGATGGGTAGAGCTAGGATAGATGGTAATGAGGGAGTAGAAAATTATAAACAGAGGACCAGAGTTTTTAGTTTTCATCTTGGTAGATGGCAACACTGAATCTCAGGGATTTGGAGCAAGGGGAAAGGGACTTTCTTTGCTAGTCAAAAAACAGTTGATTATCTCATCCTTCCCAGTAAGCAACTAGTAACTCCTTCCCAGGTGATGAAGGGAGGGCTTGAGTTGATAATGATATAATTAAGTCATTAGAAGTAGCCTGGGAATCATTTATGAAGAATAATACAGCAAGTTCTGGGGGTTTTCTTCTTCCTAAGATTTAGTCTAATCTAGAAGGGCTTGAGGATTTTTTGTTAAGTGTTTCACCCTTAAAACTGATATCCTTAAAATGGCTCTTCGACTTTTGAGCCAATATTATTTTTTGGCCTGTAGTAGCCCTTTAGTTAGGAAGTTATTTTCTAATAACTGTTTTTCTTTTTCCTTTATTTTCTTTATTTTTTTGTTGTTGGCTGTCTTTATTTTCAAAATTTTGTGAAAAACTTTATTGTATTACTGCAGGAAACAGCAAGCACCACTAGTAACATACTAAATATCTAGTACATAGTTGGGAATGCTGTAAATCTGAACCAGAACTTGAGTGGCCGGTCCAAGTCAACCTTTTAGTGTGGCCATGGGTATAGCCCTGCATCAGAAGCAGGAATTCCTTAGGTTGGGTGCAGTTCAAAACATAACTCTGCTCCTAGCTTGGCTGGGGTGCCATCCAGTCAATGTCACTCAGGTTCTTGGCCAACCAAAACCTCAGCAGCAAAGTGTCCCAAATTAGCAATAATAAAATTCTTCTGGAAGTCATTTCTGGCAAAGAGGTATGCAACAGAAGCCACTCCTGGAGGCCCTCCAGCCCCTCCACTTGCAGCCCCTGCAGATGGTACCACCTGAGGTATCCCCACCATCCTGCTCATGGCTTTTGATGTCCAAAGTGCTCAGCTCCACATGGAATGATTCCTTCTTCCATAAAGAATAATACCTAGATCATTTCCTGATGTTTTCATAGAGGTGTACACTAGAAAAGCAGTCCTACCTTATCTTTTTGACTGTACTTTAATTGTTTGGAAATTCCAATGCTATAGTGTAATGTGTAGGGCCCTAACCAGGTCCAGGGGTTAGAAGAACTGGATCCTAATACTAGTTTTGCCAGTAATTATCCATGTGACCTAGGACAAATCACTTCCCCTCTGGGCCTTAGTTTCTTCATCTGTGAAATGGGTTGTTTTTTTTTTCGGTTTATTTTTTAAACATGATGGTCTCTTCTGTGTGATGAATATTGTTTTTGGAATTTCAGGACACTACTATAAGACTGTGGAACATTGAAAAGGCTGATCAAATTCCTCTGTTAATGGAATACAAAAGACTCCATGGTTTGCAAGTAATTCAGGTTAGTATTAAAAGAAATGAAGCTTAATGTTGTCTCTCATTTTCTGGTTTTATAAATCAACTTAGTAGAGAACAAAAGAGGCCCAACTAGAAACCAGAACAACCTAGATCTCTCTATAGTGATTAAAAAAAAACAACAACAAAACTTATCCTCTTAATCCCAGGTGACTTATTTCTTTCTCTTACCTCTAAAAAGAGCAGTGGTTCTGGAGTCAGAGGAGCTTGCTTTAAATCCTGACTCTGATGATTATTAATGTGTGACTTAACCTACCTGTGCCTTAGTTTCCTCACCTGTAAAATGAAAGAGTTGAATTAGATAGTGTCTGAGGTCCCTTCTAGCTCTAAATCTATGAGGCTCTGACTTTATTTTCCTCATAAAAAGTCTTAGTCTCCAACTACATGGATGTGTGTGTGTGTGTGTGTTTGTGTTTGTTTGTCCAATTAATCAGACACTCTACACCCGCAGTCATATCTCCAGTGTCATATTAAACTTGAGGTCAAGGATCCTTCAACATCCTGGTAAAAGTGTCTTTGCCATTGTCAGTAAAGCTTTTCTTCCACAGTTTCTTTCCTCCCCAGATCTATTAAAGCTACCAACCCCTTGACAGATTCATCTCTGCTCTTCCTATGAAACCTACTTGCTTTTCGAGAGCACCTCTTCAGGTGCGGGTGGAAGGGGAAAGGCAGCAGATTTCTATCTTGTGATTCCTGGTATCAGCTGGTTAGCACTTCTGATATGCCAAGACTGCCATCTGATATGCCCTCTGCCATCTCCAGAGCCAGCCAGCAGTGAAGAAGTAGGCCTTCCTGGTCAGGAGCCAAGAGCAGACTTTACAACATGCTGAACAGCTGCTTCTGAGTTTCTAGATCTCTGTTTTCCTTGAAAGTAATTAGTTGTTTCTTGACTCCCTTCTGTAGGGACAGAATAGGGTCTAGGGTTTAGGAGTGAAGTGCCAGAAATGATGTCTGGAGCATTCAGGACTAAGTTGCTTAAACAATGTTTGTGTGACTTGGTTTATAATTAAAGCTAGACAAAATACTTATTTCCACAGAAAGCCTATAGAAGTTAGCAAAATACAAAGCCAAAAAATATAAGTATGTGTGTTTTTTTCCTCTGATTTTTCAAAGGGATGAGGGCAGGGCAGGGCAGGAGAGGTTAGAGAGGGGAGGCAAAGTTTTACAACATAAAAAGAAATCAAATTTCCTACCCAAAGCTTAGGTTTAGCATACACAATTTAACTTATTAATTGTGAAGAAAACTCTAGAGTTCTTAATTTGAGGTCTGTGAACTTTTAAAAAAAAATTGACAACTATTTCAAATGAAGATTTGTCTTTTTTGCCTCTTACTACCCCCTCCTCATCCCTTCCACTCAGAAAGTACAAAAAACAAGACCCTTATTACAAACATGTTTAATCAAACAAAACAAATTCCAGCATTGACCATGTCCCCTAAAATACATCTCAATCTACCATTTCTCTTTCAGGGGTAAGCAGCATGTTTCACATGAGTCCTCTGGGATTGTGGTTGGCCATTTTGTTGATCAGAATTCCCAAGTCTTTCGAAGCTAATTGTGTTTCAATATAATTGTCATCCTATGTGTTATAGTTTATGCAATTAACATTATCCTGAGAAGGGCTCCATCCATATGCTTCACCAGACTGACAGCCAGAGGGGTCTGTGGCACAAAAAAGGTTAAGAACTTCTGCTCAAGAACTAGTATTTGCTACAAGAACTTTCCCAAATTGATTTAAAATTGAGTTCAAAATAATATGAAAATTATAGAATTTTAGAGCTGGGCGAGAAATTCAGTAGATCATTTAGTCTGCCTCTCTCTCCCCCCATTTTCCAGATGAGGAAAGTGAGGTCTAGGGAGGATATGACAGAGTAAAAAGAGTGGAGGTGTTAGAATAAAAAGACTTGTGTTCAAATTCTGACTCTAAAACTTTGGGTAAAAAAATCACTTCCCCTCTCTGAGCCTCAATTTTCTCATCTGTAAAATGGAAATAATACTACTATGCTGCCTACCTCACAGAGCTGTAATGGGGAAAGTACACACCTCGAAGTACATATAAAGTGGGTTAGCATTATTGCTTCCAATCCCATTACAAACTGATGGCAGAGCCAGGATTATAACCTATACCTCCTAATTCCCATACCAGGTCTCTTTCTGTTATATAATACTGGCTGGAGTTCTTCCCTAGAGTAAATCAAGCACATTTCTTTAATACTAGTCCATTAGATAGTTTCCAGGTGCAATAGCAATTTGGAAGAATGCAGAATTGCCCCACAGACAAATGTCAGACTGTTCTGGACTGGGGCAGGTTCAACTTCCATCACGCAGTCTCAGGTCACACCACACAGTGTCATATAAAGGCTAAATCTTGGAAATTTTCTGGTATGTTTGGGCAATGCTAATAGCTCAAATAGATAATGTGGGAACAGAAAGTCATTGTGCTGTGTAAACCTGGCAGTGGTGTGCTGGTACATGTTTAATAATTGCCTCTCTGAAAAAAATATGTATGCATTACACGCTTTCAGGTTTAAACTGCATTATTGGTATTTTCTCCATCACTTCCTTAAGCTTAGACAATCAACAAAACAATCAATAAAGCCATGGTTTGTACTATTTGCTGGTTTCTGAGGTGCAAATCCTCACGCTGAAAATTTAACAATCAGATTTTTGAGCCTGTTCAAACTGTTTCTAGCACACTCCTGAGACCTGATCTCCAAAACTGATTAGGTTGTAAAAATACATTCAAATATAGCAGTTAAGAGATACACATGTTTGTTACCTCTGATTTGACATGTCCTCTCTATTTTTCAAATATCATATCAGTGTGAAAAATGTGAAAAGCCTTTCTCACTCCTACAATTTGATGAGGAATTTGAATTGGTATCCAAATGTCTATCCTGTCGATTGACTTCTCCTTCAAGACATGCTTTGCCAGCACCACCTGCCGGTGATGAAGATGAGAAAGATGTCCCAAAGAAATTGAAGATGTGAAGTCTTTGTCTGTACTACTCTGGGGTATACATGTGGTTGGTAGCCTTCCACATGAGTCCTGCATGAAGGAGCAGTATGGGCCAGTCTTGGGTGGGGGATGACAGAACAGAACAGTGGTGGCCCTATTCTGGAATAAATAGTTTATTTAAGTAAACAGATATAATAACTAGATTTCTTTGAGGGAAAAATTGAATATGAACTCTGAAAATGTTACTACACTTTGATTATGTACATTGTAGTTGTCGTGAGTGAAAGATGAAATAACTGAGGAAACAAAAGTTCCAACTTCTAAGCATATTGATTTATTAAGCAATGCATACCAATCGTGTAACAAATTGAGACCAGGTCTCCTCAGCTTTGGCACTGGACCCTGAATATAGAGGGAGACAGATTTTTATGCATTAAAAAACAATTAATCAAATAAAACCAACTAATTAAAAGAAAACAACCAGGATACAACATTAGGTAATCTGATTTCTAATTGGAGGAGAGATTAAGGGCTTACCAAAATTGGGAGGGGGAGAGCAAGCAGATACAATTCCCTGAAATCAGAAAAAGAGGTGTCTTAGTTCATTGCCTGTACTCAATCAAAAGAACATGAAAACAATAACTGATTGACCAGTATGGAACCAGTTTTCAGATAAGACATATGGGCTGTTTGAAATGTATAATTGTGAGAAAATTCCTTGCTTTAATCAAGACTGAATTTCTGGTCAGCATAACCTGGGTTCTTAATTAAGGGTCTCTAAGCAACAGGTAGAAGTGGTTCAGCTACTCAGTCATGCAGGGCTAGGTTCAAACAATGCAGTAAAGTTTTTTTTCACAATTCCCATAACTGAATAAAAATTTCTGACAAGATAGAAATTGAACTAGACCCATAATTGAATAGAAAGGGCAGTGAGCTAGTCCTAGAATTGAGTTGCAGGATGGGAGTCGGTGTGGTTCACTCAATTCCCACAATTCCCTCAAAGCTAAAGACTTTGTAGAATCATGTTACTGCCTTTATGAGTATCTCTGTGATGATATTTTACTATTTTGGTTAGGAGATTCAAATGGTTTATATGTCTTGTGTTCATAGACACTTTGCCTAATTATAATGCTGCCTTTGGGATTCAGAGATTGATTTGTAATTAAGACATCTTATAATGAGGTGTTTGGGGCATATTTGTAAATAAGTTTCCTTAGATGGGGATCAAGAAAAATGATTCCTCATACAAAACTTTACTCTTGAGTGAATATTGTTATAAGAGGTTTCAATATGTTTCTATACCACAATATATTTCATTGTGTTCTGTATACCAGAATTTCCACAGCTTTCAGAATAGGTATGTATATGTGTTATGCATGTGTGCATACATCAATTAGCATGCATATATATAATTAGCAATGTATAGCTATATTCCATACACACATTATATGTGTATATTAGTACATGGTTTCACAGTAGGACTTAAAATAAGTTTGAAAAAGGAATAAAATACTTCAGAAAATTTTGAACCCTGTACCTAAAAGGCACATATTTTACTTTTTAAAAACAACTTCTGAAGTTTCCATTTCATTTGATTAACATGCCATTTTCTCTATAGTATATTTAAGAGTTTTGTCATAGGATTAATATGTGTATAACAAATTATCAAGTATTATATTTGATTCTGTATAGAAGACTACGAAATGTCAACTAATAAAAGATGAGTTCTGGGATGACACGTCATTCAACAAAAATATTTCTGTAACCTAGTGGTTTTCTTTGTAAGATGAGGCAGGTAATGAAGGCATTTGATATAGCTATGACTCAACTATGAATGAGATTTAAGTTAGCTGAAGAGAGAAATTTACCTTGGTTTGTAAGATTACACAAAAGTACATTGTCTTCAAACAATCTAATGCAGATCCATAGCCTATACAGTTTTGGTAGCTATTGATTCCATCTCAATAAGGTGATGATTTAAAAGTGAATGGTGTATTTGGTGACTGTGTTGATCAAGTTGTATTTATTACTCTCCCTTACTTTATTTAGGAGCAGCTAGGTAGTCCAGCGGATACAGTGCCATGCTCGGAATCAAGCTCTTCCTGAGTTCAAACATGACCTTAGACACATACTAGCTGTGTGACCCTGGGCAAGTCACTTTACCCTGTTTGCCTCAGTTTCCTCATCTACAAAATGAGCTGGAGAAGGAAATGACAAACTATTCTGGTATCTTTGCCAAGAAAACCCCAAATGAGGTCATAAAGAGTCAGACGTAACTGAAAAATGATTGAACAAAATTACCGTATTCAGTGTGAAGGCACTGATAAGAAGTAGGAGGTCACTGATTTTTTTTTTTGTCTCTGGATAAAAAGTTTGCCCTGATCTATGAAATTATTATAGCTAAACAAATTAGGTGATAAGGTATAAAGACTGAATTAGTCAGAGGCAGTGGAGTTGCCTGAGTTTAATGGAATCACGTAGGTTAGAAACAGATCTTTTCATTTCCATCCATCCTCTGAGAAACAGAAACCTCCTGCTTTGATCCCCCTCTCCTCAAACTCTTTCTTTTAGTTACTTTGGTACTTTGTAGAATAACAGAATCTCAGGGTTGGATGGGATCTCAGAAGTCTAATCCTATCCATTCTCAAGCAAGGATCTCTTCTCCAGCATCTCTCAGAAGTAACCACCAGTGAGGGGGAATCCACTGCTTTCTCAGCCAGCTTATTCCAATCTGGGACAACTCTAATTATGAAGAAATTTTTCTTTACATAGAATAAAAATCTGCCTTTCTGAAACATCTGTCCATTCTTCTCTAGGGCTAAGAAGAAGGAATCTATCTAACTCTTTTACATGCTATCACTTCAAACACTTCAAGATAACTATCATTTCCCTTAAATCTTCTCTTTCTTAGGCTAAACACCCAGTTCCTTTAACAAATCCTTATATAGTATGGTTTCCAGTCCCCTTATCATCCTGGTTTCCTTCCTGATGACACACTTATCATTGTCTTTCCTAAAATGTGGTGCCCAAAACTGAACATGGTATTTTAAATATGGTTAATACGTCCTGGGGTGATATTAATTTTTTTGACTACCATGTCACACTGCAAATTCATTTTGATCTTGTAATCCATTAAGTCCCTCAGCTCTTTCCCAAACAAATTGTTTTCTAGTCATGCCTCTCCTCCCCATCCCTTATATTTTGAAGTTATTATTTGATGAATTCATAATCTCATCAGGGTGGATAGTCCCTCCACTCATCAGTGTGGATATTCCCTTGACTGGTGGAGATTTCTGCACATTGATGAATTTTCATCCTGTGTGACTCTTGTCTGTGTCCTTCCATAAAATTTGGGGGATTTATACAACACACTAGAGGCTTTTCTCGAGGACTTTTAATATTTTGTGACTGCACTAACATGCAGTGCTCAAGCTGTACATCTGTTATCCCTTGATCTTGCTTTCCGGCTGGCCAATCTCCTTTTCTAGATATACTTGTAATGAATAGTGTCTTTGATGACAATTATTTAAAAATGGTACATTTCACAAAAGAAATTTCCTAACCCCCAAACACTACCATTCAACATATTCCCCAAAAACAGTTAAGCAAAGGTGCCTGATTGTATGCTTGAAACTAATAGTATATGTCATTTTTCTCTTTTTTAGCTTAATGGTGATAGTATGGTACCAACATTGTTGTATTTGACTCGAGTTTTATTTCTTCTTACTTTTAATTTCATGTACAGAATTGTAGTCCTATATATTGTTCTTCTGGTTGAGCTTTCATTACTCTGTACTAGTTCATGCAAGTCTTCCCTTGTTCCTCTGAATTCTTCATGTTTGTCATTCCTTATGGTGCAGTAATATTATACTAGATTCATGTAACACTTTGTTTAGTCATTCTATACTCACTGGGCAAATACTTTATTCTCTCAGATTAATGTAAGCTCTTTGAGGGCAGGAACTCTTTTGTTTGGACTTTGTATCTCCAGGGTCTAGCACTGTGTTGTGCCTTACAGATAGTCATTTACTAAATATTTTTTGAATTAAATTAAATATTTTGTTCCTAGTTTTTTATTTCAAATAATACTGCTATAATTTTTTTTTACATGTGGATCTTTGCTTCCTGTCAGTAACTTCCTTGGGTATAGTCCTAACCATGAGACTTCTAAGTCAAATGAATAACTTAGTGTATAGGTTATTGCTTTAGAATCATTATTCATAATATGCCTGAGCCTACTTGCACCCACTACGTATCTTTCAATTGGCCTTTGGATCACCAATAATTTTGATGTTTTAGAGATTGTGATGTTCCTTGATTTATACCCAGTTAGCAGCTGTAGGAGAATATTAGTATTAAAAAGAGGTGCTTTTTATTGGCAGGGAACAACTTGGAGTTACTGCAAGTATAGCATAATTTCTCAGAAGCAATTCTACCCTCCTTAGAATCTGGGTCCAGTTAATTTGTCTATCTGCAGTATCTATCCAGGCTTTAATATAATCCCTGTGGACCACCTCAGTGGAGTGCCATGCCATGCTTTGTTCTACAGATGTTATTCATCCACTTTTTTTTTCCTGCATGGATTACTAGACCATGCATCTCACTGAGAAAGGCCTGTGACTTTCCTGAGCTTGACATAATAAGCAAAATGTCATCACAAATAGGAGTACCTGGAACTCTTCATTATTGATAGGGTAATCCTTTCCTGTTCGAATTTCCATTATAGTAATGATCACCTTTGGCAAGCATATTTCTTCTTGCTTTTTTTTTTTTTGCCTTGCTTAATATTTATAGTCAACAGATTGTCAAACAAAGTTAACTCTGTGGTTACACATCTATCAAAGAATGTCGAGATACATGAAAGATACATGAAAGGTACCTTTCTTCTTAAGACTGCATTTGCTGAATTGCTTTTTTGTAATAAAAAAAACCCAATGTAATTTCATCTTGTATTCTCAACACCAGAGGAGATGTAGTCTGCCATAGTTGTGCAAGCCTATCTGTTGCCTTTTCATCTCTTAATAGTGCATAAAATACCATTTTCATAAAAATTTCATAGAAATAAGAAAGTAGGCAGATGGGTTAGGTAGTTTCTGAGATCTCCTGGGTAATTTTTTCTTTATATTGATCTTACTTATGGTTTCCTCCTCATTCTTCTGAAATTGTTCCCTCTTTGAGATACCTTGAAATTGGCCTTGGATTGCCTTTAAAATTGTGTTGCCTTTAGCATACTTATTTTTAAATTAAATTTAATTAATTAATTACATTTTAATTTTCAGCATTTGCTTTTATAAGATTTTGAGTTCTAAATTTTTCCCTTCTTCCTCTGCTTCCTCCTTCCCAAGACAGCATGCAATCTGATATAGGTTATACATGTATGATCATATTAAACATCTGTCCACATTAGTCATGTTGTGAAAGAAGAATCAGAACAAAATAGAAAAACCATGAGAAATAAAAAACAAAAAACAACAAAAGAGAAAACAATATAGCATACTTATTTTGTAAGCATTTAGTTCAGCCAATTTTTCTTGAATTTTTTTCATTCAATAGTCATTTATCAAGTATCTATCACATACCGACACTATATGAGGAGCTAGGGATAAAAAGTTAAAAACAAAATGGTCCACATTTTCAAGGCTTACTTTCCATAGGGTTAATTATCATTTACATATGTGAGTAAATAGAAAATATATCATAAAAATAAATAAACAATAGCTAGCATTTTATGTCAGGCACTGTGGTAAACACTTTATAAATAGTGTAACATTTTATTCTCACAACAACCTTGGGAGGTAGGTGCTATTATTAGCCCCATTTTACAGATGAGGAAACTGAGGGAAACAGGTTTTAGTGACGTGCACAGGGTCACACAGCTGGTAAGTGTATGAGGTGGGATTAAACTCAGGTCTTCCTGATTACAAAGTAAACACAAAATAAGTGTAGAAGGTGCAGCATCAGGGGAAAGAGTTTCAGAAAGGCCCTCTTGTAGGCAGTGGCATTGAAGATGAGCTTTGAAGGGAGCTGGGAATTCTAAGATGTGAAAGTGAAGAGGGAGACCAGTACAGGTATGAGGATCAGCTTGTTCAAAGGCAAAGAGATATGAGATGGATTATTGTATACATAGAACAATGAGTGGGCCAGTTTGGTTAAAGTACAGTGCATGGAGTTGGGGGTGGGAAGGAAGAATATATTGTAAGTCTGGAAGGATAAGTTAGGGCCATATTGAAAGGCTTCAGATGCCAAGAAGAAAAGTTTGTTTTTTATCCTAGAGGGATAGATGGAGCTTTTTGAGCAGGTAAATGGCCTTTCACAGAGACCTCTTTCTTCTCAAATTCTCTGCATCTCATACCCCCTGACATCATCCCCACCAACATCATCCCCACTAATCTCTTCCTTCACCCTAGTCTCTGATGGAGAGGTGGCTCTTCTCCATGCTAAGGCCAACCCCTCAACATGTACCCTTAATCTTATCTCCTCTTGTCTTCTCTAATAGATGGCCCCCACTATTACCCTCTTTCTCTAATCTTTGGTCTTTCCCCATCTACTGGTTACTTCCCTGCTGCTTACAAACACACCCAATTTTCCCCTATCCTTAAACAATCATTAGATCCTACCATCTCCACTAGCTATTGTCCTCTATCTACCTCTTCCTCTCCTCAGGTAAACTCCTTGAATGAGTCATCTATACTGAGTACCTCCTCTTCCTCTTCCTCACTCTCTTCTAAACCTTTCTCTATCTGATTTCCTACCTCAGCATTCAACTCAAACTGCTCTTTTCAAAGTTACCAGTGGTTGCTTAATTACAAAGCCTAATGGCCTCAATCCTCCTTCTTGACCACTCTGTAGTCTTTGCCACTGTTCACCACCTTCTCCTCCTGGATATTCTCTCTCCTCTCTGGGCTTTCTTGACACTGTTCTCTCTTGGTTATCCTCCAACCTGTTTGACTGTTCTTACTCAGTCTCCTTTTCTGGATCATCATCCATATTATAGTGGGTGTATTCCAAGATTGTCCTGAGTGCTCTTTTCTTCCTCCTTTCTACTATCTCAGTTGGTTATCTCATCAGATCCCATGGATCCACTTATTAACTCCATGTAGATGATTCAGATCTATCTAGTCAGCCTTAGTCTCTCTCCTGAGCTTAGGTTCTACTTCATGAACTGCCTATTGGACATTTTGAACTGGTTGTCTCCTAGGTATCTCAAACTTAGTATATCCATAACAATTTTTCCCACAAAACTCAACCCTCTTCTGAACTTTCCTATTGCTATCAAGGGTCCCATTATCCTTCCAGTCACTCTGGTCCTCAACCTCAGTGTCCTCCTCAACTCCTCAATCTTCTTCACTCCACATATCTAATCACCTGTCATATCTTGTTTCTCTCTCCACAATATCTCTTTTGTATGTTTTCTCCTCTCTACTTACATAGCCATCACGCTATTTCAGGCCTGCACGACCTCTTCCTTGGATTATAGCAATAGCCACCAATTGGTCTCCTTGCCTCAAGTCTCTCTCTGCTCCAATCCATCCTCCACTCAGGTGCCAAAGTGATGTTCTTAAAGCACAGGTCTGACTATGTCAGACTCATTAAATTCCAGTGACTCCCTATTACCTGAAAGTTCAATTATAAATATCTCTCTTTAGCACTAAAATCTATTTACAACTTGGTCCCTTCCTATCTTTCCACTTTTCTTATTCCATTACTCCCCTCCACATACTCTGTAGGTTAACCATACTGACCCACTTGCTGTTCCTCACATTCAATACTCCATTTCCTATCTCTATGTCTTGGTGCTGGCTGTCCTATGCCAGGAATACACTACCTTCTCATCTGTCTTTTATAATCCCTAGTGTCCTTCAAGACTCAGCTCAATCATCACTTTTCTTCAGGCAACCTTTCCTAGTCTCTACAGTTGTCAGTGCCTTCTCCTCTGTAACAACTATGTGTCTCCTTTTGTTGTGTCTTGTATATACATACATATGTACATATTTATATGTAGTTATGTATTTATATGTATTATATTACATTTTTATATTACATTACAAATTATAATACAATATTGCACATTGTATATGTATTATATGTATATGTATATATGTACATACATATGTGTATGTCTATATATGTATACACACATTTCCTTCATTATGCCCACCATTAGAATGAAAGCTCCTTGATGGCAGGACTCTTCCTGCTTTTTCTTTGTATTTCCAGCACTTAATATAGTGTTTAATATAGTGTCTAATAAATGCTTGATCGATTGATTGAGTCCTGTACTTTAGGAATCTTACTCTGGCAGCTGCGTGGAGGATGGATCGGAGAGGGGAGACACCTGAGGCTTGATTTTCTTGAGCGCCATTCCCACTCCTTGTATAATACCTCAGGTGTTGACATGTTAGAAGTCTAAATGTGGTGGTTCCTCTGTCATTTATTATGAAAATAAAACATTTCTATAGGGATTTTAAATTACTTGGACCTAAAAAGTTGAAGGAAAGACTGAACCATGTGATGCTGGTGCCATCTTCTTCAGCAGGCATGAATGTATGTAATGCTCATCAGTGACCTTTGGCAGTTTTGGTCAATGATGTTACCTGGGTCAGCAGCTGCTTAGATTATGGACATGAGGTAAGAAGTATTGTTTTAACTGATACTGGGCTGCAGGTTCCCTGCTGGCTCCTCCTGCTCTTAGAATTGAGTGCCTCTGTTAGGGTCAGTGATGGGAGGACAGAAGCCCACTGCTGTCTGAGGTCCTGACCTATAAGTAATGTCAGTTCACACATAAATGAGTCTAAATGTAATTTCTTCTGAATGAGGCTTTAAATTTAGAAAGATCAGTTAGACAGAATCTGCCTTTTGCCTTATCAAATTAGTATTGAGTGACAGAGCTGATGTCACTGAGTGCAATAAACCAATCTAGAAAACAGAGCAGAGGAAATGAATGCACCCTGTGGCTTTGTGGGCATATTTTTTGATGTCAGAGGAAAGATTGGGCCTGTATTCTTTCTTGGTAAGAAGACCCTCTCAGAATCACAGAATTGGAAGGGACCCCAGACAGAGACAAAACATTTATTCTAGGAATTGGTATATAAGGCAATTTACTTTCAGGGGTGAATTTCATCAGTATAAATCTCAGTAGGAGACTGAGGGTTGCACTGCTGTGTTCTTACCCACTGGAAAGTAAAAAGAATGAGACTCCTGTGTTCACTGGATCATAGATTCAGGGCTGGAAGGGATTTTAGGGGACATCTAGTTCAACCCCCCGTGTTTTTCAGAGGAGGAAACTGAAGCCCAGAGATGTTAAACACAAGATCACACAGCTAGTAAGTGACACAAATGGGGTTTGAACCCAGGTTCTCTGATTCAAAATCCAATACTTTTTCCCCCTCTTTTACTACATTGTTTTCTAAGGGCCAAGACATAACATCATTTCCTTCACAATAAACATTTTAGCTATCTCCTGTTCCATGCTGTGTATCTTCCCATGCTGTGTACATATTCTGGTATCAAAGTGTTCATCATCTGACTCAAGGCCCATAGCTAAAGGTAGGACCTTCTTGAGAAGAAGCTACAATCTGGCTCAACAAGACTAATGGAGCAGCTGGATAAAAAGTACACTGTAGAGAAATTCAGTTAAATTCAACCAATAATAAGTGTCTGCTGCATGAAAATCTCAGGGCTTAGTGCTTGAGATACAAAAATTAATAGGAGCCAAGACCTGTTCTCAAGGAACTTAGAAGAAGTGGCATCTAAATTGGATCTTGAAGGAAGAGAGGGACATCAACTGATGGAGATGGGGTAGTGGTGGTGACAGGTAGTCTATTTCAGTCGTGGAGGACAGACATTACCAGCATAGGCAAGTAGACAGGGGAGGGCAGGACATGAATGAAGATAAAGAATAGTTTGGTTTTCTTGGAATGCCAGTCAGTCAACAAACATTTATGAAACCCTTACTATGTGCCCTTTGATGGTGGACCCTGAGGCACTGTGCTAGGGGATGGGGTTGCAAAGAAAGGTAAAAAACAGTCTTCTTTCAAGGACTATATTTTCTAATGAGAGAAACAATGTGTAAATAACTAGGTGCACAGAGATGATATTCAGAGTAGGTGAGGGTAAGCTGAAAGGGGAAGGCATTAGTATCTAGAGGACCTGGGAAAAGGTCTTCAGAAGGTTAGCTTTGAGCTGAGCTTTGAAGGAAGTCAGGGAAGCCAGAAGGCTGAGGTGTGGGGGCAGACTCAGGCATGGTAGTGACAGACGGTGCAAAGACCTATACTACAGAGAAGGGAAATGGAGTGTCGTGTGTGAAGAACAGCAAGTACACCAGTGTGGTTGGACTGTAGAGTGTCAAAAGACTGGAAAGGTAGGGAGGTACCACCTTATAAAGAACTTTAAATGCTAAAACAGAGGATAATGAAACACTGGAGTCTACTGAGCAAATCTACTTTAGGAAAAAAAAGAGGCAGATGAGTGGAGAATGGATTAGAGTAGAAAGAAATGAAGCAGAAAAACTGGTTAGAAGACTATTGCAGTAGGTGACAGAAGCCAGAACTAGGGTTGTGTATGAGGGAAGAGAAGGGGATGTATATAAGAGATGGTGTGAAGGTAGAGACAGCAAGATTTGGGGATAGTTTGAATTTATGGGGTTAGTGAGGATAAGGAGTAACACCAAGGATGTAAGCCTAGTAAATAGTAAAGAAGTTCAGAAGTGGGGGGGAGAATTTTGGGGAAAACGTAATGAGTTCTGTTTTGGACATGTTGAGTTTGAGATACCTACAAGGAATCCAGTTTAAGATGTCAGAGGCATTTGCATATGTGTGACTAAGGCTCAGTGGAGAGAATCACCTGCAGAAATCTGAGCTTGTGGGAGTTGATGAGATCATAAAATAAAGTATAAAGAGAAAAGAGAAAGGGGCCCAGGACAGATCCTTAGGTGACACCCATGATTAGTGGGCATGACCTAGATGAAGATCCAGCAAAGGAGACTGAGAAGAAGCAGTGGGACAGATAAGAGAAGACAGCAGTATCATGAAAACCTAGAGAGGGGAGAGGATCCAGAAAGAGACAGTGATCTGCAGTGTCAGATGCTATGGAGAGATGAAGGAGTATCTGTATTGACAAAAGGCCATTGCATTTTGCAATCAAGAGATCAATGGTAATTTTGGAGAGGGTAGTTTCAGTTGAATGATGATGGTGGAAGTCAGACTGCAGAGGGGATTAAGAAGAGAATGAGAGAAAAGGAAGAAGAGACACCATTTGTAGATGCCTTTTTGCAAGATATAGAATGATAACTAGTGGGGATGGTAGGATCAAAGGATGATTTTAAGGATGCAGAGATAGGGATGAGTTTGTAGGCAGTAGGGAAGGAATCAGGAATTAGATACTGACAATAAGAGATAGGGATGATGATGGGGTCAATTTGCTGGAGAAGTTGGGAGGGGATGAGATCAAGATTATACGTAGAGGCATTTGCCTTGGCAAGAAGGGCCCCCTCTTCATTTGAGACCAGAAAGAAAAGACAGTGGAGAAAGATAGTGGAGTAACATGGAGATGAAGGGGATTACAGAAGGGGGAACTTTTTGAAAGGTCTCAATTTTTTTCATTGAAGTATACATAGAGACCCCCCTTTGAGAAAATTAGAGAGGGGATTAGGCTTAAGGAGATATAAGATTTGAAACAGGTGCTGTGGAGAGTGGGTTAATGAATCAATTTGACAGAATTAGAATGTTTATCTAGCCACAACGAGGTCCCAGTTGAAATCAGATAACAAATTTGTTGTGCATCCAATTAGCACAGTTTCTTAATTTCTACCAGCTTTTTTCAACAGCAAGTGAATAGGAGAGGAGGCAGTGAGTGGGAGTAATTCAGGTTAAGGACTTGTCAACGTGTTATTGTCACTAGGACAAGGGAACTAGAGAATTGAAGATGGTGGAGGAGAACATAGAGTTGAGTATGTGAAGGGCAGAAATATTAGGTAAGACTGGAAAGAGAGGTTACAGCTAGATGGTGAAAGGCCTCCAATGGCAGACAAAATACAAGGCAGGGACCCAGACAGAGATACCCTGCTTAGATTAAGTTATAAAGGAAAGAAAAGCACGCCTTTGGGAAGGCTCAGTGATTGTGTCTGCCTATGAGGAGAAGAAGAATATAGGAGAGGCTGTTTTGAGGAGAAGTGAAGAAAGGATGTCCAGTGTGAGCAGACACAAAAGTTCTGGCATTTGTATGGGGAAATGATGGCTTATCAAGGTGTCACACCTTTAGTGTTTAAAGAATAGAACAGAAAATTTCCCAGGTAAATGATACTAGATGGCAGCAGATGAGATAGACGGGTTCCTGCTTGTCCCTGTTGGGCAGCAATATAGAAAACCAATGAGAGGCAACCAGGAGACGGGCAAACAGTGCCTGCTTCTCCTTGGATACTCTGATGGATCTATGATCTCCTCAGGGTGGGCACTCACTCTCATAGTGATGATGGAATCCCAGCCACACCTTCTCATTCCTCCCCTGAGCCTTGTGCTGGGGGCAGTCTACACAGTTTGTTGGAGAGGATTTCCTGCAGATCTCTTCCAGGGATCTCTCTCTTCCCCAGCTGAACCTTTGGATTGAAAGCAAGCCCAGTAAAGGCGAAGGGTCATAGGATCCTAGATCTACAGCTGGCAAGGTCTTTCAAAGCCAATTTAGTCCAGGGATTCTTAATTTTTTTTGAGTCATGGACCCCTTTGGCCGGCAAGGCCTATGGGCCCCTTCTAAGAAGCATTTTTAAAGGCACAAAACAAAAAGCACAGGATTATAAAGGAAACCAATTAAATGGAAAAGACAGCTACCAAACTATTTTAAAAGCAAGGTTATGGGTCCCAGGTTAAGAACCCTTGACCTTTAATCTAGTCATCATCAGAAATGAGACTTTGGGAAATTTTGACTTTTAACTTGCCTCAGGCTGCACTAGAAGTAAATAGGACCAGGAGCTGAATCCAAGTACCCTGACTCCTAAGCCAACCTGATTTCTACTCTACCAACTTGCCTTTTGAGATAAGGAGACACTGATTTTTGAAGGGAGTTTATAGGACCAGATAAGGAGCCCTTGTTGAGGCACGGATTAAGGCAAGTGTCTGTGGGGACAGAAAGGTACCACTTTAGTTTAACATAGAAGAAAAAGAGTGGATTTGGAATTAGAAGACCTGAGTTCTGTCAACCAGACCACACCGGCCTCTAAAACTGTGGATGGCTAGAGCTAAGCAGAGCAGGCTAGAGACAGGAGAGTCAGGAACCAAATTGAAGTTTAATTTCAAAGTGAGAGAAATGTCTTGCAAGCAAGAACACATATGCCGCGGCACTGCCCCTAGAGCGGGGACTCAAGATAGTATGGGGAGATCTCAATGCTCCTACCCATGGCTATGCAGTGAGCTGTATCCCTGACAATGAAGGGTAACAGAAACAAGACAAGTCTGATTTACAGCAGGGCTTCATGACTGGAGCATGGGTACTTGTCGGAGCTTGTCTGAGCTCAGAGAACACCTGGTGCTGGTCAAAGCCATACAATAATTGTGTGATTTTGGCAGAGACTGAGATCATCCAGAGGGTGAATGCAAAGGATTGTTGCCATGCTAAGCTTGGGGCACAGCTTGCTTGCTGGGCCTTAGCTTTGGAAAATAGGGTGTCTCCTAATATCTTGACAATTCTAATCCCAGATCTTCTGTGAACCTCAGTTAACTCACCTGATCTCTTGATGCTCTGAATCCTATTAAGACTACAGGAGAAGGTGACTGAGCCAGGGCTCCTAGAACAGAAGAGGACATAGATAAATAGATAGATAGATAGATAGATAGATAGATAGACAGACAGAGACAAAGAGACCCACAGAGAGACACAGAGAGACAGAGAAACAGAGACAGAGAGACACAGACACAGAGCGAGACAGAGAAAGAGAGAAACAGATAGAGAGACACAGACACACAGACAGAGAGAAGGCAGAGAGAGACAGAAATAGAGACAGACAGGCATATTTTGGTTTATTGACCTACCTTTCTGAAATGCTGTATCATCTCTCCTGTTGGCATTTGTCCTTCACAGTACTCCTGGCTGGACAGGAGGTGAGCAAAGACCAACCACTTTGTTCATATAAGACCCCAGAATAGACCAAAGAAGGTCCTGCCCAAGGTCTGTCATGGTCACCACCACCACCACTATGAACAAGTCATTTATTAAGTGCAAAGTACTGTGTTCACTGCTAGGGATGTATACAAAAAAGTAAGACGGTCTCTGCTCTCAAGGAGCTCACCTTCTAATGGGGGAGAGAACACAGATGGAAGGGTCAGATGGAAAGGTCCCATGTCCTTGGGGTGCAGTGGGAAAGCAGATATTAATGCTTCTCTTTTTTTAAATGTCATTTCCACTGATAAAATTATATCAGTTTCTGATGTTGAGTCATTTGACAGTACTAGGGATTTTGGTGACAAGAACTTTCTTTTCTGGGTCTTCAACAGATGTGGCTATAGCACCTGTAGGAGCAGTTACCAGGTTTCATTTCCACAGGGGTTGTTTCCCAGGTTTTGGCTGTGAGCACTGGGCTGAGGAAGCATTGCCAACACCAAGGCTCTTGGGTTGAGGGTCCTGCCTGTCTCTATGAGGGTCTGAGGGGAGATGGTGGTCAAGATGGTAGTGCTGGTGACCTAACCTTCCTAGCACACTCTGTCTTCGATCTCTCTCCCAGGGTGCCTTCTGCTTCAGTTAGGCTGACTTGCCCACCCTGTGAGTGGCAGTTGGTAGGAAAAGCTGGTTTCTTCTCCATAGGAGTTGCCTCCCCAGATGTTGGTTGTGAGGACTGGTCTGGAAGTAAGACAAGATGATCTGGCAGGTGCTGCCACTCCCAGGGCTCATCTGCTTATCTGCCTGCTGGTGGTCAGCAATTGTTGCTGGTGCTGATGAGGAAGGTGGGCCCTTTCTCCACAATGATTTCTTACCTTAATGATGGCTTAGGGCTGGAAGCAGACCTGGTAGTTTGGCTGGGGGGGAGGGATACTTATTCCCAAGGCTTTGGGTTCAGAGTCCTGGGCTGTTCTCCATAAGGATCTGAGAAGAGATGGTGGTCGAGGTTGCTGGTGGACTTGCTTGGCACGTGATAGAGCATGAGTGGGCCCTGCTTTTAAGGATGCTGATCCTTATATATTCAAGCTTCTAGGATCATCGATTTTTCAGTTGGAAGGAATCAGAAATATCTTGAGGCTTTCAAGGAAAGTAGTGGTCCTCCCAATCAATAGAGAAAGCAAACTTTTTTTTTTAAATATATGAAGACAGCTTAATTATTTCTAAACTATTTCTCCATTTAAGAGTTTACTTGGAATTAACATTTCCAAGTTACCTCAACCTGAGTATGTAATATATAGCTAATTTTTGTAAGGGCCTTTTACTATTTACCTCCTTCAGGATACCATGCTAGGTGCCAGAGATAGAAAGATACCTAGGACATTGGGCCTAAAAGTCTTTCTATTCTAAGGCATTTGGGGGGTTGGGAATAGGAGATATAAGTTTACATGTAAACTTCCAGAAAGGAAAGAGTGAATTAACCCACGGTAGAGGCTGTGAGCAAGTGCCCTGAGAGATTGCCCAGTGAGAGATCACTTCTTCCATGTAATTTCTTCTCTCTTCTTTTAACCTATCTACCTACCAAAAAAAAAAAAACCATTTCGGGATGCTTTATAATCTATTTACACTACAGCTTTGGTTGAATGGACCGTGAGAAGAAGCAGCCTACACCCACACATACACGAATTCATTGGTATGAACACCACACATGCACACATGCATTCACCATGAACATGGAACTATGAACATTATCTATCTATCTATCTAATCTATATCTTTGAGTACTCCTCAGTCTATGCATAGTGCACGAATGCACTGGCTTCGTTTGCTGTTTTTCTCATAAGACACTCCCACCTCCAGACTCTGGGCTTTTTTGCCGGCTGTCTCCTATGTCTAGACATCTCTCCCTCCTCATCCCAGCCTCCTGTCTTCCTTCAAGCCTCAGCTAAAGTCTCACCTTCTATAGGAAGCCTTTCCTGGCCCTTCTGAATCTTAGTGCCTTCCCTCAGGTGATTATTTTCCATCTATCCTGCATATATAGTTTGCTTGTACGTGGTTCGCTCGTCGTCTCTCCCATTCGACTGTGGGCTCCTTAAAGGCAGAGACTGACTTTTGCCTTTGTGTATTCCCAGCACTTAGTCTGGCACCCAGTGAACGCTTAATCAGTGCTATCTGATCCCCACACGCGTAAAGTCTGAATATAGCTCAGGACACAAGCATCCTATTCCTACATGCATGAATGCATGGATGCACACATGCACACACACACACATGCACACACGCACACATGCGTGGGCCTTGAGATCGGCTTTATAAGTTTTCTACTGGAGGAGCAGACACCGGAAAACACGAGCCGCGCTGCTCCGCGTTGCAGACACTCGTTCAGCTCCCAGGGATGGTGCAGTCGTGTTTTGGCCGGCCTGGGTTAGTGACTCCTTGGGTGGTCCCTGGGCCGCGAGCTGAGCCGGCGTGGGCTGGGTAGAGCTGGGCTGGGCTGGGCTGGGCTGGGCTGAGCCGAGCCGGGCTAGGCGAGGCGGGACGGGGCGGGGCTAGGCGGGGCGGGGCGGGGCGGGGCGAGAGAGGCCCTGCGAGGGCAACAGCGATGGGGAGGAGATTCTCGCCGTGCCTGTGCGGGCGGCGCCGTGGCTTAGTTGGTTAAAGCGCCTGTCTAGTAAACAGGAGATCCTGGGTTCGAATCCCAGCGGTGCCTATGGAGCTTGGAGTCTCTCTTTTTTTTTTTTTTCGCCCTTCTTGCGCAGAAAAAAAACCCAAAACCCCTCATTTTATGCCGCCTGGAGATGGGGAGCCCTGGAGAAGCGGGCAGGTAGGGTTAGGGTTAGGATTGCATTTTGAGGGGCCAGGGCCAGCTTTCGGCCCGCTCCTTTTTATTAGCTAGCTGCACCCCGAGCCCGAGAGGGGCCCCGAACCTTGAGCCCACGGGGATCCTCGTGTCCTGAGCCCAGAACCTCTGCCAAGGTGAGGGCTGCGTTGCGGGGGTGGGGGTGTGGGGTGCGGGGGGGATGGGGGGTTCACTGCGCCTCCTGAGGCGGGGCCGGGAAGGGGGGGGGGGGGGGGGGGGGGGGGGGGAAGGGGGGGCGGGAGGAGACGGGTCACAAAGTGCAGCTTCCAGGGGTGGGGAGACTTTTGGGGGGGCCAAAGTATTTGGGGCTCCTAGGGAACAGGCTGGAGGTAGTGGTGGCGGGGGCGCAGAGGATATTTGGGGATGGAGGGAATGAAATGAGGGAGAGGGCTCAGGGGTCCTGGGGGATTTGAGGATGGGAAGAACTGAAATGGAGGAGAATTGGGGGGCCTGGGGCTCAGAAGGCCCTTTGGGGGCTCTGAGGGAGCAATCTAGGGTTAAAAGGTCAGAGAGTGTTTGAGGATGAGGAAGGACTGAAATGGAAAAGCATTGGAGGTCTTAGGGCTCAGGAGATTTTGGGGGGCTCTGAGGGAGGAATTTGGGCATAAGGGGTCAGAGACAGGTTAGAAGGGAGGGAATGGAGACAATTGGGGACCTAGGGGTGAGGGGGTGTTTGGGGCTTTAAGTAATGGAAACATTTCGGGGCCAAGGGGTGAAAAATCATGTAGGTGTGAGATGGAGGGAAATGGTCAGGGTCAGAGCCTGTTTGGGGCTGGTAAGGGAAGGAGCTGGGCGCAGTTTGGGGGTTGATTTCCAGGGCAGGAGGCCCCAAGGAGGGGGTGTGGATGACAGATTGAGAGCTGGAAAGGGGCCTTAGAAGTCACCGATTTTACATTTGAAAAACTGAGGTTCAGAGAAGTTGTTTTGCGGTACACAAGGTGGAATTGGTGGCAGAGATGAAATTTGAATTCAAATTCTCTAGCTCCAAATTCTGCTTTCTCTCCACTAGACAACCACTTAGTAATTTGTAAGATTGAGGGAGAAATGAAAGGATGGTGCAATTAATGTGGGAAATGTGTATTAAGGATAGACCCTCCCACATGCCCCTTTCTCCCTTAAAATGTTATTGTGTGGGAATGGGGTGGCGTCCCAGGTGTTGTAACTTCCATACCTTGGAGAAGTTCATCAGTGAAGGAAGGAGAGGCTTATTTTCCTCCATAAAAGTGTATTTTTGTAGGGACAGGACTTTAACAGGAGAACTACTCATTTCCTTTCTTGTCCAATGCCACCCCATGCACGGGATCCAGGTGCTCCTGAGTCTGGCCAAATGCAGCATAGGCACTGGAAAGGTATGGTTGTGCCCACTAAATGAAGGAGGCACTCAGACCACCCAGCCCAAGAGACTCAGCTCCAGTTGTTCCTGTCCAAATACTCTCTCCTAAGGCATATCGACTCTTTGTGCCCAAACTGGTAGAGCCTTCTGAGCTTGTCGTGATCTGATCAGCCACAGTCAGACACACTGTACCTTGACCCCAACATAGTAATGTCATTTTGGTCCTCTTCGAGAATGAAGGACAATAACTATTTACTGTCTCACTTTGCCAACTGCCAACGTCCTTTACCCAGAAGTCATAAATTGAAGTGTGGCTGGTAATGACCTCAATTAGTAAGAGTGCAAGTGTTAGGTGCTGAGTTCACACTAGAGATCTGTGGGCCTCAGGCTGCTAGTGGCTTCTCACCCACACATTTCTTGGAAGCACCAACAGTAAAACTGGTCTTGGAGAGTGTTGAGATCCCCATTGACTGCTCTGAGACTGGGGTTTTTCACTTTTCTTTTGAAATAACACTTTTCCCACAATAAAGATCCCCAAAACTCAATGTCTTAGGGAAAGGGGTAGAAACTCGCCAAGTGTAACTTGTCTCCTCACTCCATCTTAATTTTTGGCTGTTTACCAATCTATTTCTAACTAAAAATATCTGGCTGACAATTGAGCAGCATTGGAGCCTTGGGTAGTTGACTAAGTGAAGGTTTTTGTTACATGAGCAGCCGTTGTAGACTGCTTTGTGTTCCTAGCTCTTTGGGGACACTGTTGTTCGTTCCCTATTTTAATGCCATTCAGAGGCTTGATACATAATATCATTTGTCTATTAACTACCAATTGAGGGTTTATTTTGGTGTTTTCATTTAATTTTAGAGGAAATTGCTGCTGCTATTTGGGGCCTTTAGTTTTCCAGTGAGTACAAGATTAATCAGTTTGTTAAAAGTGGTTTATTAGTTAAGAAATGATACGTGATTTCTCTTAATTTAAAAGGCTGTTTAAGAAGATTATATTGGGGAAGAATTGTGCCCACAGATTTAAAATTGGAAGAGACCTTAAAGGTTATCTGGTTCAAAGCCCTCATTTTACCAATGGGTCAGGATTTGAACCCAGGTCTTTAGACACCAAATTGAGCATCCTTTCCAGAGTCAGTAGCCTTTCAACTGTACCACAGTCTATTTTCCTAGTTTTTGGTCATTAATTTGATTATTAATGTATTGTTTATAATTAATGTATTTATTATTGATTAATATTTTAATTAACTTATTATTAATCAGGGCCTCTTGGGGATATGCTCTTTGATAGAATAACACAGCTAGCTACTGCTAACTGGTCCTTTGGTCCCCGTGACTGAGGGTTGTATTGGAGACAATTTGTAACTGAGTTGGGAACAGTTGTGTATTCTCTGATCTAAAAGAGGACCCCCTCTCCTCATTCTGCAAGGGTCCCAGAAACACCTTTCTGATACAGGTGTACAGTCCCTTCTGTGTACAGAAGCTTTTCCCTGGTGACTCCTACTTTGTCTGCTTCCAATCACTTAAGCCTACTATGTGCCAGATGCTCTTGTCAGCCACTAGGGATACATTGGGGATAAAAATGGAACAGCCACTGCCCTCAAGGAACTTACTCTGTCCTCAAGGGAGACAACATATACATATGTAACTATATACAAAATAAATTTGAGGTGATCTGGTGGGAGGAGGTCATTAGGTCTTTCAGGGAACAGGAAAAATTTTTCTTAGAAGGGGGTGCTTGAGTTGATTTTTGAAGGAAATCAGGGTCTAAATCAGGGTCTAAAATCAGGGTGAAAGTGAGGAGTGAGTACAAGAGGGGAAGAGGAAAATGTGGCCAACGGATGCAAAGGCACACGGAGCCAAGAGATGGAGGCCTTCCTTTCTCTTGATGGTTTCCGGGCCCCAGACATGCAAGACATGGGTAAGGAGTTCTTCTGCAGCCAAGGTGAGCTTATGATCTCTCTTTCTCATGGGGATGCTATGTGGTGGTCCAGGGTGACTCCAGCTACACCAAGCAATCCAGTCTAGTCTGTATTTTTTTTTTTTTTTCCTTAGGCAATTGGGGTTGTGATTTGCCCAGAGTCACACAGCTAGTAAGTGTCAAGTGTTTGGTCTGAGTCTAGATTTGAACTCAGGTCCTCCTGACTTTAGGGCTGGGGCTCTATCCACTGCCCCACCTAGCTGCCACTTAGCTGCCCCCTCTGGTCTGTATTTTTGGCCAACTCTGCTTTTTAAGGCATTCTGCTCCTCATTGGCTTTTTGGACCTCTTTTGCCATTTGGATAGGCTATTTTTTTAAGGTGTTATTTTCTTGGATCTCCTTTAGCAAGCTGTTGACTTGTTTTTCATGGTTTTCTTGCATCACTCTCATTTCTCTTCCTAGTTTTTCCTCTTCTCTTACTTGCTTCTCAAAATCCTTTTTGAGCTCTTCCCAGGCCTGGGACTGATTCATATTTTTCCTGAAGGCTTTGGATGTAGGAGCTTTGACTTTGTTGTCTTCTTCTGGTTGTATGTTTTGATCTTCTTTGTCACCAAAGAAAGATTCAATGGTCTGCCTTTTTTTGTGCAGTTTGCTCATGATCCCAGCCAATTGAGTTTTAAACTCTTTGTTAAGGTAGGGCTCTGCTTCCAGTGTGGAGAATGTATTGTCCCAAGCTTCAGGGGTTTTGTGCAGCTGTTTTCAGAGATACTTCTAGGGACCTGGTAGTTTTTAGTTCTTCCAAGGTGCTATGGTCAAGGGCGAGGTGTTTACTCCTTTCCTGGCCTGTGCTCTGGTCTATGAGTGACCACAAGCATTCTTTTCTGCCTTGGAACTGTGAGGAAGATTCACTCTCCACCGCCACTACAAGCTCCACCACACCACACTCCTCCTAGCCCCAGGATTGCCACCCAGAACTGTGACCCAGATTCTGGTCTGTATTTTTAAAAGAGCCTGGTGCATCCTTCACAGTGTTCCCATCACTTTCAGTTCTGGGAACTTCCTCTCAACCCTCTAAATTCATTTCCAGGAGTGTTCGGATTAGAGAGAAACCAGAGAAGTTTGAAGAAAAGATCGGCTGACTTAGTACAAGGGCCAATTAGGATGTGATTTTTCTCTTGTTGCAAATATTTGTTTTAGCTACAGTCAATAAACATTAAGTACCTACTATGTACCAGGTGTGTACTATGTGGGGCAGCTGGTTGGTGTAAGTGCCGGGCTTGGAGTCAAGAAGACATATTTTTGTGAGTTCAAATCGGGTCCCCGAAACTTACTAGCTGTATGACCCTGGTAAAGTCATTTACCTCAATTCACCTCAGTTTCCTTATCTGTAAAATGAGCTGGGGAAGGAAATGGAAAACCACTCCATTATCTCTGCCAGGAAAACTCCAAAAAGGGGCAGGAAGAGTTGGACATGATTGAAAAATGACTAACCAACAAATGATTGGCTTGGGCCCTTTTCTTAAATGGAGGTTTTGGGAAAAGCTTCATTAAGAGGAGATGAGGGTACTGGTGAAGTGTGAGTACCAACGCTGATGTGATCTTGCAGGATGATGAAGTTCCTGCTAATGAGGTTTCTGAGAGCATTGTGCAACCAGGTGGGAAAGGGAACATACCAAAAATGAAATTAGTGATCAATTTTAGTCAGTTTATCCACTCAGATTCTCTTCTTTGAGCCTGAGCAGGTGGGTACTTCACCAGGTCCCCTTCTGAGCTCCACACGTTATGCTATTAAGTGGAAGCCAGCACTGAACCCTCCTCCTGCAGTCAGGAGAAATCCCTCCTCCTCTGGTGGGAAAAGTATTCATGGTCTGTCCATCAGAACATCCTTATCCAAGGCTGAAGCGGGGCCTACCACCAATGCCTCAGCAGACTACATTCATCCTTTTGAGGGAGGATATGGAAGGGAGAGAGAAGCAAGATGTCAGCTTCTCTGAGAGTTTGCTACAGCGCAATGTCCCAGCTGTGCACCCTTACATTTTGGTGTTTTCTCCCTTTTGTGGAGACAAGAGATATGCCGTAGCCAAACTTTCACTCCAGCTGTCTGCTTTAACATGGTGTATTGTTGATTTAAAAAAAAATGATTATAAACAGTAATAATCTCAACAAATGAAAACAAAATAAAGACTAAAATGCAAAATGGAATGTGCTATTTACATATTGGTAAAAGAAAACAATTTGAGCTCTAATATGATGTTAATTATAAATTATTTACTCTGTGTCCTCTTCTGATCTCTTTTCTTTCTATATGTTTGCTAAGTTTTATTTAAGCACAGCCTTTTGTGTTTTTATTAGAGCTCCAAAAGCTTATTAATGAAGAGTTTCCGGTCCTTTATCCCTTCTGATCTCTACAGGAATGGCACAGGAAACTGGTCAGGCTGGTTCAGATTGAGTCAACAAGGACATATTGGCAGATGAGCAGTATGAAAGGGGTGGGCTCTTTTGAGGCTGTGGGTTAGAATATGAACAGTGACCAGTGTGGGCCAGACTTGGCTGGATCCAGTAAGTTTCAGTATTTCCTGGGTGAATTTTATCAGAAAGCAGAAGATACAGCACCATTTTTGCCCATCCTCTGAACTCGGTACATCTGTTGTGTTAGTGAGGAAACAAACCGTGATTTACAATCTGCTTATTTCAAAGATAGTGCTTCTCAAAAACAACAGCTCATTGATGAAATGGGCCAGTTGCCTGGATTGCTTTGCACGTGGACTTGCTCAAGTAACACCAAATTAAGCAATAATAGAACTGACTTCCCATCCCCTGACTTGGATATAGAAATGAATGCCATGGAAGAAAAAAAGTTATTCAAACAAATATTATAAAAAACATAGTATTTTCCTTTCCTTTTTTTTTTAATTAGGTAGAATTGACCAACCAGTTCAGAGATTGTTTTTATACTCTCCCCTCCCCCTCTATTTTCCCTACTACAACACAGCTATCCTTTGTAATAAAGGTGTGATACAGTAAATGGAAATTACCTTGTGGGAGAGAAGGGGGGAAATGTCTGTTTTGTGACCCATAACCTTTTGTGCACTGCCCAGTGTTAAGAGGATGGGGTGAGTACTGTGGGCAGAGCCTAATAACTGCTTGTGTCTGCCTCTTGGACTGTATAAAGTCATCATTCTCGTGTGCAGGCTAATTCATGGGCTTAAATTATTCTCTGTTAGAACCTGCAGTCCCTCTTTTTGAGGTTATCAGGGACCATTCAGTACAGTGAAGATGGCATTTTCTAGATAGTCCTTTAGAGGTCCTGGGGGAAATTGATATTACTTTTCTCTCTGGACCTCATTTGCTTAACTAAAGAATGGGCCTCATTAAATTTAATTCATCAATTAGAATTCAGAATGAGTAAAAACCATTGCAGATGTATAGAAAATGCTTGTTGTGACAGGCTTTTTGAAAAGGTAGCATTTGGTCTTTGTTTAAAAAAAAAAGGAATTTCAGTTCTACTCCATATTTATTTTGAGATGTAGCTTTTCCCCAGTATCACTGTCTGCTGCTACTGAGATAATGAGACAAGAGTTTTTTTGAAAAAGTATGTAACATTATTTGTGTTAATTGATTCCAAATTATACAAATCACACTGTGGAATGAATCATAGATGAATGTTTGTCAGGGAAATTTGACATATGAAATTAATAAAGCTTGATCCATTGGGAAGAGAGCTGGATTTTGGAGTTGGAGGACTTGGGTTAGAATCCCAGCTCTGTTACTCCCTGCATAACTGCAGGGAAGTCACTTAACCTCTCTGGGACTCAGTTCCCTCATCTATGAAATGAAGAAGTTGGAATAGATGACCTTCTAAGGTCCTTTTCAATTCTAAATCTTTGATCCTATGAAACATTTTGTTATAAGGACTTTTTCCCCCCCATTTGGATTTTATTTTGTATTGATTACTTTTCAGTTGTTTCTTTCCTCCTTTACCTGTTTCTCTGAGGTGGAATACATAGAAAAGGAGGAAATGATCTGTGTAATAATGTTCTAATCACCTTTTTTTTAGTCTCCAACTTTCTTGACCTCGCTGGAGCCTTTTGACACTGTTTGATGCTCTAGGTTATGACAACTGCCCTCTCCTATGGGTGTCCCCCATGGCTCTGTCCTGGGCCCTTTTCTCTCTCTGTGCTATTTCACTTAATGATTTCATTAGCTCCCATGGATTCAATGATCATTTCTATGCAGATGATTCTCAGATTTAATTATCCAACCCAAACCTCTCTCTTGACTTTCAGTCTTGAATCTCCAGCATCCTAATAGACATCTCCAACTGGATGATTTGTAGGTATCTTCAGCCCTGAAAGTTCAAAACTGAACTCATCATCCTTCTTTTAAGCCTCTTCCCTCTTCCTAACTTCCCCTTTACTGTTCAGGGGTTCACCATTCTCCCAGTCACCCAGGCTCACAACCTTGGTGTCATTCTTACCAACTTCTCTCCATGTCCTCTGACATAATCACCATCTTGGTGGTGCTCCTCATCACCTCACACCTGAACCATTGTAATAGCTTTGTGTTTGGCCTCCCTGCTTCAAATTTCTCTCCACTCCAGCCCATTCTACACTCTGCTACCAAAGTGATCTTCTTAAAGTTCAGGTCTGACATTGTCACTCTTCTATTCAGTATACTCTGCTGACTTCCTATTATATCCAGGATCAAATAGAAATTCCTCTTGGTTTTTAAATTTAAAAAATTGGTTTTTAAATCCTTTCATTACCTAGGCCTCCCCTATCTTTCCACTCTTATACCTTACTCCTCTCCTTGTATTCTGTGATCTAGTGAAACTCTGTCTTCCTCACTGTTCCTCTCATAAGACATTCCATTTTCCACCTTTGTGTCTTTTCACTGATTTCCCCCCAGGCCTGGAATGCTCTGTCCTTGATCCTACCTTCAGCAAGAAGCCTGTCCAAGTCCAACTTAATTTTAGTGCCTTCCCTCTGAAATTACCTCCACTTTACCCAGAATATATTTTATTTCCACATAATTGATTTCATGTTATCTCCCTCATTAGATTGTGAACTCCTTGAGGGCAGAGACCTGTTTTGCCTCTCTTTATATTTCCTGTGCTTAGTACAGTGTCTAGCACATAGTAAGCACTAAATAAATGTTTGTTGACCATATTTGACTTTTGGTTGAATAGCTTTGGCCAATTTGAAAAGCAGCAATGACAGTTCAGCTAAATTTGATAAAGGAAAGGAGACAGACCAAGTCAGATTATGGCCTTCTCTAGCAGGTCATATTTAGTGAGTAAATTAGAAAATTCTCATCTCCCAGGATTCACTGTCAAAGGTCAGACAAGAGAAGTAAGTCACTGGTACTGCTTGGGTTCCTCAGTAGAAGAATGATGCAGTTCATAGCTCTGTTGAGTCCCAAAGCCTGGCACAAAACAGCCAGTGGCAGAGATCCTTCATTTTATTCCCATTGAAAAATACTTTTGGTATTTGGGAGTTCTTGGATTATGTGATTTCACTGAAGAACCCAGTGCTATGGCTTTGTATCCAAAGCCTCCAGATGAGGCTCACACATGAAAAGATTCTATTTCCCTTTCCCACTGGCTGAAAGAGTGACTCATCTGCTCCTGCCTGGCCTTCCTTTGCCTTCAGCCCATCCGTCCTTGAGTGCTTAAGAGGTCACCAACAAAGGTTAGATGTAAAGACTGTCAGTAGTAAGTTTCAGCAGGAAGAGCTCCTGAAATGTGTTTCCTACCCATAGGCCTTCTGGCAAAGTAAAGTGTTATGTCCTCCATTTGGAAACTCATCACAGCCAGAGGCAGCATGGGGGCAGTCGCAGGGACCCTAACTTGAACTTTCCATCACTCAGACCTCTGAGACTTTTGACAGGAAAGAGTAAAAGCATTTCGTAGATGTGTAGGCTAGGCTGTGATAAATAAATCCCTGTTGAAATGTCCCCAATCTTTGGAATATAGACAGAAGTGAGAAAATGAGCCATTCCTATGGGCTGCTCCTGGGAAGACCTGATGAAAAACAGAATTTTTTAAAGCCTGGTTATTACTCATGAGTTTGTTTTTTCTTCTGTCAAAAGTCTGTTTTGTCCAGGGCCCCTTCCAGCTCCAGATCTGTCATCTTAGGGTAATAGAAGATAAAATATGATGCAGGAACCAGGTGTTAGATTTATAATCAGACAGATATGAATTCAAATCCTGCCTCAGACAGTAGTTCGTATAACTCTGAACAAGTCACTGAAACTCTATGGGTCTTAGTTCCTTCATCTGCAAAATGATGGGGATGGGCTAGATGATCTCTAATAATGAAAAAGTTCCTTTCCAGCTTTGAATTTACAATCCTTTAGCTGTGCAGGTTGCTTCTTTGGCAGAAAATAATGAATAAAGAACAACAGTAATGAATATTGATTCTGGCTAGCATCTCCATAGCTTGGGGGTTTGCCAGAACCACAGCAACACTTCCAAGAATCTGCATGAAATATTAAAAATCACCCCAGGGGGGCAAAAATAGTCAGACCTGTAAATCTTCAGAAGCTGAAGAAAAAAAAATGTGTTAAGGATTTTTTTGTCATTCTTAGGTAGGGGGGTCTTAAATCCATCTGTGTTTTCAGGTTGAGTGGGGAGAGATAAACCTGTATGATTTCCAAAGTGGCTGTTCCTCTGAGCTATTCATGGATGCTATACTCAAGTAATCCAAGTAATAGGTTTTCTTTATAAAAAAATTCAAACATTTATTTATTTCTACATGCATTTATAATCTGTTCATCCCACTGCAGCAACCTCTCCCCACCCTATTAAACAACAAACAACAAAAACCTCAGCATAAATCTGCATAGTCTGACAAAACAAATTCCCACGTTGGCTAAACCCAAATATGTATCTGTCTCTGCTTTTTAAGTTTGTCACCTCTCTGGCAGGAGTTGAGTGGTATGCTTCATCTTTAGAGTTGTTTGTCTTTACGTATTGTTGTCATATAAATTATTCTCCTGAAATTGCTTATTTTACTCTGAATCAGTTTATACCCTTCATCATTTCTTACAATACAATAGTATTCTATCACATTTATATACCATAACTTGTTTAGCCATTACCCAATTTTTGGTCACCCTTTCAGGTTCCTGTTCTTTGTAATTTCAGAAAGAGCTATAAATATTTTTGTACATTCTTAAAGTTTCTTTTGTTTAGGACTAGTCCCTCCCTTAACCTTGTTTTCAGTAATTTTTCAATTGTGCCTGACTCTTTGTGACCTCAATTAGAGTTTTCTCAGTGAAGATACTGGAGTGGTTTGCCATATCCTTCGCCACCTTATTGTATAGATGAGGAAACTGAGGCAAATGGGTTAAGTGACTTGCACAGGGTCACAGCTAGTAAATTTCTGAGACCACATTTAAAGTCAGGAAAATGAGTCTTCCTGACTGCGGGCCCTGCACTCTATCCAGTGCACCACCTAGCTGTCCTTCCCTTCATCTACCTTCCCTTCAGTTCCCCCTTTTCCCTTTTCCCCTTTCCTTTCTGTTTCCCTGTTGAGTGAAATATTTTTCTGTATACAACCATATGTGTGTACCTAGATGTGGATTTTTCCCTTCCTTTGACCAGTTCAGATGATAGTGAGGTTCAAGTGTCAGCCACTCCACTGTACTCTATCCTCCTTGTTTATATAGATGTCTACTTGTGTATACTGATTACATGAGATGGTTTCCCTAACCTTTCTTTCCCTTCCCTCCTCTTCATGTATTCTTCTTTCCCACTCCTTCCATTTTTTCCTTAAGATCATGAAGATATAATAGAACCACTCCTGGGCCTTTCTAATTCATTCTTCCATAGTTCTCATTTCCACCAGCCCTCCCCCCCC
>NW_020954564.1:21400709-21413572 GCF_900497805.2 Vombatus ursinus | reverse complement strand
TTTTTTTTTTCCAGCGTTGATCTCTTACTCCTGCCCTTTTCCCAGTTCTACAGTTGCTTCTCTAAGTCAAAACCTGACATTATGTTCTTCATTTTTATTGTACATCAATATTTCAAGAATCTGTGATTTCCCTGGTGACGGTTCTCCCTCCACTAGTATAGGTTGTCACCTCTCCACAACTTAATGAGTGGTCTTCAAGAGTTTTTGCAGCACCTTATCCTACAGCTGGTCTGGCAAAGAGCCTCTCTGAATTCTGCCAGGCTGTTCCTCAGAAAACAGATATAAAATTGTATCAAACTAGATGGATAAGACCATGTTGTGGTTTAATAAGCTAAATTATGTAGTAAAAGTCAAGCACCTATTTTAAGTTGATGCCACAGTAGGGGTTGATTTCTAGAAAATGGGCTAGGCTTTAATGCAAGAAATCTGTCAAATTCATCATCAAGTGACATTTATGGGCTTGCCTTGATGCCTTCCCCACAGGACTGCTGTGAGGATCAAAGGAGGTAATGGATGGGAGAGTTCTTCATAAACTAGAAAGCAATACACAAATGGGAAGGGTTGTAAGTATTATCACTATGCTTAATAAGAAAATAATGCCTAAACCAAAGGGCCACACCATGTGGAAGAGTCTATTTCCAAAGACATCTAAAACTCTTTAGACATCATTTTGTTGTTGCAATAGCCTGAAATTTAGACAACCCAGAATTATTCAAGAATATAGAAGCTTAACTGACATTGGCAAAATGTGTTAATTCAATTCAGTTTTTAAAAGTGCTTTGCTAGTCCAAGGCGGTAGGGAGGGATGGAGAGGTACCACGCTCAGAGAAGTTATCTGAAGGAAAAAAAGCACTTGTTATGACCCCTACTATGTGCGCAGTGCCTTAGAAATATTACTTCATTTTATGCTCACAACCCTATGAAGTAGGTGCTATTATTATCCCTGTTTTACAGTTGAGGAAACTGAGGTTACGTTATTTTCCCAGCATCATGTGGTTAATAAGTGTCTGAGACTGTATTTGAACTTAGGCCTTCCTGACTCCAGGCCCAGAGCTCTATCCACTGTGCCACCAGCCACTTTTAAATAAAACTTCACTATATTTTTAGGGAGATGAGAAAGAACCAATGAGAAGAAGAGATTGAAGGTGAACAGGAGAGAAGTGGTGACAGCTGGAGAAGGGTATTAGAGGAATTCAGAAGGGACAGGATAAAAGGCACACACTGAGTTCCCTTTAGTGAATTCTTTGTGATCAAAAGCAAGAAGAGAGTGTGTGATGCTTCTGGGAAGTTTCCAGTAGGAAAGTGGAGGCAATACCTGTCAGTAGTAAGCTCAATCTTCTTAGTGAAATATAGGAGGCAAAGTTATTTTCTATAAATTAAGGCGATGGAATTATGATTGAGGTACCAAGGGAAGAGAAAAAGGCTTAGAATAGTCATTGTCAGAAATGAGGTAGGGAATTAATAAGAGTAGAGTAAAAGAATTGCTTCGTAGTGGCTGAGGTGACATACCAGTGATGGGTCAGGTGGGATGGGGTGGGGTACGTGAAATCTGCTTGATTTTATGACTTTCTTCCCTGTGGTAGGGCTGCGCACCTTGGAGGAAGCCAGACACTTGTGTGTGGAAGACAGTATACAAGCAGCTGTCAGCAATCCCTAGCCACCTCGAGGCAGGCAGAATGATTTCGTTCTTCTGCCGTTGATAACTGGAGGAGTAGCTGTGGTTAGCAAGCTAGACATTGGGAGTTTTCTTTCAACAGTGGAGCAATTGTTGCACCTCTGCTGAGAATAGGAATAAAATTTTAATTTTTATATGTCATGGAGTCATCCTCCATATGTGAAAAAGAGCCCGTAAGGGGCAGGAATATACTCATTGTCACATTGTGCATGTATGTGACTGGGTCTGTATCACAGTGTTGTTCAGCAGTCTAAGAGTAATGGCAGAATAATCAAATGCTGGAGGTTACTCTGAAATGAGAATTAGGGCTCCTTTCACAAAATAGGTGCTTAAAGTAATCCACATTCCAGTATCCTGAACTCTGTACTTACATGGACTGATATATTCTTTGGGGGTTGCTCCCCAAAATACCGCTCTCAGTGTCTCAGTATGTTCCTACTCATGTATACCAAAAAATTTATAGCAACACTTTTTTGTGTTATCAAAGATTTGGAAACAAAGTAAATGTCCATTGATTGAAGAATGGCTAAACAAATTGTGATGCTGTAAGAAACGATGAATGTGATGGATATGGAGAAGCACAGAAAGATTTACATGAACTGATACAGAGTGAAGTAAACAGAGCCAAGAAAACAGTGTATACGATGTAAATGAAAAGAACAACCAAGAAAAAAATTATTGTTTCAAAATTATGAAGCACAAACATGCCTTGAAAGAAGAGATATGTGAAGACACTCCCACCCCATCCCTTTACAGAGGTGGGAGGTCAACAAGTGCACAGTGCACATATTTTCAGTTTTTTTGATGTATTGATGAGTTATACTGATTTATTCTCTCTCTGTGTGTCTCTCTCATCTTTAAAAAATACTATTTGTTATATGGGCTAGCTCATTGGGAGGACTAGAGCAGGGATACTAAGGGAAATGATGATGTGATATGAAAAAAAACCCCAGAAGACATCAATAAAAACATTTTAAAAATATTATTTCTCCAAGGCTAAGGTTATGGACTCTCCTCTTTAGCCACCTTGGCTAGCGCTCATAGTACTCACTTTTTGGAAGTGTATAATAAATTCAACACGTTACTTTTCAAGCTATCTTGCTTGTCTATTTCCTCCTTAAATTCCTTTTGTTCTCTTCTGTGAATTTAAAAATATACTTCAATGACCTTTTTTTTTGTTAGAGGGAATTAACACTGTAGATAGCTCCCTCTTCCTCCGTCCCATACTACCCCAGTAGAAAAGAGCAAGACATTATTTTGTAGCAAATATACATCATCAAGCAAAAACAAATCTCCAATTTTCCATGTCTAAAAACGTATCTTATTCTTTACCCTGAGTGTATTACAATACTCTCTCTATCAGGGTAGCATGCCTCCTCACCAGCTTCATTATCATTGAATTAGTTTAATTCTCTAGTTTTTCAAAGTTGTTTTTCTTTAAAATGTGATATAAATTGTCCTCCTGGTTCTATCCACTTTACTCTGCGTCAATTCATATGAGCTTTTTCAGGTCTCTCTGAACCCATGTTTTTAATAATTTCTTACAGCATAATAATCTTTCATTACATGCATGTATCACAACTTGTTCATCCATACCCCTGTTGATGGGCTTACCTTTTTCTTTGCTACAACAAAAAGAACTGCTATAAATATTTTTATATTCTATATCCAAAATGGCTGGACCAATTCACAGCTCCACTGTGCTCATTTCCCCCCAGCACCTCCAATATTTGTTATCTTCCTTTTTTGTCATCTTTGCCAATCTGATGGGTGTAAGGTAAAATCCCAGAATTGTATAAATTTGCATTTCCCTAATTATTAGTGATTTGGAACATTTGCTCATACTGATGTTGATCACATGGATTTCTTTTTTTGAGAATTGCCTATTCATATCCTTTGACCATTTATCTGTTGGGGGAATGACTGGCATCCTTATATACAGGGTGTCCCAAAAGTCTTAATGCAGTTTTAAGCTTTAGTAGTTCATTCTTGTGGTTTGTGGTCTATAGTATAGAAAGCTTTAAGCTTTACTAGCTTAAAACTGCACTAAGACTTTTGGTATACCCTGTATTTGAATCAGTTTCTTTTATATCTCGGATGTTAGACCTTTAGTAGGGAAACTTACTGCAATGGAAATTTTCTCAAGTAACACTGCCATGGTTTGTGTTTTGCTCCATCCAGGTAAATCCTGGAACATCTCTAGTGGTAGAGGGCATGCACATGTAGGGGACCCATGTGGTAAGGACACAATGTCAGGAACCCTTGTGGCCAGGACAGGACATACACGTGGAAAGCATACATATAGAGCGTAATTATGAACATGGCGGCACATACCTCTGATCCTCCAGGGCTGTTGATGTATCCTGGTGATGGATACCATTGTACTGCTTTCTGCTGGCATCTTTTCCCTTTTCTTGGCACATTACCTCTGCAGACATGTCATCTCTATAGAGGGCATCCAATTGTCCATTTGGCATCTCTGGTTGCCAGGCTGTTTCTTGTTGCCCCGAACTTGTCTTTTGCTCTTAGGGCCCATCTACTGTCTCTGCTCCCATCTACTAAGGTATGGTGACCAGGAAGCTGCTTGATGACAAAGACAGGCTAAGCCTCTTTAGTAAATAGCCTCTGGGATGCTAACCTAACTCTCCTAGCTAAGGGCAGCCCACAAAAACTAGCCAGAGCATTCCTGGGTAAAGATTTTCTGATTTTTTGATTGCCTTTGTCTCGTGCTGTTTTGAAGTCCATACTCCCAGAGTTAAGGTTAGAAGATTCCTTCTAACTCTGTTAAAACCCTCATGAAAATCCTTTATCCTCAAGCCCATTTGGTGGACACTCACCCCTACCCCTCAAAAAAATTAGCCACAGGAGCCAGGTAGAAGCTAGGATAATGAAGCCCATGTCATTCTCCTGTCCTATTTGCTCGGCATATAAATGACAGTGAGCAAAGCCACAGGTAAGTGAACACGGCAGGATAATTGCCTTCTACCCTTCCTGCCCACATTCCTGCCTTTATTGTGTATATTTACCAGCAACAAAAGACTTGGCTTGTGTGCTGGATTCTTTCCAACAGAAAATCTTGCTGCCTCCCTGCATAGTCATAGAAGTCATATTCAGCACCCTAGGCAAGCAAGACAAGAGAAAGTTGAAAGTCAGAAGACTTTTTTTTTTTAAACTTCTCTGTGGTTTGGGGAACCTAGTGCAGGCTCTCATTACCACCTCCATGGACTAGGACAGTCACTTCCTAAGGGGTCTATCCACCTCTACTCTCTCCTCCCTCCAGCCCTTCCTTCCTTGTGCTGGCAGACTAATCTCCATTCCCCTTTCACTGGTGGTTAGCAAGGCTGCCTTTTTCAAAGCCGCTTGTGAAGTTAGAGAGAGCTTGGAGCATAGAAGAGCCCTGTGGAGGGGAGAGAAAGAGGAGAATAAAGTTCATTTACAAAGACTGATGGGTCTGAGCAAACACGGTGTCAGAGTGCATTGCCACGTCTATGCTTCTTTCTTGATTTGTGTGCTGAGCAAATGCAGGCTTGCACCCTGAAGAAACCTTCTGTCATGGGCCAGCAGAACCCTCCCTCTGCGTGTGTGGCTTAGGCAAGGCTGGCGTGAGATGGATTGAGTAATAAGAGGCATTGCATTTATTTGAATCCATGATCCATCTCTTTTCTTTAGGCTCCTGCTTTTGCTGATTTTACTATGTGCTGTTTCAAACCCTGAACAATCTTTGATTTTCTTTTTCTCTTAACTTTCTTTGGATCAAGGAGGCCAAAAGATAAAGTTCTGTTAGCCCAACCCATTTCTCAAAGGACCCTCTCGTATTGTTGGGCAGCCACAGAATGTTCCTTGCTCATTCTCGTGGCTCGTGGCCTAATGGTATAGAAAGCTGGACTACCAGGGTTCTAATCCTGCCTTTGACAAATCAACCAGTCAATTAACAGGTATTTATTACATGCCTATCATGAGCCAGGCACTGTGCTAGACGCTGGGGTACAAGTACAAAGAGTGAAACAATCCTTGCTCACAAAGAACTTACAATCTAATGGAAGAGATAACAAGTGTACATAAAAACATATATAGCATAAAGTTAATAAATGCAAATACAGAAAGTAATTAAGTAGAAGGTAACTAAGGAAGGAGGGTGCCAGCAGTTAGAGGGATGAGGAAAGGTGTCATACAAAAGATAGTACCTGAGCTCCATCTTGGAGGAAGAGGGCTCTGTGAGGCAGAGGTAAGGAGGTGAGGTACATTCTAGGTCTGGAGGATGGCCAGTGCTAAGGCGTCAAAGCTTGCTATATCACCCCGGGCAAGTCACTTAACCTCTGTTTGCCTCAGTTTCCTCATCTGTAAAATGGGGATAACAACAGCAGTTGTTAACTGCTAAGGTTGTTGTGAGGATCAAAAGAGATCATATTTGTGAAATACTTAGCACAGTGCCTGGCACGTAGTAGGTGCTAAATACATGTTAGCTTAGAAAAAACCAATCATTTGCTCCCTGTACCAATGAAATCACAGGTGTGTTAAAAAAGAATATATATATATATATATATATATATATACACACACATACCTGTATGTAATATAGAAAATTGGGTTGTGGTACTTGGCTGCAGTGATTATATAAGATCCTCATATTCAGAGGATGATTTCTAGAACAGGCTTGTTAATGGCAAAAGTGGGTTCCCCTTGACTGGGAATCTTCCAGTGGAGATTGGATTACCACTTTTCAGGGATTTTTTTCCTGGTTCTTGTTTCTGTATAGGTGAGATTGGATGATTTCTGAGGTTCATAGGATCATTGAGTTAGAGCTGAAATGAACCTCAGAGATCAGTGAATCAAATCCCCTCATTTCACATGTTCCATCAACAACATTTCACATGTTCTCAACAAGGGTTGAGAGAAATGAAGTGATTTGTCTGGGTCACATATCTTGTAGGTATCTGAGGTGGGATTGATACTACCATTTATGGAATTCTATGAAGTTTGCAAAGTGCTTTACGCATTTTATTGATTTTAATCCTTACGACCTTGTGAGGTGGATGCTATTGTTACCTTCATTTTACAGATGAAGAAATTGAGACTGAGAGAAGATATAAGTGACTTTCCCAGAGTCTCCTAGCTAGTAAGTATCTGGGGGAGGATTTGAACCCAGGTCTTCTTGGCTTCAAGTTTACTACTCCAGCCACTGTTCTCCCAGCTAAATGGTGTCAGCTTCTGACTGAGATTCTGTGAGAAATGAGGACAGATGGTTCTGTAGGTGGTATGTGTATGTTTGAGTGTCTGTCCATGTGTCCAAGGGCAGAACTCAGCCCGAGCAGGGCCTGGGAAATAGTGTGAGAATGCCAGGAAATGAGATTCTCAGGAATTGCCCTGCTTTATTTAGTTGTTTGTCAGTCTCCTTCCCCCAGATTGCATGGGGTCAGAAATAAATGAATATTTAGTTTGCTCTGCACAGTGTCTGTTTTAAGTAGCAGTATGATTTGAAAAGTATTTCTCAACTCTGTGACAATTGCCTCTCAGCATTGAGCTGAGCACATCTAGTTCCCAGATACTCTTAAATATAATACTTTTTTCCCCATTTAATCTTCCCCTTTCTCTCTTTTCTCCCACTCACAAATTGTACTGAGCAAAAATGCCTCAAGAGCCAGCTTCTCCCTATATGGTCCCTGCATGCATTTTCTTTGGAGAGGATTCTCAAGAGAGAACAGCATGGCTCCATAGCCTATAATAGCAAGGAATGTATGTACTCCTTGTGTGCAAATTCTGCTCAGTCCTTTATTCTTTTCCATGTTACTCACCGTCATGGTGACCACAGAAGGGGCTTTGGATGGATAAAAATAACTCATGTTCCTGATTCTGTGGCTCTCATGACAGTAAGCTCCATGTGGTCACAGGTTACATTGGCTTTGGCAGTCATTTCAGTTGTGTGTGACTTTTCATGACCCCATTTAGGGTTTTCTTGGCAGAAATACTGGAGTGGTTTACCATTTCCATCTCCAGCTTATTTTACAGATAAGGAACTGAGGCAAACAGGATCAAGTGACTTGTCCAGGGTCACATAGCTAGTGTCTGCGGCCATATTTGAACTCAGTAACTCCAGGCTTAGCACTTTAACCACTGTGCTAAGGGAGTATTTAGTGTCCCATACTGTGTACTGTTCTAAGATTCTGTGTTGTCATACATTTATAGCCCAGAAACCTCCATTTGTTTTATGACATGTTTCTTCTTTAAAATATAAAAACAGCGGCATTATATCCCTTCCTCCTTTGGAGAGATGGGGGCCTATGGGCGTGGAACAGCTCAGACTCAGTTGGAATGTTGGTTAGCTTTGCTGAACTGGTTTTTTCCCACCTTCCTCCCCTTTCTCTATTTTTGGTTATAAGGAATGGTTTGCAGGGTAGGGGAAGGGGGGAATATATTTGGACATTGGGGTGATACAAAAACAAAACATATCAATAGAAATTATAATTTAAAAATTTAAAAGAAACTTCCTCCACTCTGAGAATGGCTGGGATTCATTTCACTGCTGAGCTACGTTAAGTGCTGTTTTTCAGATTTTTCTTCCCACCCAAAACAAAGGCCTTTCCATAGCCCAGTCAAGGAGCTCTTAGACCATTCTGATTTGTTGATTAGATAGTTGCTTGCCAGGTAAGGTGGTGAAATGTAATCAATAGGCTGAGGGGATGACTTTTGGGAGACGCCTATGGGCCTCGAACCACAGAACCTTAGTTCAGATGTGGACTCTGCTACCTGTTTGAGCTTAGGGAAGTTACTTCACTTTTCTGAGTCTCAGTTTCCATGTCTGTGAAATGAGGGGGCCGGAGCAGACAACCTTTGAAAGCTTTTCCATCCTGCAATCTATGATCTCTAGTTCGCCTAGAGATTTGCGCCAGCCCCTCTTTCGGGGCTGATTGCGTGGGCTGGGAGATGTGCCTGCTCAGAGACTGCAGGATTGGGCCCTGAGGGTTATCTCCTGCTGAAAGCATCTGTAGCCAGGGAGACTGCTGCTGATGATAGGGTCTCTTAGAATGACTGGGGTGAGGGAGAAGATGACAACACTCAGGGGAAATAGTTCCACCCACTGTGTTGATACAGCCTAGCCTGGAAGAGCCACAGCTTCTAAGTTAGAGAAGGAAGGCAGGCAGACAGACAGTCTTCTGATTTTTGTATTTAGGAAGAAAGAGAAAGAAAGAAGAAAGAAAGAGAGATAGAGGGAGGAAGGAAGAAAGAGAAAGGAAGAAAAAAAAGAAAGGAAGGAAGGAAGGAAAGTAGGAAGGAAACCCTGATGGTGTGAACATCGGATCATAGCCCTGGAGCTGAAAGGGACCTCAAAGACTATCTGGTCCAGTCCCCTGAATTTACAGACTAGAAAACTGAGGCTCAAGAAGTTTAAGTGATTTGCCCAAGGTTACACAGGTAATAATCCTCAAAGGAATGTCCTCTGTCTACAGAGCCAGGGCTCTTTCTATTGTACTACCCTGCCTCTCTGATGATTCTTTTTTTTTAAAAAATATATTTTATTAATGTGTTTCATTATTTTTACATCACCATAATTTTCCCCACTATCCCTCCCTTCCCCTTCCAAAGAGCCATTCCATATAACAAATAGTAATTATTTTTATTTTTAAATTTTTTCCAATTTATTTATTTTTTAGTTTTCAACATTGACTTCCACAAGATTTTGAGTTCCAAATTTTCTCCCCATCTCTCTCCTCCCCCCACCCAATGATGGCGTGCATTCTGATTACCCCTTCCCCCAATTTGCCCTCCCTTCTACCACCCCCTTTCCCCTTCACTTATCCCCTTCCCCTTCTGTTTTCCTGTAGAATAAGATAGATTTCTATACCCCATTGCCTGTATATCTTATTTCCCAGTTACATGTAAAAACAATTTTTAACATTCATTTTTAAAACTTTGAGTTCCAAATTCTTTATCTTCCTCTCTCCCCACCCACCCTTGTTGAGAAGGCAAGCAATTCGATATAGATTATACATGTATAGTCACGCAAAACACTTCCATAATAGTCATGTTGTGAAGACTAATTATATTTCCCTCCATTCTATCCTGCCCCAAGTTTATTCTATTCTCTCTTTTGACCTTATCCCTCCTCAGAAGTGTTTGCTTCTAATTACCCCCTCCCCTAATCTTCCCTCCCTTCTATCACCCCTCCTTCTCTTATCCCCTTCTCCCCTACTTTCCTAGAGGGTAAGATAGATTTCCAAATCCAATTGAGTGTGTATGTTATTCCCTCCTTAAGCCAAATCCGATGAGAATAAAGTTCAGTCATTCCCTCTCACCTCCCTCTTCTTCGCCTTCACTGTAAAAGTTTTTTTCTTGTCTCTTTTATGTGAGATAATTTACCCCATTCTACTTCTCCCGTTGTCCTTCTCCTAGTACATTCCTTTCTCATCCCCTAATTTTATTTTTTAGATATCATCTCTTCATATCCAACTCACTCTGTGCCCTCTGTCTATATATATTCCCTATAACTACTCTAATAATGAGAAAGGTCTCATGAGTTACAAATATCAGATTTGCATATCGGAATGTAAACAGTTCAACTTTAATAAGTCCCTTATGACTTCTCTTTCATGTTTACCTTTTCATGCTTCTCTTGAGTCTTGTATTTGAAAGTCAGCTTTTCTGTTAAGCTCTGTTTTCTCAAGAATGCATTAAATTTCTCTTCGTCATTGAATATCAGTTTTTTCCCCTCATAGATTATACTCAGTTTTGCTGGGTAGGTGATTCTTGGTTTTAATCCTAGCTCCTTTGACCTCTGGAATATCATATTCTAAGCCCTCCAATCTGTCAATGTAGAAGCTGCTAAATCTTATGTTATCCTGACTGTGTTTCCATAATACTTGCATTGTTTCTTTCTGGCTGCTTACAATATTTTCTCCTTGACCTGGGAACTTTGGAGTTTGGCTATAATATTCCTAGGAGTTTTCCTTCTGGGAACTCTTTCAGGAGGTGATTGGTAGATTCTTTCAATTTCTATTTTACCCTCTGGTTCTAGAATATCAGGGCAGTTTTCCTTGATAATTTCTTGAAAGATGATGTCTAGGCTCTTGTTTTGATCATGGCTTTCAAGTAGTCCCATAATTTTAAAATTATCTCTCCTGGATCTATTTTCCAGGTCAGTTGTTTTTCCAATGAGATATTTCACATTGTCTTCTATTTTTTTCATTCTTTTGGTTTTGTTTTATAAGTTCTTGATTTCTCATGGAGTCATTAGCTTCCATTTGTTCCATTCTAATTTTTAAGGAATTATTTTCTTCGGTGAACTTTTGGACCTCCTTTTCCATTTGGCCAATCCTGCTTTTTAAAGCATTCTTCTCCTCATTGGCTTTTTGGACCTCTTCTGCTCCATTTGGTCTAGTCTATTTTTTAGGGTGTTATTTTCTTCAGTCTCTTTAGGTCTCTTTTAGCAAGCTGTTGACTAGTTTTTCATGATTTTCTTGCATCACTCTCATTTCTCTTCCCAGTTTTTCTTTTACTTTTTTTACTTGCTTTTCAAAATCCTCTTTGAACTCTTCCATGACCTGAGGTCAATTCATATTTTTCTTGGAGGCTTTGAATGTAGGAGCTTTGATTTTGTTGTCTTCTTCTGATTGTATGTTTTGATCTTCCTTGTCACCAAAGTAAGATTCCATAATCTGAGTTTTTTCCCACTGTTTGCTCATTCTCCCAGCCTATTACTTGCCTTTTTAACTCTTTGTTAAAGTAGGTGGAAGGTACACTGTCCCAAGCTTCAAGGAGTTTGTACAGCTGTTTTCAGAAATACTTCTAGGGACTTGTAAGTTTTCAGTTCTTTCAAGGTGGTATGTTCTAAAGAGATGTGTTTACTCCTCTCCTGGCCTGTGCTCTGATCTGTGAGTGACCACAAACACTCTTTTCTTCCCTAGAACTGTGAGTAGGGTTCCCTCTCCATTGCTGCCACAAGCTCTGCTATGCTAGTGCTTCTCCTCCTCCCAGGACTGCCACTCAGAACTGCGACCCAGATCCAAGTATGGGCAAAGCAACAGAATCCTGTCTCAGTGACAGCCAAGAGATCCCTGTAGTCTCCTTCTGATCAGTTCGATCCCCTTACCATCTGTGGGCTGAGAGCTCTGGAAGCAGTCACCACTGTCACCAATGCTGCTGCCGCCACCACCCTGGTGCTGCATTGTGCTCTTCCCTCACTAAGGTCTGACAGACCTTTCCCCCTGACCTTCTAAGTTGTCTTTGGCCTTTGTGGAAGAGGTGTGGAAACCACAAGAGGCACCCGTGATTCAGTCCCCTGAGGCCTGCCCCAGGTTTGCTAGGGCCCAGTCTGAGCCAGTGCAGCCCATGTTTGAACTGCTTTCCTCTCCCAGCCTGGCGCAATAGATTTTTCCCATCTACCATTCAGGTTGTCTTGGGCTGGAAGTTTTTTTCGCTCTGTCTTTTTGTGGGTTCTATTGCTCTAGAATTTGTTTAGAGTAATTTAAAAAAAAAATTTATTTTTAGACAATTGGGGTTAAGTGACTTGCCCAGGGTCACACAGCTAGTAAGTGTCAAGTGTTTGGTCTGAGACCGGATTTGAACGCAGGTCCTCCTGACTTCAAGGCTGGTATTCTGTCCACTGCGCCACCTAGCTGCCCCTAGAGTAATTTTTTACAGGTATTTGGAAGTGTTTTGGGGGAGAGCTGAAGTGACTCCCTGCTTTTACTCTGCCATCTTGGCCCCACCCCACCACAAATAGTATTTTTTGAAGACAAAAAAAAGAAAAAGAAAAACCAGAGGAAAAGATCAGCATAACTGATCAACACACCAAAAAAGTTTGAAAAGATAAGCAATGTACAATATTTGTGGACCTCTCACCTCTGCAGTGTGATGGGGTAGAGGCGTCTTCTTATATCTCTTCTTTTGAGACATGGTTGTTCTTTGTCATTTTGCAACATTCATATTTGATTGTTTTGTGGGTGTTCTTTCTTTTTACATTGTTGTAGTCATTGTATAGATTGTTTTCTTGGCTCTATTTCCTGTACTTCTCTGTATCATGACATTCATCATTTCTTATAGCATAGTCCTGATGATTTTTAACATAATATTACCTTACATTTATAAAACTTGTTTTATTTTTAAAGCTTTTCTACCTTTTTTCTCTCATTTCACCCTCATCATAGCACTGGCAAAATCAAATCCCAGGTCCTTGACACATTGATGCCTGTGA
>NW_020954564.1:21387102-21400699 GCF_900497805.2 Vombatus ursinus | reverse complement strand
ATTTTGCCAGTGAGAAAACAAGTATGGAGAGGGCAGTTGACTTGTGGGGTCAGCCAACTGTTTAGTGGCAAAGCTAGCACTAGAACCCCGAAGAAAATTAAGTTGCCTTTTTTTCTTCATTTTGTTTAAAAGAACTACTGAGCATCTACTGAGGGATACAGTTTGCTGGAACTTGTTAGTGCTGCCTTAAAGTATGGTAGTAAAGTTGTCTTGGAAGCATCAATTAAGTCAACATTCAGTTCCAGCTGATCCAATACATATTAATTAAGCAACTACTTTGTACAATGAATAGTGTTAAGTGCTGAGGACACATAAAGAAAAAGGGAAACCATACCTACCCTCAAGGAGCTTATATTCTACTGTGGAGACATAGATAAGAACACACAAACTGCAGTATATACACAGTTATAAAAAATAATTTAAAATCTGAGGGAATTCTGACAGTTGAGGAGAGGGAGGAAGGATCAGGAAAGGCTTAATGTAGGAGGTGGCCGCTGTATTGTGCTTTTAAGGAAGCTGAGAATTCTCAGAAGGGAAGGTGAGATGAGAGTGAGTTTAATAGTGTCAGGAATTGGAATATTCTTTCTGGTGAAGAGCTAACCAGCCATTGACTAGAATGTTGAATGAGTTGAGAGGAGTGATACAAAATAAGACTCAGAAGGTATGTGGGATCCAGATTTGGGGGGGTGGTTAATAAATGTCAAGTCAAGAATTTTGTGTTTTATCCTGCAGGCAATAGGGAGTGACTGAGAATTTTGAGTAGGGGAGTGACATGAACAGATGTTTTAGGAATATCAATCTGACAACTTCATGGATGATAGAGTGGATAAAAGAAAAACCAGAAAAACAGCCTCTGCCATTTAATTAAAAACAATTCCACAAACATTAAGGGCCCAAGAGCCCACTTCTGACAAATACTGGCTTTGTGACCCTGGAGGTATCAGTGGCTTTATAGACAAGTTGGCTCCTGAGTTGAGCTTTGAAGGAGTCTTGGCAGCTAGATTTTTACAGGTAGTAATAAGGAGGGAGTGCAGTTTATGCATGGGGGACAAACCTGTGGGAAACGGGAAAGGTTAGGGTTGGTATGGTTTTGAGAATCATTTGCCTAGAGAGAATAAAATTGAACCTTTGATAGTGAATGAGATGGGAGGTAGGGGAGGGCGAGAGGAGAGGGGAGGAGAGAAAGAGATGGAAGAGAGGAGGGGAGAGAGAGAGATTGAGATTAGAGTGATTAGAAGAGAGCCTTGGGAGATACCTACACTTAGGAGGCAGGGGAAGAATAATGAAATGGTGGTGGAGACAGAGAAGGAGCAGTCAGATAGATAGGAGGAGAACCAGGAAAAAATGGAGTTATGGAGCCTTAAAATGTTGCTTCTTTTTTGAATGAATGGCATGACCACAAATCACCATTTGCTATACTTGCACTCTGGGGGTTGTGATTGTACCAGTTCTCTTCAGCTGTAAAAATCAATGTGGTGCTGGTCATTCATTCATTCATTCATCCATTCATCCATTCAATAAACATGAATTAAGCATTTACTTTGTACTGGGTATTCCTCTAGGCACTGGAAGAAAAGGCAAAATTTAGATGAGACATGGTTCCTATCCCCAAAGTTTGATCAAACAGCACACAAGACTAAAGAAATAACCCATGAAAAATGATAGAGAAAATAGATGGCTTTGTATCCCTAAGACAGAATGAAAGAATAAAAAGAAAGAAGAGCCAACCCAGACAATTTCTCCCAGAACAATGAAAGCTTGGCTAGGAGTTTAGTTGTTAATAGTTTTGTTGACATGGGCACTTGTTCTTAAGCAAAGAAGCTTCACCTCCTGCAAGTTGGTGAGTCATCTTGGCTCTGTTGGCACTGTTCTTCCTTCTAGAAGTGAATGGCTAAGCTTATTGTTGTTCAGTCCTTCAGTGATGTCAGACACTTTGTGACACCATGGACCATAGCATGTCAGGACCTTCTACCCTCCACTATCTCCTAAAGTCTGTCCAAGCTCATGTTCATTGCTTCCATGACACTATCTATCCATCACATCCTCTTTCATCCCCCTTTCCTTTTGTCTTCAATCTTTCCCAACATGAGGGTGTTTTCTAATGAGCCCTGTCTTCTCATTATGTGGCCAAAGTATTTAAGCTTCAGCTTCAATATTTGACCTTCCAGTGAATAGTCTGAATTAATTTCTTTTAGTATTAACTGATTTGATCTCCTTGCTGTCCAAGGGATTCTCAGAAGTCTTCTTCAGTGTCTAAATGTAGATCGAAGCATACTGTTTTTCATTTTTTGTGTGTTTTTTTAAATCTGTGTTTTCTTTTACAGCATGACTAATATGGACATATATTTTGCATGATTGCATATGTATAACCTATATCAAATTGCTTACTGTCTTAGGGAGGGAAGAGAAGAAGGAGGGAGAGAATCTGGAACTCAGAATATTAAAAAACAAATGTTAAAAATTGTTTTTTACATGTAATTGAAGAAAAAATAAAATACTCTTTAACTCCACTACCACAGTTTGAAAGCGTTGATTCTATAACACTCAGCTTTTCTTATTGTCCAGTTCTCACAGCCATACATTGCTACTGGAAAAACCGTATCTTTGACTATATGGTCCTTTGTCAGCAAGGTGATGTTTCAGGTTTTTGGTTTGCTCTCCAGATTTGCCATAGCTTTCTTTCCAAGGAGCAAGTATCTTTTAAGTTCATGGCTGCAGTTGCTGTTTGCAGTGATTTTGAGCCCAAATATATAAAAGTTAGTTATCAAAGGGAACTCTTGCTGCCTCTGTCCACATGTGAGATCTTCAGAAGATTTAAAATTGGAGAGCAAGGAAGGAGATTTAAACATTAACACCTCCATGAGATTGCTAGTTTCTGGTGGTCCTGTGGTCCTGGGAAGCAGTTTCCTTTATTACTCACTGCTTTAGGCCAACTAGTAGCCATTTGGAAAGATATTTCAAGAAGATTAAAGAAATACAATACAACAAAATGCTTTAAAACTATCAAGAAAAAAGTAGTTCTGCTAGATTTCTTCTGTTACCATGTGTCAAATGACCTCTCTCCCTCCTTTGACTGGAATTGTGTAACACGAATGAGGTTTGAGAACTTCTTATTAATGAGTTCTGTCTGTGTTCTCAGAGCTCATGGAAAGTCCAATGACAGAGACACTCTGTACTGGAGTGCATTGGGCAAGCTGTCAGTGTGCTCACTGGAGTGGTACAGAGCTCAATGTGGGCACTACACGGAGGGTGACTTGACTGTAATGATTTCTAAATGGAATTACTTTCAGGAAAGCCATACCTGAGTGGGATAAAACACTGGCAAGGGCCTAGCTGCTAGGAGTGGGCTTGATCCTTTGGATGGGCAAGGTCTGATTTACATCTTTCCCTGAATCCCAGAACTCTCTGGGATAAAGAACATGCACAGCATTTTGTGTGTGATTGCTACAAAATGTGGCACAGAAGTAGACTAATGTAAACCAATCTCAACACATGAATGTCTCCTTAGACCACATTTTCTAAGTTTATAAAATATGCTTATTACTGAACTGAAAATTCATTTTGGATTGTAGCATTTCATAACAGGAGCTGAAGCCTGTTATTTCAGTTGGGCTAATGAAGAAATCTGTAATTACTGTCATAGTCTCCATCCTTTACTTTCTAAAATTAACAAGCATGTCATTAGCATACACTGGATTTATAAACATGTGCATTCTTTTTCCTCTCCCTCCCCACTCCGACCCCCTCAGGGATGTAAACTTCATGCTGGCCTTTAGAAATCCTTCATAAAACCACAAAAAAGTGGAATGTATATGTACATCAGGGCAGCATCTCCTCTGTGATTTTAGTCAGCTTCTTAGTTATGGCAGAAGTTTTCAAAGCAATAACTATTGACATGCTAAAAGCAACCTTTTAGAAGCAGCAGGAACAAATTCAGAGGTACCTGCATTTGGCAATATGGGTAGGCTAAGTGATTCTGAAAAATAAAGCAAATGCAAATGAAATGCATTCAGTTGTCTTGTCCTTGAGACTTTACATGCATTTAATACATGGTTTGTCAGCACCTTTTAGAAACTGGGCCAACACAGAAGGATGCTTTTATGAGAAAAACATGCTTCAGCAAAGGCCATTTGGACCCTAATTGATGGGAATGTAGAGTTGAGGATGGCTCCTGAGGCAGATGAGGGCACCTACATTCTGTGAGCTGTTATAGAGCTCTATCACTTTGAAAGTGGAGATAGAAATGTGATATGTTTTGAGCATGGTATGGCTTGAGTCTTGTATTGAAGGCTTTCAGAACTGTTTTGCAAGAGATTTTTTTTTAGGACTTTACCTACGGTATGAGAGGCTGTGTTGCCTAATGGATAGAGTGGAGCCAGAGAGACCTGGATTCCAAGCTTTGCCTCTGATGCTTACTGGCTGTGTAATCCTGGGCAAGTCATCTAACTTCTCAGTGCTCTAGGAAACTCTCTAAGATTATATATATTGCAGAGAATGGGCCAACCTGTATCATGGAGGGAGTTTCCTCTTCCAGGAATTCCTTATACCAGTTCAATCAGAGGTTCAGTCCCTATCTCTATCCCTACATGTGGTAAAGAATACACTAGATCCTTGACCTTCATTGGTGAGAAGACTACATTCAAAGTTCCATTTGTGTTTATTATAAAATTCAAGGGCATCAGTTTTACATTTCTTGGGTTGACAAGATGTGGCCATTTCTTCTGATGATATCATTTCTAAATACCTCTGCCCAAGGTTAATAGCTTATGAAGTCTGGTGGGCTTTGATGAAAGAAGGCAGTGTTATGATTATCAATAACCACTTAACAAATGGGCATTCCTGGAAAACAGAAGCACTGTCAAGGTAAGCCATAATTCTTTCCTTCTTGGAAAATATAGTCATGTGCACTTAGGCAATGGATAGCTTTACTAGAGACTTGTTCATATCAGTATTTTGGATTTTAGAATCACCATTTTCTTTCTACATCAGCTGCTATTTGGTTCCTGAAACCCACAAGTTTGGTTGTAGGAAGAATTCTTTAGATATTTAATACACTGCCATCCCTCTAGATATGCTGAATCAAACTTCTTTTATCCTGTACTTCAGCCCTGCAGGAAGGTTACAGCCAGCTATGATCCCTCTGACAGTCCTTCATATATTTTCATTCTAGGAGTTATTCTCTCTCAGGGACATAAAGCCATCCATTTTCTTTATGGTTTTTCGTGGGTCATTTCTTTAGTCTCACATGCTGATTGATCAAACCATGGGAGGCAGGAACTATGTCTCATTTAAACTTTGTACTTTTCTCCAAGGCTTAGAGGAGTACTCATTACAAAAGGAATCCTTAATCCATGTTTGTTGAATGAATGAACGATCATTACCATATAAATGGTTGACAACTGAAGAGAGTTGGTATCATCACTGACAGTCCCCACAATGCAAGTACAGCAAATGGTAATTCGTGGTCATGTCATCCGTTCCTCGGAGAAACAACATTATAAGGCTCAGGATTTCTTAGAGCTTGTGTGGACCAGCATGTGATTACTGGCTGCTTCTGGGTGTTGTGCTCTACCACCTCTGGGCAGTTGCACAGGATTTGGAGAACAATGTTTTGTGCAGCATAGACATTGTGCACCTGTACTTTGAAGGTGGTCTTACTACCAGTTTCTCATACAACTGTAGCCTGATGGGAGTTCAGTTATGCTACGGGGAAGATAGAAGCAGATGTGGTCCCTATTGGCTCTTGGTTCCTGGTCTAGTGAAGGAGACAAGAAGCCTGAATGCATTTTGGAAATTCACCTACCTTCTTTTGGTCTGGCTTCTAGAGATGGTGTCCAGGGTTACAGGCAGCTAGGTGGAATCATGGATAGAATACCTGACCTAGAGTCTGGGAGTTTGAATCTTGAGTTTGAATCCTGAGTTTGAATCTTGCATCGGACACTGGCTAGGTGTGTGACCTTGGTTAAGTCATTTAACCTTTCTCATTCTGTTTCCCCATTGGTAAAATAGGAATTGTAATAGCACCTACCTCATGGGGTTATTGGGAGGATCAAATCAAATGACATTTATACACACACGTGTGCACGCACGCACGCACACACATACACGTAATGTTTTGCAAACCTCAAATGTTAACTATTATTAGTATTTCTCTGGAATTAGTGAGAAAAATTTTCAGAGGTTAGTTTCTTGATTTTTAGGCTGAGAGAAGACTTTTGGCTGCAATGCAATGTTGGGTAAAACAACTTTCTGGAAGAACAGTCATGGATTTTTCTGTTTCCTTTGTCACTCAAGAGTTTTCTTGTCAAAAATTGGCTTTTTTTGGCCTGTCAGTTTCTCTCCACCATTTGTCCAGAAAATAATCATTGGACAGCCATTGTAGACAAAGCCTCATGTTAGACATGACTCTCATACAAAAAGAGAGGGAAAGGACAACCCTGGCTGAGGGCTAAGCAACATTCATTTCAGCTCTTTAGTAGTTAGATCCACAGCTAATACACCAAAATAACACACACACAAATGTCTAACAGGCAGCTATCGGGACCTTTTTTCCCACCTACCTTCATTTCAAAAAAAAGATGCTCCTTCCCAAACCCTTAATAGGCTGTAGTTGCTATTGAGTCATTTCTGTGTTTCTGACTCTTTGTGACCGCATTTGGGGTTTTCTTGGCAAAGATACTGAAGTCATTTGCCATTTCCTTCTCCAGCACATTTTACAGATGAGGAAACTGAGGCAAACAGAGTCAAGTGACTTGCCCAGGGTCACATAGTAAGTGTCTGAGGCCAGATTTGAACTCAGGAAGATGAGTATTTCTGCTCCAGGCTCTGCCTCAACAGGCTAGAGAGAATGAATTCCCTTCAACTTTCATTATGACATGGGCAGTTATTCTGGCTCTGTATATATGGAGACAGAATGTTAGAGAGAAAAGAGAACTGGGTCTGTAGTCAGAAGACCTAAGTTTAGATATTGCATCTGACACTATCTGATTGACCTGAGACATATCACTTAGCCTTCATGTGCCTCGGTTTCCTCATCTGTAAAATGAAAAGGTTTAACTAAATAGCCTTTATGGTCTCTTCTAGTTACAGATCTATAATCTATAATCCAAACAGAGGTGTTTATATTTGATCCTAGGGACCATAGGGAGTCCCTGGAGATTTTTTAGTAGGGGAGTGATATGATCAGGCCTGGCTCTGCACTTTAGGAATATCACTTTAACAACTGTGTGGAATATACATTAGAGGAGGGACAGACTGGAGGCAGGAAGACCAATTAGGAAGCTATTTTCATAGTTGAGGTGAGAGGTGATATGAGCCTGAGCTATTGTGTTGGCTATGTTAGTAGAGAGGAAGGGAGGGATTTGAGGGAAGATTTATCAGTTCAAATTGGGTATTGGGGGCGAGGGAGAGTGAATAATCAAGTATTACTCTGAATTTGGGATCTTGAGGGACTGGAAGGATGGTGGGAACCTGGGCAGAAATAGGGACCTTAAAAGGGGGGTGGGTTTGGGGGAAAATAATCCATTCTGTATTGGTCATGTTGTGTTTAAGATGCCTATAGGGCAGTTGGAATTCAGGAAGGAGACCAAGACAGGGACTTGGGGCATATACTCACATTTAGGAGGTGAGACATGAATGATGATCCAGTAAAGGAGACTGAGACTGACCTGCCAGCCAAATAAAGGGAAAACAAGAGGGAACAATGTCATGAAAACTCAGAGAATAGCCAGAAGAGTATAGTAAGTAGTAATAAATGTAGAGACATCAAGAAAATGAGAACTTAGAAGAGGCCATTGGATTCAGCAATTAAGAAAATCATTTGGTATGACGAAGCTTGAGCCCAGGTAAAAGTTGAAAAAGTGAACTTCCTTTTCTTTTTTTGCAGAGGTGAGGGACTATAGATATGAAATACTGTATATGCTATCAGATGTGGTTGGTGTGTTGATTGGTCTTGCTAAACAGCTTTTTTCCCTCTTTCTTTTTTATCTTTAGTTACAAGGGATAGGTCACTAGGTAAATGAATTGCAGGCTAAGATGGATCAAATAGGTACAAATGTGATGGTGATGGCCATGCTTTTGTCATTTTTATGACTCATAGGAAGTAGAAATGACATTTGGTTTCTGGAGTGTTTTCCATTGACCTTATTAATTTTGAGGGATTTGCAAATTTATTTGTAACTTCCTTCTGAGAAAGAGGTAGTTGAGAATAGCAGTGGTTTCCAAACCTTATGTAGTGATGATCTTTAAAAATTTGCTGATCCTTCCATACATTTTCACAAAAGAATACATGCAAATTATTTTCTTAATTCATCTGTTATCCAAATAAAAGAATTTATAATTTTTATAGCAATACAAATCTTAAACATCATAAGATAATGCAAAATAGATGTTTATTTATAAATCCTTTTATAATCTTCATATCTGTAAGTATTTGGGAGTTATTTCACTTCTTAAAAGTTTCACTTTTTAAAAACCAACTTTTTATATTCAACTTACCAAAATGACATTAAGAAATATATCATATACTGTGGTACTTTTAACTTCCTCACAAAGATCATTTAGCTTTCAATTCACATGCGTCATGTTCAAATGCAGTAAGCAACATGAAGACACAATTCAACTGGGTCAAGAGCCCATACCAACTTAAGGTGAGGGTGACAGATCAAGGGTCTTGAGATGTGACATGCCCCACCTCAATTTGACCTTGTTTGATCATGTGGTATTAAAAGTCTTTGCCTTGCATTCATTGTCAGTTGGAGCAAATTCACCATATTAGTTTACCTTTTGTTGCATTTTATTTGAATTAAGTTTATTTGAAAAAAGTGATTATATTTACTTGTGTGGAAATTGTACTAGAAAATATCCTTTTGTATTTTGACTCATTCTTTTCCCTCCTCTTGTACCCCAGTCCTCTGCCAGAGTGTCTATAATGTTGATCTTGGAGTCAGGAATACTTCAGTTTAAATCTTGCCCCTAACATTTTGTAACTGTGTGATTGTGGGCTAGTGACTAGCCCATGGGGTGGAGTGGGGAACCTGTGGCCTCGAGGCCACATGTGTCCTTCTAGGGCCATGGGTGTGGCTTTTTGACTGAATCCAAACTTTACAGAACAAATCCTTTTATTGAGGGGATTTGTTCTGTAAAGTTTGGACTCAAAGGGCTGCACTTGAGGACCTAGAGGGCCACATGTGGCCTTGAGGCCACAGGTTCCCCATGCCTAGTTCATTTGACCTCTTTCAGCTTCAGTTTTTTCATCTATAAAGATAGGGATGATAACATCTGTAGTACCTACCTTCCAAGGTTGATGTAAAGCTTAAATGATATGTAAAGGAACTTGCAAACTTTAAAATGCTAGACATATAAATGTGAGTTGTTACTATTCTTATCTTGATATTTTGTACCCACTTGAGACCATAGTGAGGGATGAAATTAAATTACACTTTTAATTTTGCCTTCAAAATTAATATTTTCTTAACTCTTGAAATAATATTAAATAGTGTCCTCAGTACCTAGAGTCTAATGGTGCTCCCTAGAGAGAAATTTCTGGCTGTCCTTCCATGAGGATACCTCACAACTTTGGTGCCCAGCACAAGTGGCACAAAACATGCCAACTTTGTAAGACAAATTGAAACTGGAAAACCAACTACTTAAAAACACTAGTTAAATGCCAAAATAGAGATGTTGGAAATCAAAGTAGAAATTAACAAAACCTTAATTAAATTAATAAATACAACTAGGTGCTTTTTTTTAAAGTATAATAAGGTTTTTTTATTTTTTTAAATAAAATAAGTAAACCTTTACCTGATTTGATTTTAAAAACAGGAAAACCAAATAATAGTATAAAAAAAGAAACCTTTATGTATAAAAAATGATTTTAGCAGCTCTTTTTGTAGTAGCAAAAACCTGGAATCTAAGGGGATGTCTGTCATTTGGGGGACAGCTAAAATTATGGCAAGTGTAATGGATTATAGGAGCATAATGGAATATTATTATGCCATAAAAATATAAATTATAAAATGGATGACTTCAGAGAAAACTAGGAAGACCTATGTTAACTGATATAGACCAAAGTGAGCAGAACCAGGAGAAAGATTTATACGCTAATAATGCCATTATAAAGAAAAAAATAACTTTTAAAGATTTGAGAACTCTAGCCAGTTCAATGACAAGGGACTCATCCAGAGTATCAAAGATGAATTGTGTTACCCACTTCCTGTCAGAGAGGTGATGGGCTCAAGATGCATAATGAAACGTACATTTTTGGAAATGACCAATGAGGGATTTTGTTTTGTTTGATTGTGCATATTTGTTGCAAAGTTTTTGTTTTTGTTTTTGTTGTCTAGTGGGAGAGGAGATGGGAAGAAGCAGAAATAGATTTTTGTTAATTGAAAAAAACTGAATTGAATTCTAAAAAGAAAAAAGATGTTCAAGAGGACATAGGGAAGAGGTAGGCAGCATCAGGCTGGAAAATAGTTCACTTCAGGTAGAGCTGCAAGGGAGAGGAGGTGAACCATCTGGTAGCTTCTTATTTTAACTAATTATTCTTATTAAATGCTAAACTCAGTTGTTTTCACACTGTTGAAAGACTGCAAGTGCTGTCAGTGCCCTTGATCAAAATTCTAATCACCCTGCCCTAGTTACTTCTTTCTGTGGTTGCTCGGTTGTGTTTGACTCTTTGTGACCCTGTAGACCATACTGTCCATGGGTTTTCTTTTCTTTTTTTTCTTTTAATTTTTTTTTTTTTGTTGTTGGTGTTGTGGCAATTGGGGTTAAGTGACTTGCCCAGGGTCACACAGCTAGTGTCAAGTGTCTGAGGTTATATTTGAACTCAGGTCTTCCTGACTCCAAGGCCAGAGCTTTATCCACTGCACCACTTAGCTGCCCCTGTCCATGGGTTTTCTTAGCAAATATACTGTATAAGCTTGCAATTTCTCTCCAGTGAATTAAGGCAAACAGAGATTAAGTGCCTTGCCCAGAGTCACACAGCTAATCTGAGGCCAGATGTGAATTTAGGTCTTCCTGACTCCAGGCCTAGCACTCTATTCACTGAGCTGCCTCCAGTTACTTCTTTAGAGTAGCCAATTACCCCTTGTTCTTTGCATATATTTCTACTCATAATTGACCTCAGGTGTGTCCCACAAATCCCTCTGAGATCTCCTCATGAAACATAATTTGCTTTGCATTGCAACAGATGTTGAGTGCCAACTTTTCATTGCCTGATTTTGTGGAGCTATTTGAATTTGCAAATGTGGGGCTAGATAACTGAATTTTTTTTTCTTTCAGAAATGGGAGCTGGAAGGAAATCTATAAGTAACCTGGTACTGATGAGTTCAGCTGAGTCATATACTGAATACATAAGCTATCCTGTAAACCTTTAGCTAAATGGATTACTCTAAGGCACCTTCAGTCTATTGGTAGGTACATGGCATTGAGCTTGCCCTTTTGAAATTGGTTGAGGATTTCTGACTTTGATCTCATTCTTGAGGACATGGCTGAACTGTGAACTTATACTTTATCAGTGACATGGATGCAGGCACAGATGACATTCTTATCGGATTTTGGGGTGATTGGAAGCCAGGAAGGAGAGCCAATATGTTGATGGACAGTCGGAATCTAGAAAGATTTCAACAGGTCTAATGATGATGGACTGAATAAAACATGCTGAAATTGGACCAGGATAAATGTACAATAACAGTGAATTTAGGTTCAAAATATTCAGTGACAGGAAGTGCAGGTTGGGTTGTGGTGTTCGTGTCAGTCAGTCAGTCAACAAGCTACAGTGCTTGTGGGCTAAGCACTGTGCTATTTATACCCAGAAAATAAATGACATCTGGGGTTTTAGTGGATTTAGTGCACCTAGCTTAGTATGAATGAGTATTTTGATGTGGCAGACAAAAGAAGCTAATTCTTGCTTAGGCTTTACTAATAGAAGTCTAATGTCTAGACTCCTCTATCAGACTTGTTCTGATATTTGATCAGGGTGTGGGAGTGACCCTGGGTTTTTGAGGGCTATGCTAAGGCTCTGACAGGTCCTGATAAGCTAGAAAGGCCTTGCCTATAAACCCTGTGATGAACTTCATGTTTCTTGTCTGAGGATCAGCCTGGCTAAATCTGTAGAGACTGACCATTAGGTCAGCACAAAGATTATGACTTTTTTTTTCAAACCACAATCATTCTTAAAGACCATTTACTGGGTCATGGAAAGATTGTGATCTATGCTGGTGAAGGGACAAATCATACTGGACTTGAAATCAGGAATATTTGGGTTCAGATCTTTCTTCAGTTACTACCTGTATAACTCTGGGAAGTGGGGGAAGGGAATAGGCATTTTTGTTGTTGTTCAGCAGTTTCAGTCGTGTCCAACTCTTTATGATACCATGGCCCTCTATCCATGGAGTTTTCTTGGTAAAGATACTGGAGTGGTTTGCCATTTCCTTCTTCAGTGGCAAATAGAGGTTAAGTGATTTACCCAAGGTCACACAACTAAGAAATCTCTGAAGCTGGATTTGTACTCAGGTCTTCCTGACTCCAAACCCAGCACTCTATCCACTGTGCCACCTGCCTGCCTCGAGTTAGCATTTGCGTAGTGCCTGCTAGGTGTCAGGCATTGTGCTAAGCACTTTACAAATATTATCTTATTTGATCCTGGGAAGTTGGTGCTATTATCCCCATCATACAGTTAAGAAAACTGAAACAAACAAGTTAAGTGATTTGCCCAGAGTCACAGAGACTTCACAGTTGAGGCTAGATTTGAACTCTGATCTTCCTGACTCTAGGCCCATTGCTCTAGTCTGGGAAATGTCTTTCTGGTTTGGTCATTGACCATTAATACTAATGTCTTCTCTCTGAAATTGACTCCAATTTATCCTGTATGTCAGGTTTGTACCTAGTTATTTGCATGTTGTCTCCCCCATTAGACTGTGAGCTCCTTGAGGGCAGGGCCTGTTTTTGCCTTTCTTTGTATCCCTAGCGCTTAGCAGAGTGCCTGGCACATAAGTAGGTGCTTAAGAAATGCTTGTTGACTTGGCCTTCTCTAAGCTTTTGTATCTTCATTTGTAAAATGGGAATAATAGCACCTATTTCACAGGGTTGTTGTGGAGCTCAAATGACATAATGTGTTAAAGCATTTTACAAATCTTAAAGGGCTATATGAATGTGAGTGATTTTTATTATTAGACAACTTGGTTGAATTCAGGAGCAGAGATTTCATGGGTTGAAGCAGGATTACATAGAGAAATTTTTATCTGGTTTCAGCAACAAAGGAAGTGCGTGGGAAAATTAGATAGAGGATAAAAGAAACCTTAGCAAAGGAATGGCAACGTTCCATTTTGGGTCAATATCTCTAAATACTTCAGCAAGGGCCCAGAATAGGGGATTTAACCTGGGGGTCTGAAGATAGAGTTCAAAGGGTTTGTGAACCAGGATGGGAAAAAAATCACATCTTTATTTTCACTAACTTCTAACTGAAATTTAGCAATTCCATTCAGTTTTGAGTTTTAAAAACATGCACGTTAAATCAAAACACAACATAAGGAAAAAATAGCAAATAGTAAGCTTCGATCTGCATTCAAACTCCATGTGCTTATGTTGTGTTTTG
>NW_020954564.1:21367882-21387092 GCF_900497805.2 Vombatus ursinus | reverse complement strand
CTTATGTTGTGTTTTGTTACCTCTTTCTGGTGGTTCCTTCTATTGGTTCTAATTCTTGCTTACAACATCACTAATGAGAAATTATGTTTAATAGGAATGTATATGTATAGCCTGTATCAGATTGTGTGCTGTCTTGGGGAGGAACGTAGGGAAGGAGGAGGAGAAAAATTTAAAACTCAAAAGCTTATGGAAGTAAGTGTTGATAAATGAAAAAAATTAATTTAAAAAAAGAAAAAAAACCCTAAAAACATGCACGTTATCTTAAGAAGGGGTCCATAGATTTCACTTGGCTACCAAAGGACACAGAGCACCAAGTAACACAGAAAAGGTTAAGAAATCCTGAACTACAGGAAAGCTCCTTTATTCCTAGTCCCTGGGTAGGTTCAAAACTTTTGAAGGAAGGGGCAGCTGAGTGGTGCAGTGGGTAGAGCACTGGCCCTGGAGTCAGAAGGACCTGAGTTCAAATCCAGCCTCAGACACATAACACTCACTTAGCTGTGTGACTCTGGGCAAGTCACTTAAGCCCAATTGCCAAAATAAACCAAAAAAAAAAAAAAAACAAACAACTTTTGAAGGAAAGAGAGGTCAGCCCTTCACTCACTCATCCATTCATCATGAACAAAGTTTGGAATTTGGCTCTGCTGAGAAACAAAGATGAATAGGACCCAATCTTTGCTCTCAAGAAGGTTACAGTCCTGTATAAATAATGAATATGTTCAAGGTTAAGGGGGATGGGTCAAGGGAGTTCCCTGATCAATTTGATTAACTTGTTAGGAGGTGAGTCATTGGATATGGCCACGCCCAATGACATCTTAATAGAGAACAAAAGTTAAGTTCTGATTAAATCTCAGTGACTGACATTTCCCTAAAAAGAATCTGTTGGTTTGGAGTTGTCCCTTGATACTTCCTAACAGATAAGTTTCTGTGACCCATGTCTATGTCTCTGGTTGGTTGATTTAGATTCTTGAGGAGATAAACTCTTTTAGGAGGAACATCTTTGTGCTGACTTATAAAAGTGAGTAGGCAGATCTATTTAATCCTTTTTGTATTTATTTTTATCTTTTCCCTTCCAACTTTCTTCTGGAGAGATCACAGAAGTTTACATGCATTACACAAATTACTATAATACCAAGAAGAATTTTATAAGGGCATGGGAAATACAAAGGGCTATGAGGCAGCAGATTTTTGTGGTAGCAAAGAACTGGAAATTAAGTAGAAACCCATTGATTGGGTAAGGGCTGAACAAATTGTGGTACATTAATGTAATGGAATAGTACTGTGCTGTAAGAATGATGAATATGAAAAATTTATTTCATGGGAAAACTTATATGAACTGATGCAAAGTGAAGTAAGCAGATCCAGGAAAACACTAAAACACTGTGTCTACAAAAATGGTAACAGAATGACAACAATAACAATAACCTGAACATTGTGTAATTATAATGACCAAATTTGGCCCTGAAGGGGAGTTGAGAAAATGTATCAATTTCCCTTCATTGCAAAGTTAGAGGATTATGGATATGGAATATTGTATACTGATGTGTTGGTTAGTCCTACTGAACTTCTTTTTTTCTGCTTTCATTTTAAATTCTTTATAACAGCAAATTGTCGTTTGGTAAGGGAAAGGGGAAGAATATATTTGGAAATGTATGTGATATGACAACAAAGGGCTTCAATAACAAAAAGCAATGTGCAAGTTTAGAGGAAAAAATCTGTGTCTCTCATACCTTGGCATAACCTAGTTTGTAGCCTTATTGAGCAGTTTTCTCCCTCTTCCTCCGCCTCCTTTTCCTTCTCTTTCTTCTCTACTTCCTCCTCCCTGCCCCGCCCATAAAACTTTTTGACTTTTACTTCTTCATATCACTTCCAGTTCTGAAGATTATGGTTTCTAAGAACTTGAGGAAGGATCTTTCAGTCTTCACAGTTTGCTGAATATCTACTGAGTTTGGATTTTTTGTTGGTGATAGAGCAGCTGCTCCTGGACCCAACATTCTTCATGTTCCCATTCTATAAAGTCCTATGGAAAAAGAGTAGGATTGCTCAAAAGAGTTGAGATTTGCCAGGACTTCCTTCATGAGTGACAGTCTTTAATTCCATTATCCTTTGTTTTTCCCTGTGCTTTGCACTTATGTCTCAGGATCTCACTATTTGCTATTCTAGAATTAGGCACTGAAGAGTGATGTTCACGTATTAACCTATAAAGGGATTTGTGGCTATGTTTTGTTTAATTAATAATTTAGTAATCTGGACTGATTCTCTTAAAATCAATAGACAAATAATGATTATTTCAGTCCTCATGTATTTTGTTGTATCTTGCTTCAGTAAATGGTGGGAAAATTTTTTTTGAATCAAACTGGGAGATGTACTCACTGCCCAATAATTACCTTAAGAGGGTTAATGTAGTCTGTAGAGGTGACTTATCATATGTCTTTTTAGTACAATAATAGTCTTGCAGAAGGATGGTATTTTTATCACATATTCCATTATTGCTGTTCTAGCACTATAATTTAAAGATTACAGCTCAAAACCTAAAGGAAAATGATTTTATAGCTATTGGTCCATTAACATTTTAAGCCAGTTAGATTAAGAAAAATGTGTCTGCTTTGAAATGTATTGTCATTTACTGAACTTTAAAAAAACCCACAGATGAATCAATGCTTTAAGAAACAATAAGTAGCCCTCACTTTCCAGGCCCATGTGATTCTAACAAGGCTCTTTGCCCAAGACTTCCTTTTATCTTGGGGCCTCTTTTGGACTTTTTATGAAATGAGGTACCTTTTACCTAGTGGTTAGTGATGTTCTTATCTTCCACCTCTACTTATACTTTTCCCTAAAACCAAATCTAGAAATCCTGTTTGTTCAGAGTAGAGTTTCAGGAGGACTTTCTACAGATAGAAGGAGAGACAGTCACTTGCACTGTTGGCATCAAGAAGTTTCATTATATACTATTGTGCTGTAAGAAATAATGAAGATGGTTTTGGAGAAACATGGGAAGACTTGTATGAACTGATGGGAAGTGATGTGAGTTGAACCAGGAGAACAATCTATACAGTAAGAGCAATATTTTAAAAGACAAATAGTTTTGAAAGATTTTTGAACTGGTCATCACAATGACCAGTCACAATTCCAGAGGACTCAGAAGAAACAAACTACCCACCTCCTGATAAGGAAGTGATAGTCTCGGAGTACAAATTGAGACATATTGTTTTATGGACGTGGCCAGTGTAGAAATTTGTTTTGTTTGACTATACATATTTGTAATGGGATTTTGTTTGTGTTGCTTTTTTAATTGGGGGTGAGAATGGGAAGGGAGATAGAGAGAATGCAGCCCTGAAAATAAAATAAAAATTAATTTAAAAAAAGAAGTTTCATTATGTTGGGGTTAGGTATGGCTATGCTTCCTGGGAGGGGTAATATGCAGGGTGGGAAGTGATTATAGGATATTGGGGAGACTTGTTAATGAGAAAGAACACAGAGAAATGAGGAAAAACAAAATGGCACAGAGCCAGCTGACTTTTTGCTGCTCCCCTCCCCCAGCTCCTTTCTTGAAAGGTAAAATAAGATAAAACTTTAATTGTGAAGCCAAATTCTTTGGGCATGAGGAAGCTCAAGAGTATGCAATGCATATATGTAGTATCAAAAAACGAAGAGGCTACATGACCAGAACAAAATGAGAGTCTAGTGGAGATATGAAAAAGGAAGGAGCTGGCCAACATCTTCAGCACCCGGCCCAGTCTGGGGAGGGACCGTATGAGTAGGTGAAGCTTTTCTAAACAATCTTCTGACCTAGTCAGACTGCATCTTTTTAATTCTGGGCACCATCCTTTAAAAAGATGTTAATGAGCTGGAGAGTATTCGAAGAACAACAGAATGATAAACAGACAAGTCCATGTCGTGATGATTGGTTGGAAGAACTGGGGGTGTTTAGCCTGGAAAAGATAAGACATGGGGGTGAGATCTGTTTGAATGGACTCACAGGAGGCTTTGATAGATGTTGTGGGAATCTTGCCATAGGAGGAATCTCCATAGGAGACTTATTTCTTCCTGGAAGGGAGAAGGAGAAGGGGCCACAAGGCTACTATTCTGTTCCAGGAAGGGAGTATCAGACTAGAATTATTACTATCTGCTCCCCTAAATATTACCAGTCCAGAAGAATGATTTTTGGGAGCAAGACACTTTCCTGATCACTATCCCTTAAAGGGAAAGGAGTAAGCAAAGCTTATATTCTCGATCTTGGTTCCTTCCCACCAAATGCCAGTTACATAACAAGGCTATCACAAACGGTGAATAGCAAATAACTCATTTATCCAAGCAGATAGCAAACAGAAATCAGAGAAATTATACTGTTAAGAATTTGCCAGAAAATATAGAGGGAATGAGCTCTTCCACTGGGGAGAAGATCTTTCTGCTCAACCAAGTGAGACTCTCTGATCACACCCAAGGGGAAAATTCCCTTAAGTCTTTATGAAGGCAAATTGGAAATCAAGGACATGTTGAGGCACTAACTCCTTTATATGTCTGACACTTCCGAAAGTTTTTTCTCTCTCTATCTGTGGATTTCTCCTGGAAGATTTCTCCTACATGTGTTCTCTCTCAAGCCAGGAGGTAAGAAGGTCTTTCCTCTCAAAGCACTCATACTAACTCTCTCCCTCATGCTGACATTCAGTGTCATTATTCTCTCTCTACCAATTTTCAATATCTTATGGAAATATTCCAGTCTTGAATTCAGGGTTACACCAGGATAAACTTCCCAACAATTAGAGTTCTCTATAAGTAAAATGGACTGCCAGGGAAGGTGATATGTTTCCCCTCCTTGGAGGTCTTTAAACAGAAAGCTTGATGACCACTTATTATGTTGTAGTAGATATCACTTTTTGAGTATGGGCTGAACTAGTTGGCCACTGAAGTCCCCTATAATTTTAAAATTGTATGATTCCCTGCAGAAGTTGAAGGTGGAGTTTTGAATCTGAGTACAATCATTGTGTTACTTTGTACTCCTGGGGTTTGGTTTGCTTGCTGAATCAAGGTGAGTAGTTGCTTGATCTGGGAAATAGCTATAGGCACCTGCCACATGCTGAATACTTTGGTGCATTTGAGTTTATTCTTTTTTCATATTGTTATGAATAAAGAACTGTATACAGTTATGCCATACTTTTGTAAGTAAACTATGGAAACACTGCACAGATGAGAAGAAGGGTAGAGTTTTTATATTGGGGTGGGAACTGAGCCATAAAAAGTTTGGCTGACACAACCAAATCCTTAGACTAACATGGCATTGAAAATCTACAACTATGTATATTTAAGCTGATTTTATTCTTTTTATGTTCATAGGTTAGGGGAGTTTAAAATATTTTTTATCTGCAGTCTTGTTCTATTTCCTCCTAGGGCTCCTCTGTTTCTGTGTCTTTGACTGTCTTGCTTTCCTTCTTGACTTTTCCTTTCCAGTCCTTTACCTACTTAGTTACAAAACTCTTGCATTAGATTCAGCTCAAGAAGTCCTAAAGATTTGGGGTTTGTTCTCCTTTGCTATGCAGATGACTGACTTTGATACATTGATGGGATTCTGAAGTTATCCATGTAGTTGCTACTATCATAGGTAGAGATCACGACCCCTCCATGCCTTCTCATCCTGTGAGATTTTTGTGCATGTGCTTCCATAAACCTTTCATAGAGGGTAGATCTAATGTGCTGGAGACCTTCTTCTCAATCTTTTCATATCTCTGGGGTACTAGTATGGCATATGGGATTTATGTCTGTTTTTTCTCATTTTTACTACATGACTGACCCACTTAAATTTTGGGTGAAAATATCCTCAATAATGTCTTTTTTATGACAATTCTCACATCATCATGGGTAATATGCTGTAGCTGACCTGTACCTGCCATGCGCCTTTCAATTGCCCCCTGGACCATTTGTAATTCTGATTCTTCAGAGATCATAGCGTTTCTTGATTTGTAGCTGTATAAAATTTTCTAGAAAATGCTCATGTTAGGTACCAGTTCTTGTAGCTACACGCAGTTTGGTATCATTGAAAACATGACACAATTTCCCAAATGTAATCCAATTGATCTCCTTCTATTCTCCATTCTGTCAGAAGACTTATACCCTGTGCTTCATGAATATTTTCTTTGAGAATAAAGTGAGAAAGCATTGACAAGCCCTAAACTATATCCTAACAGTTATATGCAGATAGCAGTAATTTCAGAATGAGTGGTAGGTGTATAGTCAGATTATTACTTGATTAGAGTAAGGGTTGAAATAAGTTCTAAATTAGAAGACTGAAAATTCCTATGAGGCAAACCTGGATTTTGACAAATGTGAGTGCTAAACAATCACTTAGGACATACTTTTCCTAAGGGTCACTGCGCAGATGGCAAACCATTACAACCTTTGGGAAAATCAAGGTGGCTACTAAAAATACTAGTACTTTCTCCAAGGGAAAATATTTCATAAATATGAAACAGAAAAAAAAAAGCATGTAATTAGTCCTGAGACAAACCCTTGACCTATCATACTCTCTCCTCTCTTAAGTGCCACTGCCATGGGATAGAACCTGTAGCCAGTTAGAACAGAGAAGTCAGTGATAGCTCACTTTTGAGCTCATATTTCTGAAACTTCCTGAGACACTGATGTAGACATAAAAGAACTTTGGCTGGATCTTCTAACCAAGAAGTGACCAGGAGAATCTGCACACTGTGTTGAGATCTGCCTAACAGACTGGGACTGCTTCTGTTGATTGTTGCCTTTGTCTTCTTCCCTTTGTGGGAAGAGAACCAGGGATTTGGAGTGGAGGCCCGATTTTGGCAACTGTTCTAAGGTTACTAATGATCTCTGAGGAAAAGCTGTTTACCTCTTTCTTCTCTTGTCACTCATTCTCTAGCCCTTTTGCAAGCTGGCTTCTGACCGCCCCACTCAGCTAAAACTGCTCTCTCCAGAGTAATCAGTGATTTCTTAATTTTCAAATCTGAAGATGTTTTTGAATCTCATCCTTTTTGACTCCTTTGATGTATTTGATGCCATTGACTTCCTCTTGTGTGCTCTGTCCTCTGTTTTGTGGCATTGTTCTCTTGGTATTCTTCCTACTTGGTCGACCCGCTCCTTAGTGTTCTTTGTTGGCTCATCATTCATTTGACACTCCCTGACTGTGACTGTCTTTATCCCAGACCCTCTCCTCTTCTCTTTCAATACCCTTTCTCTAGGTGATCTCATTAGCTCTCATGAGTTTAATTCTCATTTCTATACAAATGACTCATAGATTGAAATAACCAGCCACAGTCTCTCTCCTGACCTCCTGTACTGTATCATCAACTGTCTTTTGGGTGTTTCAAACTGGAGGTCCCAGATATATCTTAAATTCGTCTGTACCATGATCCCTAACCATCAATTGGTATTTCCCCAAAACTCTACTCTAGGTCCCCTTTTGTTCTCTCCTCACTCTCAGTGATCTTATTAGCTACCATGGTTTCAGTTTTTCTGTCCATGAAGATGATTCCCATATTTACATGTCCAGCCCTAGTCTCTCTCCTGAGCTTCAGTCCCACATCACCAGTTGTCTTTAAGACATCTCCACCTGGGGGCAGCTAGGTGGCGCAGTGGATAGAACACCAGCCCTGGAGTCAGGAGGACCTGTGTTCAAATCTGACCTTAGACACTTAACACTTACTAGCTGTGTGATCTTGGGCAAGTAACTTAACCCCACTGCCTAACCAAAAAATAAATAAATAAAATAACGAGTTCTATTTTAGGAATGTTTAAAAAAAAAAGACATTTCCACCTGTATGTCCTATAGGCATCTAAAACTCAACATAACAAAAATAGAACATAGTATCTTTCTCCCTCCAAACCAGCCTTCCTCCTAGCTTTTTTTTTTGTCAGCCAATAAACACTTATTAAGCACTATTATGTGCCAGGAACTGTGCTAAGCACTGAAGATGCAAAGAAAAGAAAGATAGAGCCCTCTCTGAAGGAGCTGGCAGTCTAATAGTAGAGACAACATACAAACAACTGTGTATCAGCAAGACAGATACAGGATAGATAGGTATTGTTTACAAACTGTGTACAAACAAGCTATATACAGGACAGACTTCCCCATTTATGTCTGGGGCACCAGCATTCCTTTAGTTACCTGGGTTCCTAACCTCAGAATCATACTTGTCTCTTCACTCTCCCTCCATTCCTCCTCCCCCAATTCCATATCAACAAGCCCTGTCCTATTTCTCTCTTCCTCCAAGTCACATGGCCACTACCTCAGTTCAGGCCCTGGACACTTGCTATTAGAAGCTTCCTACTTGGTTTCCTTGCCTTCAGTTTCTCTCCCTCTCAAATGGATTTTCCACACAGCTGCCAAGTTAATATTTTAAAAGCACAGGTATGACCATCTCACTCACTCTCTGATCCAGAAGCTTCGGTGGCTCCCTATTACCACAAGGATAAAATAAAAACTCCTCACTTTGTCTTGTCAAATCCTTCATTATCTGACTCTGACTAATCTTTACAGACAGACTACAAATTACTTCCTTCACACATGCTACATGCCATTCAAACTGGACCACCTACTATGATCTATTTCCTATCTCTGTGCTTCTGGATGGGCTGACTCCATTCCTGGAATGCTCTCCTTCCTTCCCTTTGCATCTTAGAACTCTTAGCTCCCTTCAAGGTTCAGCTCAAGCTCCTTCGTTCCTTCATTCTTACTCCCCCAGTTATTATTACCTTTCCTACCCGCTGACTTTGTATGTTTTGCATTTAAATGCACATATAATGTTACTTCCTTATAGAATGCAAGCTTCTTGAGGGCAGGTACTATTTTGTTTTTTGCCTTTATACTCTTAGTGTCAATCATAGGGTCTGGCACATAGTAAATACTTTGTAAATGCTTGTTGAGTGAATGCATGAATAAATGAATGGAGGGATGAGGACCCTTCATTTTGCTTTATTGTTTACTAAAGGCTTTGATATCTTAACTTATTTCTGATGCTTTGACATTGAGAAAAAGCATTACATTTCTTTCTGGGCTATTCTACCTGGAAATGTGTACTCTTTTGCATCTATAAGTTGGATATGAGGTCCACCATTCATGTAATGGGAGAGTAATAGCATCAGTTCAAGGAAAGTTTTTATTATCACATTACTTCCAATAGCATGGTACCATTTCATGGAAGCCATAGTGTTTGATATGAGCAACTGGGAGGAATATTTTGATGGGGGAGGGGGATAGTTTGGGAATGTTGTTAGCAAATGGCTATGAGACAGATGAATGAATGAATGAATGAATGAAAAAGCATTTATTAAGCGATTACTATATGCAAAGCACTATGTTTAGTGCTGGGGATATAAATAGAAAATTAAGACAGTTCATACTCTTTAGAAGTTGATATTTTTAAAAGGGAGACAACACATAAACCATGTTTCAGTTCAACTTGGTAGTCCCTAAGGTTCAATGGCAAAGCAGATGGTAATATGTCTTCTTTAAAGTAATTTCTCTTGAGAAATTCATATCTTTTTTTTTCTGATTTTGAACGATTTGACAATGCCAAAGACATAATGGTAAGAACTTTCTTTTCTGGGTCTTGAGTAGCTGTGGCTGCTGAGGAGCTAGGGGCTGTAGCACCTTCATAAGCACTTGACAGTTTGCCTATTCACAAAGGTTGCTCACCTAGATGCTGTCTCTAGGGGCCAGGCTTGGAGCAGGATTGGTAGTTGGGGGAGGGAGGACAAATGTTATTCCCTAAGCTCTTAGGAATAGATCCATGGGACGCTCTACTTGTGACCTCATATTTCCTTGTGGGTCTAGCCCTTCATGGAGAAGGAAGGGAAGGGTGTAGTTTTATATTGTATCTTTGTTCCTTTTCCTCATTTCTTCAATTTTTTTTAATTTTTAAATTTTAAAAATCCAATTTTAAGTTCTGAATTCTCTCTCTCCTCCTCCTCCATCCATTGAGAAAGCGAGCAAAACCAAAACTCACTAAAATATGTATAGTCATGCCAAACAAATTCCCACATTAACCATATCCCACCCCACCCCCCAAAAAAAAGAGAAAGAAAGAGAAGAAATCATGCTTCAATCTGCACTCTGACTCTTATCAGTTCTTGTCTGAAGGTGGTTTCATCCTGAGTCCTTTGGAATGGTGGCTAGTCCTTGTGTTGATCAGAGTTCCCAAGTCTTTCACAATTGGATTATCTTTACAGTATTTCTCTTATTGTATAAATTGTTCTCCTGATTCTGCTTATTTCATTTTGCATCTGTTTATACAATTCTTCCCAGTTTTTTCTAAAACCATTTTCCCTTTCCTCTTTTCCCATGCTGGTTTTCAAGGATTCCTTATACAGCTAATGAGATAATTCTCAGTGACCCTCAGTGACTAAGTTTTGCTACATGATATTCTGGGGATAAAATTTCTAGACAAATTTTAGCCATCTCCTTGGAGAGATAGATCTATAAGCCCATAGCTAAGCAAGCCTAGGCCTATGGTATCTTAGAAAGTGGTCTATATCCAAATAAAATTGCTTGGCTTAGGCAAGTCTAGGGCTTTGAGAAACTGGAATAGAACAGAAGGTTGAAGTAGGATGTTATGAAGCAGTTAGGTGAGCAAATTTTGGCAAGTGTGTCCCCTGGATAGCATTCAGTAGATGGGGCCAGGGAACAGAGAAGCAGGGGAGAAGACTTATGTGCCTTAGAGAGTTTGGCAGAGAGGCTCTCTGGCAGTTAGCTCAGCCACAAGGCTAAGATAGCAGCATGGTTGAGTATTATTTGGGTGTCCAGCCTCTGGCATATTCCTGGTAGGATGACTTGCCAAATGGAGTCTTCCATGAATCTGGGCCTGGCCAGGTACATGGCCAGTAAGGAGCAATGTTAAAATGTCTGCGATGGCTACTGTTCTCACAGTGGTATATGGATTCAGTTCTTAGGGATACATTGAGTTCCTGCTCCTCAAATTCTTGTGAATTGCACACCTTTGCCGTAGACTATGGATTGCCCCATGCTGTATGTATGTAATCAATATACTTTCTTGCCATAATCATAATTCTTAGATAGCAAAGAGTAACCCTCTTGGGTTTGAAGGTTTGAAGATGTAAGGAGTCAAGATGTTCCAAGACTCTTGTAACCAACTTTCTACTTTATTGATTACTAATCCAAGATGACTGAAATCTACAGAGGGAGCAGCCTTGCCTATGGAAAGTCACAATACAAGCAACCAACTCTGCTGCAGAAGATATAAAGGGGAGAATGTCCCTCCTGGATTTTATTTCTTTTTGTCTCAGATCTGTTGCTTCTTTTTTATTTCTTTAGGTGGTTGTTATTACCATTATACTCAGCCATTAAAGGTGGCTGATCCTGTCATTACCAACTGGTATTCGGGAAAATGAATCAGAGAATCATAGGTTTAGAGATGGGAGGGACCTCAGAGTTTCTCTAGCCCCACTTCCTCATTTGACAATCTTTCCCCTTTAGCTTCTTTGTAAAACTCTAGTCATATCTCAGAGAAAAACAACATATTTCAATATGCTTGTTTTGAAGTAACAAAAGTAAAAACTATGGAAACCTAGAAATATAAACTTATAGAATACAGCTTTCTGATAATAACTAACACAGATTGTCTGGACAGTGATAGCTTACAGTGCACTGAATCAGTCTCCGTTTCTTTTACCTTGCCTCAACCCTGTTTGGTTAGCAGCCATGTGACTGGCTTATTGAGTGCCATATTTAGCAGAAACTATTCAGATTAGTATCAAATTATATAGATAGTCATTTCCTGTTTCAAAGCCCAGACTGCTTTTTGGGCTGCATACTAAGTTCCTCTTTTTGATCTGAGAGGAACCTTCCAATTTTCAGTTCATTTGCTGGACATAGATAGCTGACATATTCTGAGCTGAGCAAATGGTGAAGCTTTTTCTGTCTCAGGTTACTAGCTTTGTCCGCTTCCCTAAGTTGCTATGATGACTCATCTCTCAGGTGCCACAGGGGAGATGATTTCTAGAATCCTATCACTACAAATTTACAAGGGGGAAAAAAGGGAGTATTCTCTTAACAGGAAACAGCATGAAGAAATGGAAAAAAGATTGAAGAAGAGTATTTTTGGTGGTGGTGGTGGTGGGGTATGTGTGCATGTGTGTGCATGTGTGTGTGTGTGTGTGTGTGTGTGTGTGTGCTTGCTCAAAGGATTACCCTCACTGTAGGTGAAAGAACATTAGGGTTTGTGGACAGAAGAGTTGTCTCCTTTAAATTTAGTAATGTAGGATCTCAGAGTTTAGAGCAGGAATGATTTTTAGAGATCACACAGTCACACCACAAAGATCACACCACTAATAAAACCTGAGATTCATACTTCAGTTTCCTGATTCTGAATCCATTCCTCTTTCTGCTATACCATGTTGTTTCCTCAGTGCCCCTTATCTTCTCTCCAGTACCTCTCTTCCCTTATCCCTTACCCCTTTACCTTCTACTTGTTGGTATTGGGACTCTGAAGAAAGTTAGTAAACAAGACTCTATACCTTTCGCTCTGCAGTTCTCTTTCACACCCCAATTCATGTTCAGACCTTTGGGCCCTTACACCTGCAGATGTTTAAACAGCCCCTTTTAGGAAGCACTTGCTGCTTCACCCACAGCCCCAAGTCTGGGTTGCTCAGTGAATATCCCTCAGCAGCCCAAGTGCTTTCTGTTTTATGGAGGCATTCAGCAATTTCATGTCATTCAGGGCATCATCATCTTGAAAAGGGGGCTTTTGTTTATCAATATGCTGAATGAAGTCTTTATGCTTTTCTTCTATTGGAGAAGTTGATACATAGGTTTCCTATGAGGTAGAGATTTTATATGTAGCAGATAGACTCCCACCCCCACTCCCTCCATTGTTCTATGGAGAATTAAGTAGCTTGATATTTGAAATGTGAAAACCCCTGCTGGAGAGTAGGTCTGGTTATTGTTGGTTTGGGTGAGAAAATTGGATGCACCGGCTCTTCCTGCTTAAGATTTAGAATTTTCTTGTAGCAGGAGGGCCAGGACTGGGCTACCAAAGTGAAGGGAGCTTAGGAAAGCTAAATGTAGCTTTCTTTCTCTCCTTACTTCCACCTTGCATTCCCTTCTCCCTAGAAGCCCTAGATACCACCCGCCCCCCAGGCCAAGGCTCCTTCTCTCCCAAAAGAGATCTGATTGGAGGTAGGAGTAGTGTTTTTAAGGAATAGGGTTGCTTATGGTTTTTCCCTGGTCTCCCCTCCTTTCAGAAACGAAGGCCTGGCCGCCTGCTGGGATCGAATACTAAATCTTAAAAAGGAAGGACCCCCTGCATCCCGTTCTCCCATCCAGACCAACAACAGTCAGACCCATTATTTATTTTTATTATTTATTATTTATATTTATTATTTATTTATCATTGACTTAAGTTTTTGAATACTCTTTTATGATAGAGGCACAGAGAGCAGGGGTATTGGAAAACGAGAACTGGTGGGCACATAGGTAGGCCTCTTATAGGATCTTAGAGATGAGGCCTGGCGTGACGCCCTGAAAAGTCTGGGTCGCACAAACGACACCCAGGTATCTATCCACCCCGCCACCTATAATGGAGCAGTGGCGGCTACTCTTCGTTTGCAGTGCCCCGTGGGGCAGGCGGGCGGGCTGGCATGCAGCTTGCAGGGGAGCTGTCCAGCAGGGGCCTGGGCCCGGGGGCGGGCTACACTCTAGCTGTGGACCCCTCCTCCAAAAGAGGCCAGCGCAGCCAATGGGCTCCCCGGGCCGGGCCATTGCCTAGCCCACGGGGCCGTCACGTGTCTGGTGTCTTGCTCTGCTGGGCTCGGTGCTGGTCTCCCTGCTGGTGCTGGGGAAGCAGGTTCGGGGATTGGCATCTGCGGGTGCGGAGCCGGAGCCCCGGCCTGCCGGGAATGGATGCGCTCGTGTTCCTCCGGCGCTACCGCCTCGCGCCGTGGCTCAGGGGGCCAGCGGGCAGCAGGCAGAGGCTGGCCGAGCCCGGGGTGCAGGGTGCCTCCTCCAGGGCAACCGCTCCTCCAGCTCCTTCTTCTTCTCCATAGCGGCGGCAGCAGCAGCAGCAGCAGCGGCAGCAGGAACAGCAGCAGCAGCAGCGTCGTCCTTGAAGCCGCCAGTTGCAGCCATCCCGGGCCCGGCGCGGCCGCCACGGATGTGGCCCTCCGGCGCCCCCGGGCCTCTGCACAAAGAAGCCTTCGCAGCTGCAGGATATCGAAGAGCCGGAGGTTCCCACGGCTGTCCAGCCCTCGCCCCGGCTACAGCATGGAGAAGCCACTCGTCGCCAGGCTGGAGGGGGTACCCAGCGCCCGGGCGCAGCTCGCTGTGGTCTGCTTGGGTGAGTCCGGCTCGGGTGGGGCGTGGGGGGTGTGTATGGAAGAGGGGGACCCACGGCTCTGGGAGAGGTGTGTGTGTGTGTGTGTGTGTGTGTGTGTGTGTGTGTGTGTGTGTAGATTCTGAAAAGACTTGAATTCCTTCCCTTCCCCCCTTCTCCCCCACCCCACCCCGGTTCTCTCAGCACACCTGCCTGGTGGCTCCTCCTTTCCTGTCCCCCGGAAGTTGGAGACTCGCCTGAGGTTGCCCCCCACCTACTGTCCCACCCTCCTTACCCCATTTGCTTTGGGAGCCCAGATTACTGCGATCTGGAGTAGCAGATCTTTCTTAGGTAGCGGTGGGGGGTGTGGGGAAAGCGGGAGAGGATGAGCAAACCTAAAGCCCTCCAGCTGCCTTCAGCGTAGCCTGGGCTGCTACTCCTCTGTCAGGGCTGCAACTGGGCCTGGGTTTTAAAAAAAGGGTAAAAAATAATTACATTCCCCGCTAATTGGAACTGCCTCCCTCCCATCCAGGTAGCAGCGCCACCTGAACTAAGCCCTAGTTTCATCTCAGAAGGTCGTAGCAATGGGCCTAGGTCTGCCTTGGCCCCCATCTTCCACCAACCTCGTCGGCCTTTCCCAATGATAGATCACAGATAAGACTTTTAAGGTTCCAGGGAACCAATGTTGGAGACTTTACCATGACCTAAAGATGGGTCTGGGGTATATAGCATCTCCCCGAGTTTCATTAAACAACCATCATCACTCCAGACCTAAAACTCGGTAGAGATTCTGTACAGTAGCTTCCAGTTGCTAAAACCTGAGGCTTCGTGGCTCTCAGACCCAGCATTCATTAGGAAGCAGGGAAGAGGGGCTCACAGAAAGCCGGTTGTGTATATGGGATGGGGGAGGGGCAGCTGCTACTGAGGGATTGTTGCATGGGACAAGGCTGTAAGAAAGTACTTGGAGTATTGAAGCAGGAATTGTGAGGTCTACAAAACCAACTATGTGTGGGTTTTGTTTCAGCCTCCATCATCAGTCCCTTTCCTTAATATCCCCGAAATTTGAGCTTCTAGTTATCTCTCAGATAAAGTAAAATTGTTCCCTGGGGAGGGAGGTCTCTTGCAGGTTGGCCTAGTTAGAACTGGCCCCATTATGTGCCACCTGCTATTTAAATAGGGTCTCTGATTTAAGTGGGTTGCCCTGCGGAGAGCTGGACTTCTGAGACTTCCACATGATGAACAGAATGGAGAGTATTTCAAACTGTTAAGTTTCTGTACTAAAATGACCTCAAATGACCTGTTCTCCATTTGTCTCCAGGATCATTTGATGAAGAAGCCTGTGCTAAGGGATCTGACTGTCAGAGTGTGTAGGGGTGGTGATGGGTCCTACAGTGGGGTGGGTGGGTGGGTTTCTCAGATGGAGACAAGAAGGGAATCTGAGAGCTCTTTCCAGGGATCTTTTTGCTAGGATTCTTTTTTTTTCTTTCTTTCCCATGACCAGCTCATCCCCCCCCAAATAACTGTTTAGATCTTGAAAACTCAAAGTATATGCTAAATTCTTTAAAAAGTGTACTTCTAGCTACAAAAATTAAAAAACCCCCAAAGCCTCTCCCTTCTTCTTCTCCTTTCCCTACTCTCTTTACCTTCCAGGGTGGCGGGAAAAATCTTCTCCAAATTCCCTGGAGGTGAATTGAATTCTCATTTTAGAAACTGCCTAAAGCTGTCGAGTTCAGACTTGGGGAGCTGACTCATCTTACCTAAGAGGAGTAGAGCTCTCTGGGCAATTGAAGGAGCCCTCTTGTGGGTGTGTGTGGTACCTGGCATTGCTGACATCACTGGCTCTGATCAGACCCCTCGGGGGTACTGCCAGGCCTACATCTTGCTTCTGCTGCTTGTTGCCTGGGTCTGGAAGCTGTTTGCTGCAACACTCCTCAGTTCCTTCTGTAGCTTCTGATTGGGATTTTTTTTCTCTGCTTTCTTAAAGGCAGGGCAGGAAGGAATGATAGAGAATTACCTTTCATTCAGCCTTTCTGCTTAGGCTCATATTGAAGTGATTTTTTTAGCTTTCCATAGCGCTCTAAGATTGGAGAGAGACCTGAGTTTCTGTTTCAGGACTCTGGGCATATGTCTTCTTCATTCATTTAACCAGTCTTTATTAAGGACCCACTGTGTGCTGGTGCTCCCTAGAGGGAATACAGGGATTAAAAAATAAGTACCTATTGGTTCCCGAGGCCCCCCTCCCACTCTCTTTCCTTTCTACTCTTGGCCTTTTAATCTTCTGTCCCTCCCTTTGGTTTCATCACTCTTGCTTCTCTTTGTGACCCTGGCTTTGTTTCTGTAAACTGAGATAACATTAAATTTCGAGTGACTCAGGACGGGTATTGAAGCCCTAGGTCAATAGGTGTAGTAGGAGAACCTTGAACTTGGGGGGAGCCTTTCTTTGGAGGAGGGAAGACTAGAGCCCTGGTCAGTCTTCCTGGGAGCTCTGCTAGATGGTGGCTATTGAATTACACAGCCAGTGACACTCACAAGGATGGGACCCAAGCTCTTCTTTTCCTCCCCTTTCTTTTTTCCAGGGAGTTCCTGTTTCAAACAGTGAGCTTCTAAATACAGAAACAGGTTGGATGGTTCAACTTGGGTCCCTGGCAGGATTATCAGCGCAAGGGTGGAGACGAGGAGAGCCCAGAGTGCTCTCTGGGACCTAGATGGAGAAGGTCCCTTTCCAGTATGTATCCACAATGTGGGCAGGGAAAGAGATGTGGCCTGAATTTTCCTGAAGAGCTGAGATTGGAGAGTGGGGAGAGTAGCCAAGTTGGACACCCCCAGTTTGGAGCCACTCGATTGGGAGGTTGATTTTTCCCCTTCAGTGATTGGAAAAACATACAAATCTGCCTTAGCTTTCTTTGAGGTTAGGTTTGTACAAAAAGGTTATTTTGGCTATATAATGGGAGGGGTACCTCAGAAGGTTTTTTTTTTCCCACAGTGATTTAGAGTCTGGCCTCATATGGGCTATGTGCAGGTTCATAGAATGATCAGATAGCCCTTTCTACCTTGGTTGTATTCTCCCCATGACTGCCAACACCCTGTTTGGCAATGTTTGAGGTGATCAGAAAAATTTCAGTTGTATGTGGACTTTTTTTAGTCCCTTCACATTGGTGGGAGTAATCTAATTGATTGAGTAATAAGTGATTCTGGGTAACCTACCAAAAGCCTGACAAGGACCAGCAGAAAGATAGGATTGTAGAAAAGGCAAATGAACTTCATTAATGGTACTCAAGTGGGCAGTCCCATATTGATGCTTAGGAATTTTGGGAGTGATAATTTTGGGGGGGGAACAGTGAATGGGAACGTCACATAGGAACAAGGACACTTCAAGCCTGGAGCTGATCTTGGTGGACACAGGGTCATGATATAACTAGCTTATCTTAGAAGTAAAATACCGCTCATTCAGACTGGAAAATTTTCTTTTATATGTAATTTTAGTTATTTCACTCTGGCATACTATTTCTGAATTTATTTATTTTCTTTTGTATTATAATTCAGTAAACATTTACTTTGTGCTCAGTGGATACAAAGAACTGAGTTGAGTAGGAGTTTGATAGATAATGAGGAAGAATGACAGAATCCCTGCTCTCAAGGAGTTTATAATTGTAACCATAGGAAATGTATTGTGGTTTTTTGGAGGGATGGGATGGGGAAGGGGAGCAGGGAAACAGATGCCAGGAGTCAGGCACTCAGTTATATGGTTGATCAGATCTCTGAACTTAGGGAACTAAGAAGGCTTAAGTTCTAGGAAGCTTAAGTTCTAGAAGCTAAGTGTTTTGGGTTAGCTTTAGAAACCAGTAGAGGTAATGAAAAGAAAGAAAGAAAAGGAAAAAGAAAAAGAAAGGAAGGTAAAAGTCCTGGAGTCAAGGGCAAGATCTCCTGGATCAGTTCCAAAGAGGACGTGAGCTCCCTGGAAAGTTGGGGGAGAAGCAGGGAAGCCCAGCCAAGGTCTAGGACTGAACCCCTTGTAGCACTTAGTAAGTATTTGTTAACTCATCCCTAGCATTGTGCTGCCCACTGAGACAAGATGGGGCTTGCCTCCTAGAAATTCCCAGTCTGGTAGGGATTAGACAACTAACTATAATACAAGGTAGAATGCTGTAAGTGCTTAGAAAAGGAAAGAAGAGCTGGGGCATGGTCTGGGAGGGGCTTAGAGGAGGGTGAGATCAATTCTAATTCTCAATCTTGCCTTGCCTTATGCTTTTCTCTAATTGTTTTACAGGTTTGAGACTTGCCTCCTCAGGCAGACTGTGAACATTTTCCTGGGTGTTTTCCATACTACCAAAGCCACCTAATTGGGTGGGATGTATGTGTGTGGGGAGGGGATACAAACATCGGAGAAAGCTAGCTGCCTGCAACTATTCACTTAGGGGCTTAGGAAGGGGAAGGAGGTTCTGTGGGGGTAGGCTAGGGGAGAGACGGGGAACCAGCTGTGTTGTAGAGGAGAGGAGCCTAGCTCTTGCTGCAGAGTGTTGGGGGAAGGGTGTTGGATGGTGTTGTGACATTTTCCAGGGTCAGCTGATTTTTTTTCACATAGTAAATGATTGCAGCACTCAGTAACTGGTCCTAATCCCCACCAGTTAATTGACCTATGTAGTAGAAAGTCCTTGAAAGAACAACTTTAGAAAGCAGAGTCCCCTTTATGGGACTAGGAAAATTAATAGGTGTTTGGATTTGGGGATATGTGGATGAGGGTGAAGATGAAGGAGGGTGAAGCACTAACTGTGCTGGACAGTAGAAAAAGCCTTGGACTTCCTTTGTTAGGAAACTTAGGAAACCTGGATTTAAAGAGTCAGGTTTTGTAAAAAGCCTTGGGTCAGACCACTTTTCTATCTGGGCCTCAGTCTTCTTGTTGTTGAGTTGTGTCTGACTCTTCGTGT
>NW_020954564.1:21315909-21367872 GCF_900497805.2 Vombatus ursinus | reverse complement strand
TATGCTGTTATGCATATATGTATATATGTGTATGTGTGTGTATGTATGTGTATATATGTGCTCACATGCTAATGTGGGGGGGTTTTAAAAAGCAAAGCATGTGGTCCTAGTTAGACCATGGCTTACATCATTAGTCCTGCTGTATGTGGCCTTTGGGAACGAGATAAGGTTGGTAACATCCTATTTTTGTGTCTCTTGCAGTTAATCTCTTCTTAACTGGGAGGCTCAGCAGTGCAGTTCCTTCCTTAGGTAAGATGCTCCTATGATTTCCTCCAGGGGATTGAGCTTCCTACTTCCTCTGCTGCTGATGTTGCTCTTTTATCCCCCATTAGGTGACTTCCTGAGTCTGAGCAGAACAGAATCTGACTCTGAATGTATTTTCCTCTCTGTCGCTGTTTGGCACAGATAATACTGAGAAATGACTTTTTTTTTTTTTAAACTTTTAACTGGAAGCTCTGTATCCGTAACCCCTAAGCCAGCTCTAGGAAGTGAGGCTTCTTTGGGGCAAGGGACCACGTCTGAAACGTAGTCTGCACAGTCAAATGTGTATTTGGTAATTACTTGACCCAAGTTAGAATTAGCCAATCAAGTGGCAGTTAATTGCTGAGTATGTCTTGTGTGCTCAGCACTGGGTAAGATGTTGTACGGGGAGGTCTGGTAAAGGGAATGGGGTGGAAAAGCAGAAGTTGGTATAGGTTGTTTTTCTCCCCTCTCTCCCCGCCACTTGCTGATTTTTACCAAATTCTGATTCTGTCCACATTTATTTAAGGAGTCCTTCAAGGAACAGAACTTTTTAGGGGCCCATAATTTGACTAAGACACCTATCAGCATGAACTACTTTCTTTTGGAAGAAGCTCAGAAAAGTTTCTCAGAAACTCTGGGTTTCAGAACAGGTCGGGGGCCCATTAATTATGTGTGAGCTTTTCCACCTTCTGTTTTTGAACTGCAGGCATGTTAGTATTTGTATTTTGTGCTCTGAGGCTCAGTCTGGGGCTTGCTTATTTTAAACTGATTTGGAAGAAGTTGGCAGGTCTTTATTTCAAAAGCGTTTCCACCAAAGGATAGTCTACATCTCATTTTAAGGCAGCATAGGGTCTGCTAACCCTAGCTATAATTCTCCTTTTTAATTTTTTCCCTAATTCTCTTTAGTATCTGACTCAAATTGACTTATTTTGATCATATTTTTTTTTTGGTCTCTTGTGAAAGTGAAGGATAATGTACAATCAAGTCCCTCTTGTCCTAACACTGGATCAGGAGTTCTTAACCTTTTTGGGTCACGAACCTCTTTGGTAGTCTGATGAAGCCTAGGAACTCCTCAGAATAACATGTTTTAAATAATTGAAGGAAATGCTAAATTTCAGTTAGAGGTTATTGAAAATGAGCATGTGATTTTTTTCTTCATCCATGGACCCCCTGAAATCTATCCACAAACACCAGGGTAAGAGCCCTTGTCCTTGAGGCTATTTCCCTTTTCCAATTTCAGTGCCCATAACTTTGTGTTTTCTCTGTGTTTTGTATCTTATAATTGTGTCATCTCTTCATAATATTTTCATGTGGCTTTTTGGACAGTTTGGCCACTGTCTCCTGAGAGCATCTTTTTTGCTAAATTATTTTAGGAAGCTTTTTTTGTTTGTTTTTAAATCAACAGTGACTTATCCCCTGTAAATATTAATATCCCATTTGACAAACCCTTTGGCTCCTTTTGGAGTATACCTGGACTCTCTCCATCAGCAAGTCTGTGGGTAAGGTCTGAAGCCAATGTCTGCAGAGGCAAATATTCTGCTTTACCCTTGCTCCAGGAACACAGGACATGTTGGAGAGTTGGAGAGACATCCAGGGCTCTAGCATTTGTCTGCCAGTGCATCCTTGTGATGGAGGTGCATTGAACTTAGAAACATCAGGAAATTGTGAGCCACAAATAGGGCTCTTGGTCAGAAAGGTATGAACATACTTGTGTGTCTGCTGGCCTGGAGCACCTTTTGTGGGCTTCTAAGCCCTTCCCTTCACTCAGAATTCTGTGAATGATGGTCAGGTTTCTGGATGCACATGAGCAAGCCCCTCTCTTTGGCTGTGAGAAGATGTATGCATCTGGAAAATCTCCAAGCAAAGGCAAACTCCTTGGAGAAGGTGTTAGGTTTCCTTACTTGCATGCTGCTGCCTCACTCAAGGCTTAGAACTGAAGGCAGAGGACTCATGTATTGATCTCCCTTTTTAAAAATCTTTTCAGCCAATAGTACATGATCAATACTTGCATTTAAGTATTTTTAGAGACAGGAAATTGTTGTTTTGTTTTGGTGTTTCCTTGGCCCAGGAAAGAGGAGAAAGAAGTGACTTGAATGTTGAACTCTGTCCTGATGGACATGCCAGGCTGAGATGGCGTCTTGACCCATATAACTTAAAGAAGTGTCGATTTTGTGTCTGGCTTGAGTAGAGCTAGTGACATTGTCATCATCCCCACCTCAACCCCAACCTTCCTTGCCCATTGGATTTGGATTTAATTTGATTTGGAACTGATTGTTTACAATCTGTATGACCTTGGACAAACCATTTCACCAAACCTGAGCCTCAGTTTCCACCTATGTAAAATGAGAGGTGGACTAGATCATCTCTAAGGTCCTCTCCAGCTCTTAATCTATGATCTTGTGTGAGAGACACACATGTGCACATGCATTCCTTCTTTTACCCAAGACACTGCTAAGGGCAGAAGTGGCCATTATCCCAGGACTCTCAGATTTAGAAGACCCTCAAACTTCTTTTAAAATTACAGATTGGAAAAAAAATAAAATTACAGATTGCATTATAAATAGTGACTTCTTCATTAACCAGGCCAGCTTGTGATTATTGTCATCGATCTGGCCTGTTCTTCATTTTGCCTGGTAGTATTGTCTCATCTTTTACAAGTTTCCTTCCAAGACTGTTCAGTATCAACAGCTCCATTTTGTATATGGGGATCTTGAGTCCAGAGAAGAGCAAAGCCTTGTGCTGAGTCTGGCAGTATGGATGTCAGAATACAAGAGCCCCAAGATGCTTCCTGGCCCTCCCCAACCTATCTCTCTTTCTGAGGGCTTAGCATCTTAGCTTTCTGGCCAGAATAATTCCTTAGGGCATGTTAAGTTGAAGAAACTTATTAAAAACTATGTGGTATGTATATGTTTGTGCTTTGGCCAACCAAAATGAGCAGCTGGGGGACTCTTGATGGTTTGTCTTAAATGAAGTTTGGTCAGACTGATTGTCTCAAAGGATCGGTAGCTAATTTATGCTTCTCATTACTAAGTCTTGGGACCATGGCTACTGAAGAAGACGAGGGAACAGGTGGCCTCTTACTGATGCCATTACATATCCTAAAGAATTTTGCTGTCCCATATCTCTTTCTTACCTTTTGAGGCAAGGTAGACAGAAAACTGAGTCTCAGAGGTTAACAGCTTTGCCCAAAGGCCACAGAGCTAGTAAGTGCCAGAAGGGAGAGCTGAACTTTGGTCTTTCTGGATCCATAACCAGTGACTTATTTTCTACATTGCAAAGACAGTGTTGCTAGTTCTGAAGCTTGTTTTTTTCTGGGCTTGGCAGGCTTTGTCTCAGTAGGAAGAAGCCTGTTCAGTGGGGGAAGAACAAGGTTGAGGAATAGTCAGTTACACATCTGAGATTTCCAGAACGCTCTCTCTTCCTCCCTCCCTCTCTTCCTTCTTCTCTTTCCCTCTCCATCTCTGTCTCTCCCTTCCTCCCTCCCTCTCTCCCTCCCTGCTTCCTCTCTCTGACTCTCTCTTTCTCTTTGTCTCCATCTGCCTTACTGTCTGTCTGTCTGTCCTGGTCTCTCTTTCTGTCTCTCTCTCTCCCTCCCTCTACCTCTCTCTTTCCCTTCCTCCCTCTCTTCCTCTCCCACTCTCTGTCTTTGTCTGCCTCTCTCATTTCCCACCTCAGTCTCTGACTCTTGTCTCTTCCTCTTTTTCTCTCCCTCCCTCTCTCCTTCCCCCTCTTCTCTCTTCTCAGGGCGGTTCTTCTCTTCTTGTCTCCCCCATCCTTTCTGTCCCCCTCCCAGCACTTCCAAAGTGGAGATGAACTCATACCTGCAGCCTCTGTGACGGTTGAGGATCAAAATATCCTTTTGCAGAACTAAAGTGGAGGATAGAAAGTCTAGGGCCTGGTTGCAAACCTTTAAAACCGTGGTCTGAATTTACAACGGAAATTGTAAGCTGAGGCATCTGATTTTTCTCTAAGTGTTGAGAAACTTGGCCACTGTAGATGTTCTAAAATATTCTGGCCAGATCAGCAAATATGTGAAACTTCACAACTCTTCCTTGGATCTCCTGATCATGACATGCTGATTACTTCCTTTTATAATTAGCTTTAGAGAACTTTTTCTGGTATCATAGATGTAGAATTAAAAATGACCCTAGAGTCTAGCTAGGCCTTTCCCCTCATTTTACAGATGAGGGAAAAAATTGGGAACATTTTTTGTTTCTGGGCATGTCTCCTCCTGGATGTTTTTTTCTGAATATAGTTTTGGGCTTTTAATATGACTGAAACCATGTGATCCACCATTCTTTATGTATGATTTCTATTAGCTAGTTCTTCCAAGCTCTAATTGCAGTCATCTTTCATATTTGTGCAGCATTTTTAGCTTTCTAAGGCACTTTTACGTGCATTATTATAGGCAAGTAGATTGTGTAGTGATGGACTTGGAGTCCGGTAGACCTGAGTTGAATTCCTTCCTTAGTCACTTACTAGCTTCATGACCCTTACTAGCAAGCCACTTAACCTCTCACCATCAGTTTCCTTATCTGTAAAATGGGCATAATAGTATCTGCCTTATAGGGTTGTTATGAGGATCAAATGAGATAATATGTGGAAAGCACTTTGCAAAACTTAAATATATATAAATGTTAGCTATTTCACTTAAGCTTAACAACACCCCCTTGAAATAGGTAGGACATGTTGTGGTGTCCCCATTTTATGGATAAGAGAACTGAGTTCTAGAGACTTACTAGCTATGTGACCCTGAGCCTCAGTTTCCTCCCCTGAATAATGAGGGAGTTAGACCACATGACCTCTAAGGTCCCTTCCAGGGCATAGTATGTAGTAAGCACTTAAAAAATGCTTATTGATCAATGGTCACAAGGTGAAGTGGTTTTTCACAAGGTAAGTCAGTGTTAGAGCCAATGCGTCTGATGTGTATAGCACTTTGAAGTTCTCCAAGTACTTGTGTGAACTTATCTCATTAGAGCATCACAACAACTGTGTGAGGTAGGCAGGGATTGAGGGAATTGAGGTTCAGAGAGGTTAAGGGGATTTCAGAAAATTACACAGCTGGCAAATAATGGTAGAGTCAGGAACAAAGTCTTGTTACTGTGCCTTACCAGCTTTGATATTTGGAAAGAAGGATTCAAATAGATTCAGTCTAGCTCCATATATAGTGTTCAATACATCAGTATATTTAATGATAGCCAGGTGGCACAGTAGATAGAACATTAGCCTTGGAGTCAGGAAAACTTGAGTTCAAGTCTATCCTCAAAGGCTTACTAGTTATGTGACCCTGGACAAGTCACTTAACCTGTCTGTCTCAGTTTCCTCATCTGTAAAATGGGGATAATAATGACACCTACCTCCCAGAGTTGTCATGAGGATCAAATGAGATATTTCTAAAGAGCTTTGAAAACCTCAAAATGCTATGTAAATGTTAGCTATTATTATTTTGCAGATTTGTAGTCCTTGTATACAATTCTCAAGGGGACAAAACTGGTGTCTTCTCTCTTCCTTAGTGTGTATGGTAGACACGTGGCTACTATCAGTTTAGCCTGTCACTGATTTGCTGTCTCCGGCCTCTGCTTCACATGAATGAGTGGAGTCAGCTGTATCTTGCCTTTCTTTCTCTAGGTCGAAGTCAAGTCTGGTGTTGGGCACATGGGAGGAGGCAGGAAGAGGCAGGAAAGGGAAGTAATCAAATGTTGGTACCAGCAGTCAAGGCTCCTTGGGTTCCTCACTCTGAGTCCTGACCCTCTTGGCTCTTGACTCCCTCATCTGGTGTTATTTGCAAAGCAAACGTTGCCTTTGGTGGGAAGGAAGTAGGCCGAGTCTAGCCATGTTCAGTGTCCCTGCTGGCTTACAGGTAGCTTTGGTGTGGGCGCTCCTGGGCCTGGACCCTGTGTAACTGGAGGGCAGTAGTCTTAGGCTTTCTGTCTCGCTCATGATCTTTTTCTTGCTTTTGACTTGAAGCTATGGCCCATTTTGTATGAGTCTGGGATTTGGTGGGAGCGATCTCAGCATCCCTGACTCCATCTCTGAGCCAGCGCTGCTCATTTGGTTTCTCTGTTTTGCCTCCATCAGCTGCCTGCAGTGGGAAGCTGGAACAGCACACGGAGCGACGTGGAGTCATCTATAGTCCATCCTGGCCCCTCAACTATCCTCCAGGCACCAACTGCAGCTGGTACATTCAGGGTGACCATGGGGACATGATCACCATCAGGTATGGATGGGCTCTGGGGCTGCAGAAAAAAGGCTGGGGACGGGATCTACTCAATCAGTCAAGCATTTATTAACTGCTTACTGTGTTCTAAGCACTGGACTGGCATTGGTGATATAAAGACAAAAGCAAGACATCTCCTACCTTCAAGGAATTTCCATTCCCTTCCCGAGTCTTGGGAAGAGAGAGCCTTTTACTAGGTCAATTTAAGCTGCCTAGGAAAGTGTAGAACCTGGAAGAGCCTAGGGCTCTTCCCTGTGTGTTCTTACATTTATATGTTTGCATGGACAATCATATTGTTATATGTGTCAAGCTGGAAAGGATCTTAGAAATTATCTAGTCTGACCTCCTCATTTTGATACCCACAGAGGCTAAGTCATTTACCAAGAGTCACACAGGTAGTAAGTAGAAGAGTTGGGATTGGAAGCCAAGTCTTTTGCCTCTAAATCTGGTGTGCCCTGTACTATGCCATCCTAACTTGAGGGGCCCCAAATGTCTGTGCATGAGTCTCTCCTTAGAGATGTTAGAAATGAGGGTTTAATTCAATTGACAGGAAACATTCTTGGCTAAGGACTTCCTACATTTCAAAGGCCCTAGGACTCGAATGATAACCATTGAGCAGTAACCTTGGTGCCACTTCTAGGTCTTTGCTAAGGGCTAAGAGGTGGGGTTCCCCAGGCTGGGTAAGACGCCCTTTCTAAGTAGGACTGACTCCCCCTCCCCACCCCGCACCCTCACAACACACACTCAGAGAAGTCTCGCCCTTGGAGCCTGGTTTGGGATGTTTCCCCAGCTCTTTCCTGGCTAATACTCATGGGCTATTGGATCTCTTCTGCATTTAGGAAGACAGAGGCATGGAAAGCATGTGGGACTTTATTTGGAATCCTGCCTCATTCTTGTGTTCTTTCAGGGGTATACTGAATAAGGGAAAAGCTGAGGTTTAGGGGGCCCCCTGGGGTACCTACAGGAGCACTCTGAATCTCCCTCAGGAGTTGGTGAATGGGGAATGGAAGAAAGCTATACCTTCTTCTTTCAGTGAGAATTCTTTGTCTATGACAAGGTCCTTAGCCCCATTTTGGGGGGTCAGGAAGCAGTGTTGGTAAGCATCAAGCTTGGAATTCTCTATGGACTTCACTTTAACCATCTATAAAGTGGGCAACATCCCAAAGGGAGTAGAAGGAGTGTGGTGAGAGGGGTGGGAGCAGGGTGAGTCCAGTGGGACCTAACTCTGAGGACTTTTGTATGTGCCTTTTGGGATGCAGGGCTGTGCTGGGGGGCTGTTGTGATGTTGGGTGAAGTTTGGGTGCCCAGGGATGGGAATTCTCAGGCAGCTAAGGAGTGGCTGGCATCTGGATACATCCTGGGCTGCTGAAGTTAGGTGCCGCCACTGCCCATGGCTGCCAGCAAACACAGCCACCTTCCTGGCGGGGTGTGTAAGGCAGTGACTCATTCGCTAGGCGCCATCTGCCAGCTCAGCTGCTGCCTATGGCGGGAAACACAAGCTGCCTCACAGTTCCAAAGAAACCCTCTGATAGTGGAGTGCTTTTAAATGCAATAAAAAAGGTCAGTGTTATCATGGGCAAGAGTGGAGAGGGAGTTGGCCACTACCCCCATATGTTTGCTAAAAATCAGCCTTTGGATCTAAAGCCCAGGAACTGGTCATCACAGTCCTAAGTTCCTGCAATAGCCTCAGGTAGTCCCTGTGCCCTGGCATTTCTTATATCTCCTGACTGATAGCTGTGATAAGTCATGAAGTGGACAGAAGATAAGTGAATCCCATTGAATAATTTTGCATGCACTGAACTAAGGAGAAACTGGCTAGATGGCTGAGGTCCTGACTGCTAGAGAGTTCTGTTTGTTTGGGTTTGTTGATTGTTTGGATATTGGCAAAGACAGTTCTGCCCTCAAAGGGGACGAAGTCTCTACTTCACAAAGTAAGATATGTGTTGGAGTATGGGAAATTGGATAAAATTGAGTGCAGAGTGCTAAAGACCCAGACTAGGTGAATGGATCAGGGAGAGGAGGTGTGTATAATGAAGAAGTCAGGGAGGAGTCAGACTGCCAAGGGCAGACCCTGGAATCCATCTGGCTACTCTGAGGCCTGTAAGGTATCAGTCAACTTCAGGGATGTTCCCTAAGAGATAGTCCGGACCTCTACTTACCAGAGCTTAGAATTATGTGGTTTGGGACACTCACACTAGGGACTGTCTCATGGTAGTCCTGACAATGGAGCCCTCCTAGATTTCTGTCTATACACTTTGGGGTCTATAGGACTAGCCACAGGAAAAAATCCTGCAAATGCCAAGTATTTGTTGCAAGGCCAAACTAATTGATACAGGTGGATTTGGACATAAATTGACTTGTATCATGCCTCCAGATGACTAATCACCTGAAACAGTCTCTTCCAGTTAGAAATGTCAGGTGTCAAAGGCACAGAGCATAGACCCTAGAGCATACGACTAATGTCGATGTTGGCTCCTGAGGGTGAGGTTATCCCAGAGGGCCAGGCTGTCTTCCATTTGGGGATCTGGAAGCATGTGTTTGTATTCAAGGGCTGTGGGCTATGATTGGAATAATAAGGAAACTTTCTATGGTTAAGGTGGACTTGAGGGAGAATAGGAAGAGGCATGTTGATTCTCATGAGTGGCCTGAACCTCATCTGGCTACCTCATGGTTGGCCCTGCAGACAGTGGGTCCCCCTTTTTCATAATCCAGCTGATCCTGTCACCCACTTTGCCCCTTTTTTAGGAGGAGGGGAAGGAAATAAGCGTTTATTAAGCTTCTATTACATGTAAGGCACTGTGCTAAGTGCTTTATAGATATTATTATCTCATTTGATCCTCACAACAACCCTGGGAGGTAGGTGATATTATGATCCATATTTTATAGTTGAAGAAACTGAGGCAGACAGAGGTTAAGAGACTTGTCCAGGGTCATACAGCTCTCCAGGGTCTAAGGCCAGATTTCTGGACACCGGCGCTATTCCCTGTGCCTCCTCAGAAAAGGGAGTTGGTTGAACATGTCTGTGTGAGTGTATATAAGAACATAAGGTTGAGGTTGGAAGGGACCTTAATGGTCATCTGGTCTATTTTTTGGATAAGGAAATGGCAGCCCGTAGAGGTTGAGTGGGCTCACACAAGTAGGAAGAGATCTGGGATTTAGAGCCAGGTCCTTTGACTCCCAATACTGTGCTTTTCCCACTGTAGCACACATTGTTTTGATCCACACAAACACAAATGTAGGCACACATACATGCTCATGTGTAGGTGTCTGCTATCCCTCCCACCCTTCTTCCCTGCCAGGTGAGAAGGCAGCCAGCTGGCCCGGCATTCCCAGCATGGGACAGGTGTCTGGTTGTCTTCTTTCCTGGCTCCAAGGATGTGCAAAGCAGCGCTTTCAAGCTGTTTGCGCCTGTTGTGTTCCTCTAGCGGTCTGATTGGAAGGTGTGAGTCAGGGCCAAGGTATAAACATGGCATGGGTTGGAGTAAAAAGACTAAACTGGGGAACATGGGGTGTCTGAGATGAGATGAGATTCGTGCAGAGCCTCACACCAGGTGGTAAGGAGACCTTTGGACATATGTGCTGGGTCTGTTGGGTATTTAGAAGTTGCCAGGGAGTTTTGACCTACCTCCAGCTACATCATGTTTTGCTAATGTGCTTTTTTAAAAACAAAACAGGGGCAAGCTAGGTGGCGCAGTGGATAGAGCACTGGCCCTGAAGTCAGGAGGACCTGAGTTCAAATCTGGCCTCAGACCAAACACTTGACACTTACTAGCTGTGTGACCGTGGGCAAGTCACTTAACCCCAATTGCCAAAAAAAAAAAAAAAAAAAAGAACTACAGCTTGAATCCTTGCCTTTAAATGACACCTGTAGAAAGAGGAAGAACTGTGAGCCTAGGAGGGTAGGCAGCTGCCTTCAAAAAGACCCTCAGGGAAAGATCAGATTGGTTTGGGAGTGACAGATCCAGCAATAAGGATTTTTCTATTCAAATTTTCTAACACAACTCTAAATCATCCATATTTTTTTCTTTGCTTGGTCTACTCTGAAGAGCTCAGATCTTCCCTGTTCTGATGGACCTTGAAGGGCACTTTGTCTCTGCAGGGTCACACATTTAACAACCTGTACTTCTCCCCCCCACCCCCACACTCACCCCCCATTAGATGGGGATGGCTTGGGAAGGCTTCCTACAGGGAGGGAATTTTAAGTAGAGTTGTCAGGAGGGAAAGGAGAGAGGACCGTAGGATCGTAGCAGTAGAGCTGGAAAGAACCTCAGGAACCGACAAGGGAAGGACAACAGAGAGGGTCAGTATTGAAGGGCCATCATCTAGAAGAGGGACATGAGGTATCCCGTTTGGTCCCCAGAGGGCAGGACTGAGAGCTGTGGGTGGAAGCTGCGAAGAAGCCAGTTTGGTTTTGGGCAGGAAAAAATTCCCCACAGTAAGTTATCCCAAAGTGAATGGGCTACTTTGGGAAATACTTTGGGCTCCCCTTCACTAACGCCAAGATTGGAAAGCCTCTTTGGGCTGCCTTGTAGAGAGGATTCCTCTTCTGGTTTGGATTGGATTAGGTGGTAGGCGAGTCCTCTTTAATTATGTGATTCTGGAACTCAGAGGCAGGAGACACACAACACGCACACACATACATGGATCTGTGGTTGTCTCTGCCTGGGAGGGATAAAGTTCTGTTTTTCTCCTTAGCATCCTTTTGGCTCCCAGAACTCTACGTTACTTTAATTTGGGGGCACTAAATCCTTTATTGGTGGGTGGGGGACCTTGGGCATAGATTTTAAGTTGGGATTTGTGGTGGAGAGGTAAAAAGGAAGTCTGAGTTCTGGGCTGTAAGTTTCAGCTCAGATGTTGACTTCTCTCAGCCCTCAAAGTTCAAGTCCTTATCTCTGATCCAATGTCCTGCTCTCCTTTCCTGGGATATGAGTCCCCATATTTGACCCCATGGTCCCTACCTGTGGTTTACCAGGTCTTCTTCACCTGTCTTTCTACTCCCTTGCCCTAGTTTCAGAAACTTTGACGTAGAAGAATCCCACCAATGCACCACAGATTGGCTCATGCTGGGACCATCATCTCGCCGGGAAGATTACCGGATTTGTGGTTCGGCCATCCCCCCTGCCTTCATCTCAGCCCGAGACCATGTTTGGATTTTTTTTCACTCAGATGCTTCCAGCTCAGGCCAGGCCCAGGGCTTCCGCCTGTCCTACATCAGAGGTAGCGATGGGCTTCCCCAAAGAGAAAAGCATGGCATGTTCAGGGTATTTTGTCCATGGTTAGAGATGTGTGGGAAAAAAGAATTGGTTGAGGTATCCCCTTCCCAACCCTAACCATTCTTACTTGGCCCTCATCAACTTTATGGTTCCTCACCTTCCCCACTATGCCCATTCTAAAATACTGTCTCTGATGGGGAAACTGTGTTTGCCTTTTCTCAGGTCTTCACAGGTTAGGGACAGGTCCCCGACACCCCAAAATCTCTTTAATAACAGTCCCTCAAGGGAAAGTCCCTCTAGCAGTATCACCAGTTCACATGGTGGTGTTCCAGTTAATCTGACACTCACTGCTTCAGCTAATCCTCAGAACAGTTCAGTGAGATAGGTAGTATGATTTTTGTCCCCATTTTACAGATGAGGAAAATGAGTTTCTGAGAAGCTAAATGACTTATGCAAAGTAAACACAGCTAGTAAGTGGCAGAACCCCAACTGATGTTTCCCTCCTTCCTTCCCTTAGGAAAGCTGGGCCAGGCAGCTTGCCAACCAGATGAATTTCTCTGTGGCAATGGCAAATGCCTCCCGGGCCCTTGGCACTGCAATGCCATGGATGAATGTGGGGATGGGTCAGATGAAAAGAACTGCTCAAATTCACCCACAGAGATCCCACGTAGCTTGTGCCCACCTGGCACATTCCCTTGCAGCGGTGCCCGTTCCACACGGTGCCTGCCCACTGAGCGGCGCTGTGATGGGACTCAGGACTGTGGTGACAATTCAGATGAAGCCTACTGCCCTGACCTTTCATGTGGTAGGCGACTGGGCAACTTCTATGGGTCATTTGCCTCGCCTGACCTCTTTGGGGCTGACCGTGGCTCTGATGATCTCCAGTGCACATGGCTCGTGGACACACAGGATGCCCGGCGCGTCCTCTTGCAGCTGGAGCTGCAGCTGGGCTATGATGACTATGTGCAGGTCTATGATGGCCTGGGGGAGCGTGCGGACCGCCTGCTGCAGACCCTCTCTTACCGCAGCAACCACCACCTGGTCAGCGTGGAGGCCTCCGAGGGCCAGCTGACGGTGACTTACCATGCTCGAGCCCATAGTGTCGGTCATGGCTTCAATGCCACCTACCAGGTCAAGGGCTACTGCTTGCCTTGGGAGCAGCCCTGTGGGAGTGATGAGGGCTGCTTTTCCGAGATGCAACGCTGTGATGGCTGGTGGCACTGCCCAGGAGGGAAGGACGAGGAGGGCTGTCCGGCCTGCCAACAGGACGAGTACCCATGTGAGGGGGGCAGTGGGCTGTGCTACGCACCTCCTGACCGCTGCAATAACCAGAAGAATTGTCCTGATGGCTCTGATGAGAAGAATTGCTTCTCCTGCCAGCCAGGGACCTTCCACTGTGGCACCAATCTATGTGTCTTTGAGACATGGCGCTGTGATGGCCAGGAAGATTGCCAAGATGGCAGTGATGAGCGGGACTGCTTGGCAGCAGTGCCCCGAAAGGTCATCACCGCTGCCCTCATTGGCAGCCTGGTCTGTGGGCTCCTTCTGGTCATTGCCCTTGGCTGTGCCTTTAAGCTCTACTCTCTGCGCACACAGGAGTACAGGTGAGCACCTCGAGGGGAGGCCCGGCCCCTTACCCTTCCACTGGAAGTTTCCTTCAGAGGGCAGAGCTCTAGGTCAGGGATTCTGAACTCGGAGTTCCCATGTTACCAAGGAGCAATCAGTAGGTTTCAGGGAGTCCCTGAACTTGAATGGGAACACAATTACATCTTCATTTTCATAACCTCTAACTGAAATTTAGCATTTCATTCAATTAAAAAAAATGTTATTTTAAGAAGGGGTCCATATGCTAATAGGGCAGTCCATCAGACCACCAAAGGGGTCCCTGATGCAAAAAAAAAAAAATTAAGAAGCTTTGCTCTCATCTGATAGCTACTGAATTGTCTTTTGTTTCTTCTGGCTTTCAATTCCATGAAGCACAGTCACATTTGCATGCTATTCACCTCTGCCTGTGTACATCACAGTTAGGCAGGGATGATTGTCAACATTTTATGAATGAGGAAATTGGAGTCTGGAAGAGGGGAAGAAAGCAAGCTGCTGCCAAAGCTGGCCTTTTGCCTGACCACTAGGCGTTGTGATCTGACTGGTGGGACATGTCACCCAGAGAACTCCCAAGTTTGCTTCTGGGCTTTTCCCTCCCTCCTCCCTATCCCTTCACATGCCAGGAGATCTCATTGGGAAACCCTGTTTGATCTCTTCACATATTGGTCTTCCCTCCTTCCTGATAGGTTTGCATTACTGGCATCTCTTCCCATAGTCATTTGGAGATTTTGAGGCAGGATCAGTCTCTGATTAGTTTGTGTTTGGTGTTGTTACTTCTGGAAGGTCCCGTAGGAAGAGAGGTGTGTGTATGTAATGGGAAGGAGAGGAGGGATGGTGTCAGGGTACTACACAGCTGAACCAAATCACCAACTAAACACTAAGGCTGATGGGTGCCATGTAGGTCTAAATGAGAATGGAGCCCAGAGATAGAACAGAGTCCATTGCCCAGGAGTTGGGCCTTGGGGATTTTCTGCATCGATCTTCCTGTGGCCTTCCTATTCCCTTTTGAAGGTTTAGGCCGGGAACTGTGAAATGAATGATATCTGGGATGGTGCTCGGGGATGGAGAGGGTCCTGTATCCCACATGGCCCCAGGGTAGGCCCTGCTCACATATCTGGGACATAGAAGAAAAGGTGCCTATAACAAAGATTCCGTTAATCCTAGGGCCTTTGAGACCCAAATGACTCGTCTAGAAGCTGAATTTGTTCGACGAGAGGCCCCTCCATCCTATGGCCAACTCATTGCCCAGGGCCTCATCCCACCTGTGGAGGACTTTCCTGTGTACAATGCGTCCCAGGTAAAGTGGGTCCCTGGGTCTTATTTTTGGATTCACTTCCCTGATCCATAGGGGCCAGTGGTGATAATGGGGTGTGGGTATGGGGGTGTGTGTGTGTGTGTGTGTGTGTGTGTGTGTGTGTGTGTAGGTGTTATAGAATTTTCCAAAGAGAGTTAATTTCAGACTAATTTAATTAAAAAAAAAAAATAAACACAGGCTATATGGCCCTATTAGGAATGGTAGTAGCACTAATTCAAAATACTATTGGGTGCCAGAAAATAATTGGAGGGGGCAAGTGTGTCTTTAGCCTGTTGGCCCAGAGCAAAAATGGTAAGACATTTAGTCTATTCCCAAGCCCTCCACCCCTATCTGTGATATTGGGGAGTCAAGTTGGCTTTGGGTCTCAGAGTAAAATGGTGGCTAGACCCAAAAGAGACGACAGAGGCATGGACCACCTGGTAATGTGTTCGGGGCCATCCTGAACTTCTCAGATCTTTGAGGAAGTTGGGGAAGTAGTCTAATACCAGGGTGTACAGAGAGAGAGAAGCTGCCATGGTTTCCAGGGTGGAGGGAGGATAGCATGGAGAGGGCTAGTTCCTTGATAATGGTGTTGGGCTTGCGTTGTAGGCATCAGTACTGCAGAACATCAGGACAGCCATGAGACGGCAGATGCGGCGCCATACTTCTCGCCGGAGTGCCTCCCGGCGCCGCCTGGGTCGCATCTGGAACAGATTGTTCCACCGACCCCGGGCGCGAGGGCAGATCCCACTGCTGACTCCATCACGCGCCTCACAGACTGTGCTGGGGGATGGGATCATTCGCCGGGCCGGGGGCACCTCCTCAAGCCCCCCTGCATCCTCTATGGGGCCTCCCCCTGTCCCTCCAGAGACTGTAGGTCAGGTTGTGAGGGAGGGGCCACCAGATGCCTCCAGCTGTGCCCTGGTTACTGAAACAGAACCCTTGGGGTCCCCTGCCCCAGGCACTGCAGCTCCTACTTGTGCAGCACATGGCCTAGAGCCCAGGCACTTGAACAAGGAGCTCAGAGCCACTGGCCAAGCTGAGCCAAGAAAGGCCTTCAGGGACCCCTTGTCAGAAAGTGTTGTTGAGAGGCTCCAAACCCAGGGTGACCCCCATGGCACCAGTCCTCCCCCGCTGAGCGAGGGACCAGGTCGGCTGCCCCTCAGGAAGCGGGAACCAGTCTCCTCGGGCAGCTCCCTGTGTCTACCCCAGACATGCCAAGAGGAGCCCCTAGGTGTCCACGGGCCAACTTCACCCCACTCCTTGATTTCTGATGCCAGTGATGATGAGTTCCTCCTGGTGTGCTGATGTGGACCCTGCTACAGTGGAATGGCAGGAAGTGTCTCAAGTCTGACAGGTTGACCTCATGCTACTTGCAGTGACAGTTTCCAGGGAGAGGTGATTGGACTAAACATGGGTGGATGGGGCCCCTGGTGGGCATATCAGCTGTCACCACCCAGTCTGGGAGAATTCTGCTGCCCTTCACCACCTCTCCCAATCCTCCTTGTCCATGTTTTACAATCAGGGAATACAAGATGATTTTTACCCTTGTTATGGTTTTCTTGCTTTCTTTCTTTTTTGCTATTAGAGGCCTGGGTGGGTAGGTGGGGCTGGGCGTGGTGAAAGGGTCACACAGGGCTTTTCCTGCTAGGATGAGAGTCAGGGGTTCCTGGGAGAGCTCAGTGCTGGATCAGGTGCTCAGGTGCCTGAGTGGCCTTTCCCAGTGTGGGCATGATAATGAATGCTGGGTGTCCCTGCCAGCTCTTTCTGAAAACCCCATTCAACATTTGAGGTGTCCAGAGAAGAAAGTTTTACCAAGCGAGGGACACAGGGCCCAGTTCCAGGACAGTCTGACCCTGGTTTGGAGTATGCCCCAAAGAAACTATGGCTGGGATGGCCTGAGTGAGGATACCTGTATAAGGTATGAGCTTGGGCCTGTATCCCTTCAGAAGATGGAGTAAGACCAATTCCTTTGAGAAGTGGTAGGGGCAGCTTGAGGAGGAAAGGTTAAATATCAGGGTGCTCTACCATAGTCTTTAAATTTGCAGACAGAGAAGCAAGACTGACTTAAGGCTGAGATTAGTCTCACATTGGGCTTCTCTAACTAGACTGGAATGACCAAGGCTTTGATTCAGGGCACCAAATGTAGAGGGACCACACTGAGGTGATGTCTTCTTTTCTTTCTCTACTTCCCCTGGACACGTTTTGTGGTACAGAAATTCCTAGTAACTTCTCTGGTATCAGGTGCTGTTGAACACAGCCAGTGAAATGATCTGTGGGGCTGAGATGGGAATAGGGAGTTCAGGAGGAGGTGTCTTTGTTTCATATGGCCAGACCATTCTTTGCTTCTATATTTTTGTCTCTGTCATAGCTATGGAGATGGTTTTCTGAGCTTTCTTGTCTGTGTAGTCACCGGGCCTCAGACAACATTGCACCTGTGATTACATAAACAATCTTCATGTTCTTGCTGAAGGTAGTTTGCTGTTGTATAGTTATTCCCATTTCTTTCTACTTTCTTCCCTCCTGTCAGAATTTCATAGTCTGAAGTTTTCATTTGCCATAGGCAAGTCCCCTTAAGTTGATAAGGCAACTGCTGAGCAAGCTTGACTATCTGTTCTCCAGCACACCCAACCTGTGTACACATGGTCAGTGAAGGCTCAGGAGATAGATCATCAAGTATTATTGGGAAGGAAAGTCTGGGAGTGGGGACAGAGATTCAGAAAAGCTCCATGGTTCTTGCCAATACTGTGCCCCTCCTCAAGGCTGGCTGGGTCCCAGAAGCCCCAGACCTCACCATCTTTTCCCTCCTTTAGAGTGCTCACACAATGGGATAAAGCCAAGTTCAAGGGAGACCCATCAACGTTGACTGCTGTAGCTCCTGAGGCCTCAGGACTGAAACTGCCCTCCTGCTGATAGAGCCATGACAAGGGGAAGGGAAACCCCTGTGACTAGATCTTGTGTGGCAGAAATGACTTTCATCAGAGTGATAAGAAGGCGCCCCAAAATTCTGATGTATGCTATAGTAGTTCTGGATCCCTGCTGCCAAGGCTAACAGCCCCAGAGCACAGAAGGCCCCTTGGATCAGCTGTCATCCAGATGAACAGCTATGGCACTGATCCCAAGCCTTGATTCCACTTGGCCCAGCACTTGGGCCTAATACTTTCATCTGGTCCTGGTCGCTACTTTTCAGTGCACAAAATTCAGTTCCAGCTGTCTTTCTTGGTCACACCTTTATAGAGGAACCATTGCCAATGGCAGAAAGATGGGACAGCACCCCCCCCCTTTTCAAGTTGATGCCATTACTATTTCTGTCTCTTAGAGAAGGCTGCTTTGTTAATCCCAGCCCCACCCATGGCAGATGACAAATGCTGGAGAATCATCTCAATCCTGCCTCCAGTCCTTTCTGTTAAGATCCTTGTTGTCTCGATCTTCTTTGCTCTTCCTGGCATGAATTGTTTCTTGTACCAAGCAAGTGTGACCAAAGGTCAGAAGTGAGTGAAGGACAAGGACATTCCATTTTTCTTGAAAAGGTGTATGAGAAAGGAATGGGGTCCCCATATTCAGACTACAGGATCCTCTCAGGTATGAATGACTGTTGATTCCTTCATTCTCAAGATTAAGCTACTGAAATACTAATTTCTTTGCATAAAGGTAGCCTCCCTCAAACTTGCTTATTGACCATATGCCCTCAGCTATTGCCATCCAGGGCATGGACCATGAGCCATGAGCAATGACTACATTATATGGAATTACAAATCCAGCACATGTGATCATGTCAGTTCTATTCCTTTTTTTGTCCTCTCTGATATGTGAAGCTCTCAGGCAGAGATGTGAGGATGGGCCTACATTCCCAGTTTGACTGGCCCATCAGGACTTGAGCTAGCCCACCTATACATTGTGCTTCCAAATCAACCTCACTGACGGACTGAACCGTGTCAGAATTAACCAATCGGATCCTTGTTTTATTTATAGACTTCTTGCTGTCTGTATAGCTAAGGTGGACTGATCTGGGGTGAGGGCTGTTGTTTGTGGGGCTTTGCTATTAAAAGTGTCTAAGAAACATATCTTTTTTTCCTTAAGAAAACTTTTTCAAAAACAAAAACATAACACGTAAACAAAAAAAAATCTACTTGAGTCTTGATAAGCATCTCATTGTGTCTTCAAAGCCTTTTCACTTCCCGAGGGGGTGGGGTGAGGGCAGGGACCATTTTCCTCTTCAGGAGCATCACTCTGAGGGTATACCACGAAGCACAACTTCTGGCCCCACCATGTAAAGGACTCTAAGGGCAGACAGAAGCCATTTAGGCAAGGGCTATGACCAGCCACTCTGCTGTGCAAGTCACTTTATGGTTTGCACGTAACTGAAAAGTAATCCAGCCAGGATTCCCAGAAGAAACCTGTCCAGTTCTAGCTACCCCTCAATAACACAACCCCAAAGCTACTTCTTAAATCTGTCCCTTGGAAAACAACCCCCATCCCCATACCTGCTGGTCTCTGAGGTCACAGATTCACAGACTGTCAGAGCTGGGAGGGACCTTAAAGGGCATCTCATTCAACCCCCTCACTTTACAGGTGGTGAAGAAGGCCCAGAGAAGGGAAGGGACTTGCTGAAAGTCACATAGGAAGTTAGTGGCAGGGCCAGAACTGGAATCCAGTTCTCCTGACTCATGACTTAGTGCTTTTCCTACTGCCTCACAGTACAGTATTATCTGGTTATACTAGCAGCTCGTCAGGTCTTGCCTTCCTTCCTTCCTTCTTTCCTCCCTCCCTACTTCCCGTCCTTCCTTTTTTCCTTCCTCCCTTCCTTCCTCTCTCCCTATTTCCCTTCCTTTCTTCCTCTCTCCCTAATTTCCTCCTTTCCTCCCTTTCTTCTTTCCTCCCTTTCTTCTTTCCTTCCTTCCTGTTCCTCTCTCTCTTTCTCTCTTTTTTCTTGGTGACTGGGGAAAGGGAATGTGATTGGAAGGTTACGATGTTGAAACAGTCCTCTAGTCAGCATGATGGGTAGCCTAGAGCTCAAGGGCCCAGAAATGTACTTTGAAGATAAACTTTCCAGGGCCTGGAGAACTCTTCTCTCCTGTGGACTTTCACTTAGCCTTTAATTAGGTGCTTTGGCTTTTCCTGGCCAATCAAAGCTCTGTTCCCTTCCCCTGCAGGGCAGTAAATAGCTTAGTAGTGTGGTACAGTGTAAAGAGGGCCAGTTCTGGAGTGAGAGGACCTGGGTTCAGATTTTGCTTCTGACAGCTTACTACCTGTGTGACATTGGGCAAGTCACTTAACCTCCCTGGGCCTCAGTTTCCTCATTTGTAAAATGAGGAAGTTGGAGCAGATGACCTCTGAGCTCCCCTCCAGCTCTCACTATAAGCCCCTATGATCCTAACCCCGCTACCAGTCACCACTCACCCCATCCCCTCACTCACCAATGAGCCTGTGCACACACTTTGGTTTGTTTCTCCAGGACACACCCAGGAAGAACACAGGGACGCCTGTGAGAATGATGATGAGGCCAATGCCACAGACTACAGGCTCTGAGTAAAAACTGAAGATCAGCAGAAATGCCCAAAAGGTCAAGTATGTGATTGGGATGAGAAGATTTACCTGGAGAAAGAGAAAGAGAGAGAGAGCAACCGGGACCGAGAGGGCCAGATTCTCTCAGTAGTTGGAGGCCTAGTCAACGAGCATTTATTAAATGCCACTATGTTCTATGCAATGTGCCAAACACCGCAGACAGAAATGAGACGGGGACAACCCTATTCTCTGCCCAACAACCTTCTATGATCCCTTGTCCTTCCTGCTTTCATCTTCCCTTTCCCAACAATGACTAGGGAAGGGGCTTGATTTTTGGAGTGAATCATTGAAAAAGCATCTCTTAAGAGCTCTGTGCCAACCTCTGTACTAAATATTGGGAATACAAAGAGAAAAGTGAGAACAGAGTCCACTTTCAAGGAGCTCATGCTCTAGTTATGGGGACAACATATATATGAAATTTCAGCAGCAGGGCACACTGAAAGACGTGAAATGCCAAAGAGTCTCGGGGGGATGATGAGGAGAGAACTTAGTGGCATTGAGGTGCAAGTCTGTGGCAGCTGGGTGACACAGTGGTTACAGCACAGGGCCGGCAGTCAGAAAGACCTGAGATCAAGTCTGACCTCAGACACATACTAGCTGGCCAAATCACTTCACCTCTGTTTGCTTCAGTTTCCTCATCTGTAAAATGGGGATGATGATAATAATAACACCTACCTCCCTGGGTTGTTGTGAGGACCAAATGAAGTAATAATTGCAAAGCACTTAGCGCAGCAACTGGCATATGGTAAGCGCTATGTAAGTGTTAGCTGTTATTATTTAGTTGGGTCATTGAGCAAGGTCACACATAGGTGAAAAATAAGAGACAACTTTGATGTAATGAAGTTTTTTGTGTGTGTTTGTTTCCAAACTGGCTCCGAAGGTGCTTTCCAGAAAAGTGGAGAGCAGTAGCAATGTTGCTGGAGTAAATGGTCCCCAACGAGACTCTTGTGAAGGGACAATATTCCTTTGGATGCACAAATTCCAGTGTGTTCCTTAGGCAGAATAATGCATCATTCTGCTGTGTGCTCTGCTCATCCCTGGCTGATGATGAGGCCGCTAGGTGGCGAAATGTGTAAAGAGAGACTCAGAAAGAATAAGAAAGATTCAAGTTCAAATAATACTTCAGACACTTATTAGCTGTGTGACCCTGGACAAATCAGTTAGCTTCTTTTAGTCTCAGTTTTCTCATCTGTAAAATAGGGATGAAAAGAATACCTAGCTAACAAGGTTATTGTGAGAATCTAATGATAATAATAATAATGATAATAGTAACAATAATAGCCAATATTTATATAGCGCTTTGTTTGCAAAGCGCTATATAAATATTATTTTATCCTCACAACAACCTTGCTATTATTATCATCCCCATCTTACAGATGAGGAAGCCGAAGCAATGAAAGATTAAGGGACTTGTTTATAATTTCCAGCTCTCTATTCGATGCGCCACCTAGCGGTCAAATGAGATAACACATGTTATGTTTGCAAACCTTAAGGCACTCCACAAATGCTAGTTATTATTGTTGTTGTGAGGGACTGTGAGGAAGCTCCTATCACATCCGGTCCCTGGGTGAGGATGAAGGATGCTCACCTTGATGGGTCTGAAGAGCTTGGGTCTCTTCCATCGAAGCACAATCAAGCCAATGATGGTCACTCCATAACAGAGGTAGTTGATGAAGGACACATAATTAATTAATGTATATGTGTCTCCCACAAGCATGATCACTGCTGTGGCCCCAAACTGGAAGTGAAGGGGAATTAACTGTTAGTGCATCTGAATGCCTAGAGATGAAGAGCTCTGGCTGTCTTTAGTACCCTTATACCTGCATGGACCCATTTAGGACTCAGTGATGCCTTCACTACTGCTACTTAAGCCTCAGGTTCAGTCCTTGTTAAGCTAGACTGAAGGAAAAAGAGGGTTAATGCAGCTTGGTAATTTTATCATAAAATTGGGTTCTTCCTGGGATGCCCCTGGCCAGTGTAAAGATGGGATAAAGATGTTTGAGAAAGATGCAAATCTTGAGGGTGGGGGATCTGAGGAAGATCCTGGGACAGATGAGGGCTCTGTGTTGGAGGGAGGACTAAGTAAGGCCCAGGGACTTCGGGGGATGAGAGCAAGTTGACCCTGGTGAAAGGAGGGAGAGGATAAAAGGAAGGCAGGGTGGGAGCTGACAACCTTCATAATTTCTCTCAGGGTGGGTGAGCAAGGCATGGTCATCCCTCTCTATTGTGGTTGGATGTCTGTGTCCTAGCTGGGAGAGATGGGGAGCAGGTGATGGCACTTCTCACAATGTGAATGAGAACCCTTTCCCTGCCTGGCTCATAGCTCACGGGTTGCTTTGGGGATCACAAAGGAATAGTGGAGAGTGTTCAGAGAAGCCTAAAAGGTACAATGGGTGCAAGAGATGGTTAACGCCAGGATGTAGGTGGGAGAATGGAGTGGGGGAAGGAAGTGGAGTGAGGTTACATGTACCCATTAGGTCTGGCTCTGTAGCACTTCCGGGAAAGTTTTCTGGGAATCTTCCTATCTCAGTCCCTCATCTGATCAGAGTGGGAGTGAGTCCAGAAAAGTCATTCATTTACCCAGTCCTGCATGCAGTGCTTCATGGGAATCTGAGTGAAGTGTAGCTTTTTGTTTTTGTTTATTTCTGAAGTCTGACTTAACTCTCTTATTCCTGCAACCTTTACTTTGCATGTGTATTTTAAACAAAAGTCCTTTTTCTCATAGCCGCCCTTACAGGAACCTCCACACTACAGTACCCCATTACAAACTGCTATAGTTGCCCCTTAGTCAGGGACATTACCTCTTCCACTGATGCCTCATCTCATGTGATGAGCCCAAACTAAGCTTAGGAGGCTGTGTGTGTGTGTGTGTGTGTGTGTGTGTGTGTGTGTGGTGTGTTCTCACAGATGGCTTTAAGTTCCAGTTCCAGACTCATCCCAGCTCAGCTTTGAGATGGAGGCCACTTGGATTGGTGACATTGTTAGGGGATCAGTGTAGGATGAGGGGAGTTCATGGGGACATATTTTCTCTTGCCTCTGAAAGGTTGGCACCAACCCAAAGAACTACCTTAGAGTCTTACCAAAAAAAGAAGCCTAAAAGTGACCCCCTCACAGTGACTGTGTAGACAGATTGTCTACTTCAGCCAGTCTATGTGTCATAGCCAGATGTTTACTAGCAAAGTAAGCTGAGGCTAATTTTTCAGATGATTCAAGCAAGTTGATTTTCTTTGCTCATGAAGTTCTACTGGCCCTGGCTTTGTGGTTAAGAGTATATAGGAAGTCAGCAAGGCCCCGTTGAGCCCTAGAATCTCCCAGAGCAGGTGTTCAGGTACAATCAGGGATAGCTAGACTTACACACACGAGAAGCGCAGGGATGGGGGTGCGGTGTTGGACATGGATCATGGCCAGCAGGCTGGGAAGGTGGCCTTCACGGGCTCCAGAAAAGCATAATCTGGAAAGAAGAAATACCAGTTTGGGGCCTGGAAAAGCTATACATTGGATACATCAGACAATACGGATAGCAGTAGTACAGAACATAGAACTGAACCCTAGGTTTCTCATCCCTTCCTGGTGCCTTATTGATTGGGTGTCTAAGACACTGGCTTAGTTAGCCTGTGACCAGTGGTTAGGTGATCCCTTCAACACCCCCAATCTCCCACTTTTTTCTGTATCACTGAGGGAAACTCTTCTCCTGTATCTTCTGACCTGCCCCTTAGTTAGGGTTCAATAGCCCAAGTGGCCATGAAATTCTTCCTTTTCTCCACCCTGATTTCCTCTTGCTTTGTTTTGAGTGGAATTGGGAATTGTCCCTGGGAGGTTCAATATTAATGTTAAAGGACTCATCCCAACTCTCTTTCATCTCCATTGGAGGTATTTTGCCCTTCTCAGTCCCCCTGGCCATCACCCTTTCTTGATAGATCTAGGTTGCTCACCTGGAGGAGGTGAAAAGATATCCATTGATCCCTCCAAAGGTGGAGAGTGCGACGGAGACAGGCATGATCCAAGAGAAGTAGCCCAGTAGCTTCTCTCCAAACGTCTACAGCAATGGAAGACAGAGGGAGTGAGAAGGCGAGCCTGGCTGGGATGCTAGGGTAAGGGGGGAGCAGCACAGTGGGCCTTGGGTTAGGGTAGGCCGTGGCACTTACCACAGCAACAGCATTGGAAGACAAGAGCTCCTGTGGGGACATAGCTGTGAAGTATGCCACATTGGTGAACGTGTACACGAATGTCACCAGGGGGATGGAGATGAAGATGGCTCGAGGTAGGTTCCTATTGAGAAAACAATAGGGATGCATCAGTATTGGTACTTGGAAGAGGGAAAGAACAGAGCCATGGAGGGGAAAGGCACAGCTGTGGGGACAGCTGAGGTGCTGTCTCCTGGCTACTGGCACGCCATCCAGGCTGCTTTGGATTATCTATGGTCCCTTACAACATATGTATGTTGGGGAATAGAATGGGGTAGAAGAAAACAAGAAGGGTAGAGGTCAGAGCTAAGAACAATGGGTATAAATTTAAGCAGTAAGTGCTGCACTGGCTAGAGTGCCAGAGTCAGGAAGACCTGAATTAAAATCCTGCCTCATACATTCACTCGATATGGGACCCTGGGCAAGTCATTTAACCTGTTTACCTCAGTTTCCTCATCTGTAAAATAACAGCACCTAAATCCCAGGATAGTTGTAGAAATTAAATGAGCTAATAAATGAATAGAATTTTGCATACTTTGAAGTGCTAAAGAAGTACTAGCTATTATTATTGTCATTATTTAGGCTAGAAGGTGAGTAAAAGCTTCCTAATGATCACAGCTATTGGGAAGTGAAAATAGACTGCTTTTGAAGGCAGAGGATTCTTTCTCACTTGAGACCTTAAAACCAAAGGTAGCTAGATGGTCACTTATTGGGTATATTTAGAAGGGATTCCTAGTCAGGCATGAGTTGCACCAGATGGCCTCGGGAAAACTGGTGGCATTGGAATCCAGGAAAATCACTCAACTCCCATCTCAGCAACAGTGAGTTCTGAGCCAAGCCAGGGACATCTATTAGGATGAGATGGCTTACAAGGAGCAACAGACCTGGTTTGTTTTTCCTTCCCTCCCCTGGAGTAGTAGAGGCCTGGAGGCCTGAATAATTCATATTCTGGATCTTCAGACGCCAGATAATGGAGAGCTGATCATGTCCTCCACTTGGTAGCCTATGGGTAAACCCTCTGGTACTGAGAGGTTCAGGACTCAAGGTGGCTGCTGAGTAAGAGAGATTGGTTCTGGCCCCATCTTCCTCTTTTCTGGCTAGTTAATATCAGGTTCTACCTTCATTTCCTTTTTGGGTGACAATGCAACTGTCTGGGTTTTTGTTTGTTTATTTTTGCAACTGGCTTCTCCCCACTTTCCATACAGTAAGAGCCAACATCATGCCTCCTCCTGCCTCAGCTGATTAACAAAGAATCAGAATTCCCCATATCTGGAGCCACATGGGGCTGGGAAGGTTGCTCTGGGGTCTCACAGCTGCATGGGGCTTTATACTTTCCAAGGCATCTTAAACTGTGATCTGATTTGAGCTTCCCAATAACTTTGGCTCTGCCCCTAACTCGCTGTGTGATTCCAAGCAAATATTTAACCTCTCTTGGCCTTAGTTCCAACAACTGAAGAGTAAAGGGTTGGATGAGATGGTTTATAAGGTCCAGTCCCACTCTAATGTTCTTTGATTCTAAACCCTGTGAGATAGTCAGGGCAGAGATTCACATAATCAGAGAATCCCAGAACTGAGAGGGGCCTTTGAGGTTGTCTAATCCCATCTGCAGCTCAATGCCAGAATCCAGGCTCTGTACACTTATTTTTTTTTTTAAATACAGGGAAAATTGCTACTTCGTAAGACAAGTTATTCCACTGTTGGACAACTTCTTTCTTTTCTTTTTTATACCATGCTAAAATGAACCTCTCTCTGACTTCCATTCATTAATTCTAGTTCTGCCTCCCTGGGGCTGAGCAGAAAAAATATCATCATTCTTCTACTTGGTAGCCCTTTAACTAGGTGAAGGTAGCTCTCATCTGCCCCCCAAGTCTTATCTGCTCTAGGTTAAACATCCATCTGGTCCTTATATTATCTCCATTTTACAGATGAGGAAACTAAGCCTAGAAGTTAAATGACTTGCCCCAAACCACCCAGCAATACAATTAGTACTAGTTGTTTATTTTAGAGGTAAGAGGCAAGAATACAGGTTTTTTCAACTCCTAGGCCCAGATTCTTCTTACTAGCATTCCGGAGGTTCTGGTACATCTACCCAAAGGCCACAGACCGTTCAGTCTGGTCTTTAAGGGGTGGTCATTCCCTCTTAGAGAAGCGGGTTCTGCCTCTTGTAAACCTCTCAGATGAAAAACTCCTTGAGAGCAGGGCTCTTTTTTGCCCTGCAAGGCTCTCTATACACAGAGAGAATGTTTGCTTCAGGCTTCTTTTCCTACTTAAAGAAAAAGAATGATAGTAATAGTTGACATAATTTATATACAGGTTGTCCCAGAAGTCTTAGTGCAGCTCTAAGCTTTTTAAAGTAGTTTTTACAGCTTGAAGTTGCACTAAGACTTTTGGGACACCCTGTATATTTCCTCATTTGATCCTCACAATTATTCTTTACGGTGAATAATTCTATAGAAATCATTATCCCCATTTTTCTCTCTGTTTTTTCTTTCTTTTTTTTCTTTTTGGTGAGGCAATTGGGGTTAAGTAACTTGCCCAGGGTCACACAGCTAGTAAGTGTCATGTGTCTGAGACCGGATTTGAACTCATGTCCTCCTGACTCCAGGGCTGGAGCTCTATCCACTGCACCACTTAGCTGCCCCATTATCCCCATTTTTCAAGTGAAGAAACAGAGGCTTTATAAGAGTTAAATCACAAGTGTGATTGTCCATGATCACGCAGCTAGTAAGTGCTGACTTTGAGATTTAGACTCTGGTCTCTTGACTCCAAGACTCTTGACCAAAGACTTCTTTTTGCTAGTTGGGGTAGAGTCCTCAAAAATACAGCCTGTTGCCCTTGGAAAAGTAGCTGTTGAAAACCTACCCTCATCCAATTGGGCCACTCTTTGACTTCTTTTGCCAGGACCTGTCTCCCTGTCCCATTCCCCCATCCTGGGAAACATTTCACATTTTGCATCATTCCTCCATCAAGGTTGTAGGGAGAATTGGGCCTTGTGTCCCAGAGTCTTAGACCTCATCAGCCCCCAGATTCTTGCTGATGCTCACTCACTTGCGGGGATCAACCAGTTCTTCTGTAACATAGTTGAGGAAATTCCAGCCACTGAATGCAAAGGATGCCTGCAGGAAAGCAAGTGCCAGGTGCCCCACGGTAGGTGTCATCCAGAAGCTAAATGCGTTGGTGGGCCTCAGCTCCTCATAGTTGCCTGTGGAGGCCAGATGGAGTATTGGGGGAAATAGGCTGATGGAGGTCTCCAACCCCAAGGACCCATTCCTGGCAAAGCAGCCTCCTTTGGGGCCCAGGGGCCAGACCTGCCCTCACCAGCCCACCCATTCCTCTGTCAGTACCCCAGAAGATCTGGATGAAGCCAACGGTGATGATGAGGGCAAGTGCCAGCAACTTCCCTCCTGTGAAGATGTCTTGGATCCGTGTGGCCCACCGGACGCTGGAGCCATTCACAAACGTGAGGAGCACTGGGGAGAAGGAAGGGTGGGGGTCAGTGGAACAGAGCATGAGGACCAACGGCTGCAGACTCAGGGGACAAACTTCCTCCCTAGATCCCAGATTATCTATGCTAATGAGCACTGGGCACATCTGGATAAACTCAAACAACAAAATCCACTCCTGAAAAAGTGAGCAAAAGGAATTTTATTTTAATGGCGAGGGGTGAGGGTTGGGATGGATTTAAGAAATCTTGTCCCTATAATAGGCTGGGCAAGGTGATAGGCAGGTTGTTTTTTAGGTCAGTTGATGGGGACATGGATGATCAAGTTGTGTTTTATGAGGAGTGGAATAAAAAGAAGGGGGTCTTGAGCCTATCAGCCATTTGTTGTATTCTATGAATATTCCCAGTTTCATGGGGAAGTCTGAAAGACAGGGCAAAGTGAGTGTCTGGAAGCAGGGCCCCCAAATTCGGAAAGGGGACAGCTTATGTGCAGTCAAACCTCCATCAGAATTTAACCCTCTCTCATAAGCCCCTCTCACCATGTTCATGCTATCACAGGCAAGCTCCCCTACCACCTCCCCAAAACGTTTAAATGCCTTCTTTGTTCCCAGAGGTGAGAGATAGAGAGAGAAGGGAATGGGGCAGTGTGGTGTAATGGATACAAAGGAGGTAGAGAGTGAAGAGAATGAAAGCCCCATCATTTACTGCTTCTGACAGAAATTTCCTTTTTTCCCACCCATGACACTTCAACCCTTTGTAGCGGGGGGAGGGGACAGAACACCCTCACCCAGCTTCTCCCCAACCTTGTGTCCCAGAGGCAGACACAGCTCTGGGAGACTTTCTGTAGATTGGGAAACAAGGAGGGAAAAGACAGGGATAAAATGACATACATAGGGAGTTCCACCATCTGGGAACATTTCTTGGACACAGTTCTCCTTATGGAAAAGGCATAGGACTATGACTGGAGCTCCGTTGGATCTTTGTCATCCCACCTAACCCAGAACCATCCTTCTTTTAGTCTCAGAGATGGGTCTTCCTCCCTGGGATAAGGAAGACTCTGATACCTAACCCACTCCTCTGGGAAGGGGACAGAGGAGTGGTAGGAGGAACTGAGTCAGATAGGGACTTAACAAGGTAGAAATTTGGAGAATCATTTCCATTTCAGAGTGAATGCCAGGTGTCTTTCTCAATATTAATATTTTCCCATTTTCCTCTTATTTGAGGTACAAAGTTGAAAAAGAATATAGAGAATTTGACATATGAAAAAGGAAGGGGAAAGGGGAAGGAACTGGGCACAAGACCCACCTTATTGGAGGGGTACACAGAGGTGCGCACGTGTGTATGTGTGTGTGTGTGTGTGTGTGTGTGTGTGTGTGTGTGTATGTGTATGGTGAGAGATCCCTGAAGCCTTTCCCAACAAACCATGAAGTGGGTTCCCCAGGCATTATGAGGGGCGAGGAGGAGGGAAAGGAGACCTAAGATGGGTGGCACCTACATAGGCAGGCCATGGAGAGAACTCTGGACGCTGTGTAGGGCGGCATGCAGTTGGGAAACACAGACTGGAGGACATAGTTGGAGAAGGTCAATGAGATGACGGCCAGGCTGGTGGGGTACATGATGAGCACTGCACTCCAAAGCAGCAGGAAGCTGGAATTAGAGGAAAGAGAGGGTTGAGGGTCATCTGCTTGGAGAGCAGGGACTGCTGGGAGCAAGAAGCCCTAGATCTAGGGGCCAGGGCCAAGCCAAGAGTCTAAAGCCCACAGTCCAGCCTCGACCCTGGAACCCAGCACCCAGAGCCTAGAGGCCAGGCTTGTGTTTTTGGAGAGACCACAAGATCATAAATTTAGAGTTTGAAGATACCTTCAAGGTCATCATCTCAACCCTTTCATTTTACAAAAATGAGGAAACTGGAACCTAGAGTGAATAGTTAGATGACTTCCGTAGGGCTGTGAAGCCAACCATTTACTAGTCTGAGACAGGTTTCCGACTCCAAATCCAGTACTTTGATTATAATCGGGCTGTCTTTGATCAGGCCCTGGTCCAGGCTATTTGATAAGGCTGGTTGAGCTCCCATTTTCATTCATTGCCTTTGACTCGAGACCTGGCCCAGATCTCTTACAGTCACTTTCTTCCCGCTGGGGAAGAGCTTATTTCTATGTCTACCTCTAACTGTAGGACCCTGGAAAAGTTGCTTAACCTCTCTGTGTTTCACTTTCCATATCTGTAGAATACATTGCAGCCCTCCTAGGGCTAGGAGGATTTTGAGTGAGGTGATAACCCTCTCCCCCCAGGCTCCTATAGTCTGTTTGTCTTCTCAAAAATAAGATAATGCTGATCAGTAGTTTTTTCTTCATAGAGTAGAAATATATCTAAAAATAAATTAACAATTATTTATTATAACAAAGAATTTTGTGACTGAATGGGTTCTACCACTTTGGATTTCATTTCATGGATTTACCGTATAGAACTATCAGGGAAAGGCTTTCTATTTTCTGCTGTACATTGTGATTATTTGATGATATGATTGTGTGATTTTGTGGCACACTCCCCCCTTGTTGCCAATTCTACTACAAAGCTTCTGTAACTCATTTGTCACATCTCTCTTTTTAGTGAACTTACTGGGTGGGCTGAATTGCTTTGGAAGATTCAGAGGATTGTAAGGAATTAATTCTATATTTTTCTAAGAAGTATTTCTAATGTACTGGCGATGCTAAATGGAACATCAAAGCCTTTCCTTTTTCTTGAGATGAGGGGGAAAGCCTTGGCTTAGGTTAATCAGTGATTTTGTTTATGATTAATTAAGATACACTATTTTAAAGAGATTTTTTAGCTTATTTTTTTTATTTTTCAAGTATCAAGTATTTTTAAAAATTATTCTATCCCTATCACTTGGAGCAAATTAAAAAACAAACAAACAACTCCAAACCAAATCCCTTGATACATCTTTACACAGTTCAGCAAAACAAATTCCCACATTAGTATGTCTCTTTCTGCATTTTAAGTTCATCACCTGTCTGTCAGAAGGTGAGTGGCAGGTTTCAACATTCTCTGTGGACTTTTGGTTTATCACTGTGTTGATTAGAGTTCTAAAATCTTTCAAAGTTGTTTTTCTCTATAATGTTGTTAGCTTTGTATAGATTGTTCTCCTAGTTTTGCCCATTTTGCTCTGAATCAGTTCATAACTCTTCCTAGTGTCCTCTGGAAGGGTTTATCTCACAATTTCTCATGGCACAATGACATTCCATTACATTCATATACCATAATATATTTAGCCATTTCCCAAAAGGAAAACGTTTCCTTAGTTTCTAATTTTTGCTTCCCATGAAAATAGCAACTATAAATATTTTTGTACATATAAATAATCTTCTTCAATCTCTTTGGGATATAGGTTTAGTAGTGGTATAGCTGGGTCAAAGGGTATGCACAGGATGGTAACTTTCTAGTCATGGTGAGTGAAGGGATAACTTTAAAAGAGCTTTGGAAAATGTAAGGTCTTGTGATACAGTCATCGATTCAAAAGGGGTTGAGGTTTCACAGTGAATCCTTAAAGCATAAACAGTTTAGGTTTTAGAGACCATGAAACCACAACCCTTATTTCACAGATGAGGAGACTGAGGGTTCCAGGGGGCCCTAAATCACACAGCAAGTTAATCCCATCCTAGGGAGGAGACTTGTTCATTCTATCCCAGTACTATGCTTCAGTTCTGGTAGCTGCCTCCACATAATTAGTGGTAGCTAATGAGGGTAGTGTGGGCACAACAGTTAGCCTTTATTCAGGTATTGAGATCATTCCAAAGAAGGCAAGATAGACCATTCAGTATTTGCACATGCTCTTTACACAGTGTGACATAGTGGAAAAGGAAAAGAGCTGGAATATTGTAAGGATGTTGCACTGTAAAAGACTTAGCTACTCTGATTAAGACAATGATCCAAGACAGTTCCAAAGGACCCATGATGAAAAAGGCTATCCACCTCCAGAGAGAGAACTGATGAACTCTGACTGCAGGTTAAAGCATACTTTTTTATTTTTCTTGATTTTCTTGTGTGTTTTCTTTTGTAATATAGCTAATATGAAAATGTTTTCCATGACTTCACATGTATAATCACTATATTGCTTGCCTTCTCAAGGGCTAGGGGAGGGGTGAGAGAGAATTTGGAACTCAAAATTCTAAAAAATGAATGTTAAAATTTTTTTACATGTAATTTGGAAATATTTAATGAAATAAATAAAAATACATTAAAAAGAAAAAAGAAAGAGCTGGACTAAAGCTAGGATAACCTGGGTTCAGGTCTGGACTCTGACACATTTTGGCAGACCCTGGGTAAGTAATTTTGTTTCTCAGTGCTTTAGGTAACTCTCTAAGGCTATCGGTTGAAAGGAAGGCTCTGACCTACATTGATCATGGAAGTTTACTTACCTGGGGATTTCCCTTAACAGTCCCCAAGCCCTGTCCCTCCCCTCCCCACCCCACCCCACCCTCATATTACATATTAAAAAAGCAATGATAATGGTAAAACAAGGTTATCATTTACATACAAAGGTAATAGTTTATTTGGGTATAAATCTGTTACCTTCATGGGCTATTATTAGATCCTGAAATTGTCCAGTTAAGGTAAGACAACATAAAATTTTGAAACTTTTGAGAACATGTTGGGTGTTTTGTCTTTAACAGTTATCAGCCTTCCCTGAGTGCCTGTGTAAAGGGAAGAATCCTTTTGAAATGAGAATCAGACACTTGTTCTAATTCATCCAGATTTTTATATCCTGGATTTGCTTCAAGTGAAGTATTTCTGCTTACCCCTCCCTCCACACAAAAGAGAAGAAAACTCACCCTCCCACCTTGGACACAGAAAAGCTCCCTTATTTACAAAAGAGGCAGATGAGACATAGTGAGGACAAGTGAATGACTGTTGTTTGTCCATTACGTTCTGGGGTTTGTAAGCAAACATGTGCATGCATAGGTTTGGATATGTACAAGCACGACATCCAACCAGTACCTGTCCCAGAATTCACTCCTCAGTACTCACCCTGCAAGGCCTCCGAAGATTTCGGTCACATAGGAGTAGTCACCTCCAGATTTAGGAATGGCCACTCCGAGCTCAGCATAACAGAGGGAGCCGAGGGCTGCAATTCCTCCACCTAGTACCCAGACCACAAGGGCGAGGCCTACTGAACCTGTATGCTCCAGCACACCTTTGGGGGAGATGAATATCCCAGAGCCAATGATGTTACCTGTACAGGGGAAAGGGAGGAAGAAAGATAGGGCAGGAATTCAAGGATCCCCATGTTCTCATGATTCCCCCAAAATCAAGCTTAGAGACTCATGTTGCAGTTATGGAAAAGGCAGCACCACAGATAATCCCAAATGGCAAATGATACCCAAACCTTCCTCTTCGGCTTTAGAATGTGCAGGGTTTATTAGACTCAAATACTGAGCTTTCCTGAGCACACCAAGGCCCTGCCAGCTGGGCCATCAGGGGAGCTGGAGTCCAGCCCAGCTGAGAAGGATTGAGGATTCCCTGTGGCTAATCCTCATGGAACCCCTGGGACATGAGTACAATTGCTAGGCCATGTGCAACATCACGGAGGCAGTGGGGTCTGGGAGAAACAGCACTGCCTGAGAGTCAGGAGACTTGGATTCTGGTCCTAGCTTTATCACGGACCCATTGGGCAGCCCAGGGAAAATTATTTCCTCTCACTTAGCCTTATAGTTGGAAGAACTAAGGACTATAACTATAACTATAACTATCATAGGGTGACTAACACTGCATTTCAGGGCACCAGGATTCAGGGGAACCATACTTCTTCCCCTGCAGCAAATGCCATTCCTACACCTTGTCTTATTATCTTTGGCTAGCTCCATCTACCAAAAGGCACAAGCATCACCAGACTACTACCCCCAGACTCCCATTGCCATGGCATACCTTTCCTGTTCCCTCTACCCTTCTTCAAGATGTAAGCGCAGGACTCTTAGACTGGCTACTTTTTCTTCCAGGGTGACTACACCCCCATTCAGACTGTCTTCTGCACCATACCCCCTAGGCTGAATTTGCACCTGGCATAAGAATTCCTAATTATGACTCTGCCACAGAACCTTTTTTGTGAGTTGGGCTGCATCTTAGGTCCTTGGGTCAGTTTGTGATTTCATTTGTGTGGCCTTCCCTGTCCACCTATTGTGAGGATCAAATGGGATTATTAGATTTGGAACTGGAAGGGCAAGGATCATATGGCTTATTGGCCTTAGAGCTGGAAAAGACCTGTCTAATTCTTCTTTTTATGGAGGGGGAAACTTAGATAGAGAGAGGGAAATTGAATTGGGTAAGAAAACCAGCAGAATGGAAATTTGAATCCAAGTCCTCTACTTTCAAGTCAAGGGACTGTTCAAGTCCACCATGCTGTTTCTCAGTAATGATTGTAAAAGCCACTTAGTAAACTGTCTAGTGTTTTGTAAACAAAGTAAGATCGTTATTATTATTTACAGGGGAAGGGTCTGGCTTGCAGAAGCTGCCAACTTGCTTGGCAATGCATTGGTTAGGATCTCTGAGCCAAGAAGTCTCCCAGGAGAATAAGCAATGTGTTTTCCAAGTGCCTGAAATCTGCATAGGCCCAAATGACCACCCTACCCCAGCCCCTGCCATTCACCATCAGACCCAGCACCTTCCCTGAAGCTGCCTTTATCCACTGATTTGCAACTGCAGCCAAGACTAACTTTGGACCCTCATGAGTGATCACAGCTGGTGAAGCAGATGAATTCTCTCACTCTGGAGCTCTTATGGAAGATGCTCATTGAGACGGGTGAGGGATTTAAAGTTTCCTTGATCTGACATTGAGCTGTTCTTGTGACTCATTGATTGGCAGCCAATCAGCAACTAAGGCAGTTAGGGTTGGGAGAGTGACTTAGAGTGTGAGGCATGGGGAGTGCCAGAATGAGGGAGACAGATAAAAAATGTGGTATGAATACAGAGAAGGGGAGCTCACTATGGGCTTGTGTGATGAGTGAAGGTTCTCTAAGAAGAGGTATCTGTCTCAGTACACCACCGATTTTTCCAACATCTAGGATGGCTTTGAAATGCTGCTGAGACAACATTTTATCCCCCAATCTTGAGGGAGGTGTAGATTTCAGTACAGAACAGAGAACATTGGATTTGGGATCAGAGGACCTGGTTTGAATTCCAGCTCTGTTGGCTTTAGGACAAAATCTTCCTTTCCCTGGGTCTGGGTTTTCTCGTTTGTAAAATGAGGAAATTGAAGTACATGATCTCTAAGTTCCCTTCCAGCCTTTAAACCTGTCTTAAGGCAAAATATCTAGGGGGAGCGGAGGGAGGACTCCTTGGTTTTCTGATCAGCACAGGCTGTAATTCAGAGCTGGAACTCATCCCTTTCTAGCCAAGAGATTGTCTCTCTCCTCTCTGCTTGCTGAAATCCTGCTCGTCCTTCAAGGTCCAGCTCCAGTAATAGCCCCCACCATGAAGTCATCCTGAACTGGGCCCAGACCTGGGCCCAGACCTGTGACCTCCCTCACTTCTCAACACCTGTAGCACTCGTCAAACAGAAATGTTGCTATGTAGGGACCAAGTAAACTAAGTTCCTTGGCAAGCAAGTAACACCCGATTCCAGTAACTGCAGCCTGGTGCTGATACTTTCTTTCCTGAGCCTGAATCCAGTGTCCTGGCAGTTGTATTCGACAAGCAGTTAGCTTTTATTATGTGAATGTTACTGTGCCAGGTGATGAGGATGCAAAGATGGAAAAGGCAACAGTCCTGGTTCTCAGAGAACTTACATTCTACTGGGGGATATAGCACGTACACAGATAAGTTAATATAGAATATTTGTGAAGAAAATACAAATTAACTTAGTTGGAGAAAACCACTCAACATCTGAGGGGGTGTGTCAGAAACACCTGGTGGTGGATGTAGTAACACTTGAGCTAAGCCTGGGAGGAAGTTAGGGACTAGGAGAAGCAGAAGAGAAAAGGGAGAACATTTCAGGCACGGGGGTGGGATGGGGTCAGAGTAGGGAAGAGACAGTTTAAACAAAGTATGGCTATGGGAAGTGGAATGGTAGGCACAGGGAATAGCAAGTAGTCCAGTTTGGCTGGGAGGTAGAGTTCATAAAAGCGAATAATATGAAATCAGTCTGGAAAGACAGGCTGGGGATAGATTATGCAGGGTTTAAAATGTCAAATGGAGGAGTTTATATTTTATGCTAGAGACAACAGGGAACATCTGAAACTTCTTGAGCAAGAAGGAAATGATATATTTAGACTTGTGCTTTAAAAAGATCTCTTTCACAATTTTCTAGAGTACGGATGGGGAAACTGCGGCCTCGAGGTCACATGTAAAAACGGAATCTGTTTTCAGTCAAAAGGCCGCACTCGAGGACCTATAGGGCCTACATGTGGCCTCAAAGCTGTAGGTTTCCCACCCATGCTCTAGGGGATGGGTTGGAAAGGGGAAAGACAGGAGATACTGACACCAATTAGGAGGCCACCGCAATAGTCCAGGTGAAAAGTGATAAAAGTTTGAACTATGGTGGCCATGTGGGCAGGGGGAAAAAAGAGGAATATGTGGAGGCAGAATGTACAATACTTGTAAGCTATGAGGAAGATGAAGGAGAGTGAGGAGGTCAGGGCTGACTGAGGTGGTTAAGTTGGGTGACTGTAGAATCATAGTGTTCTTGACAGAAAGAGGTTCATTTTGAATAGGGAATGTTTTAAGGGGGAAGAGGATGGGTTCTATTTCAGACACGTTGAGTTTGAGATACCAAGTTTGGGATGCCAAATTGGAAATGTCCAATAGGCAGTTGGTCATGTGAAATTGGAGCTCAGGAGAAGATGTGGGCTAGATACATAGATTTTGGAGCTGTCTGCATAGAGATGCTCACTGAATCCAGAGTAGTTGATGAGATCACTGAGACAGAGCATGAAGGTAAACCCACACACAGTGGGCAGCAGGAGAGGGATAATGATACAAGAAAAGAAACTGAAGAATAGTCAGACAGGTAGGAGAAGCAGGAGAGAACAAACCACCTGTCCTTCAGCCCTTCCCTTCATCTCCCTCCTGCTGGAACCTGGACTGTAACCCTAGGACCCTGTAATATGATAAAACTTCTGCCCTACCTTATCTAGAATGGGGTGTCCATGTTACTTCCTGGCTATTTCCAAACCATGATGCTGTGTGCTCCCCGAGCTTCCATTTATGTGTTATCTTCTCCATTAGAATGTAAGGTCCTTGAGGTCAGGGAGAAACTTGCCTGCTTATAATTGTACCCTCAGCAATTAGCACACTGCCTGATACATAGTAGGTATTTAATAAATGCTTTAGCATTCATTCATTCAGTGCCATGAAAGTTCAAGAACGAAAGAGTAATTAGGAGGAGGGGGTAGTCAACAGTGTCAAATATTGCAGAGAGATCAAGAAAGATAGGGACTGAGAAAAGGACATTGAATTTAGCAACTAAGAGATCACTGGTAATCTTGGAAACAGCAGTTTCAGTTGAGTGGTAATGCTGAGAGCTAGATTGAAAGGGGTTGGGAAGTGAGTGGGAGGTAAGACAATAGAGGATGTGAATGTAGAGGGATTTTTCTAGGAGTTTAACTATGAAAGAGAAGAAAGGTATGGGATAACAGCTTGAGGAGGTGGCAGGATCAAGTGAAGGTTTGTTTATTTATTTTTAAAGGTTGGAAGAGATCTGATTGAATGTTTCTAGGCATCCAGGAAACAGCCAGTGTATGAAGAAAGATCCAAAGTTAGGGCAGGGGAAGATTAATGGAGAAAGCTCCAGAAGAAGATCAGAGGGAATGGGATGAAGGTCATAAATAGAAAGGTTGAACTTGGCAAGAATGGCCACTTCTTCTGATACTGTGAAGAGTGAATGAGGAAAGATGCTGAGATGACTTAATGTAAAGAATTGGGGAGAAAAGGGAACTCACACTGGATAGCCGTGAGATCCTAAGGTAGGGCCCAAGTCATGTCTAATTTCCTAATGAAGCCAAGTACTTGGAGATGAGAGGATCAGTATAGACACAACTTCTCTCATTCTGCCATCTCCCAGCACTTGCCTCTCAGCATCAAGTGGCAATAGTGAAGATACAGGGAACTGTTTCCCACTTTGACATGTTTGTTCTATTAGTTAATCCACCCAGGAGCTATAGTCTGGGGTCAAACTGAAGAATCAGGTTTATATGTCAGAGAAACATCACCAGCATGAGCTTAGAGAGGTGAGGAACGTGGCCAGATGAAAAGCAGAGGAACTACTGGATAAAAGCCCAGAGACATATTTGTGTTGTGTTGTATGTGTGTCTGTGTTGTTGTATACGTAAGAGTCTTTGTGTGTGTGTGTGTGTGTGTGTGTGTGTGTGTGTGTGTGTGTTTTGTGGTGAGAAGTATGAGGGTGTCACCACCTGCTGGCAGAACTTGGTAACCTATCCTTGGCTGTTCAAGCCTTATTCTCTCAAAAAGAGAATACTATCTCTAAGAAAACAAGGGTTGGGGTGCAGAATGAGGAGGGATTGTCATAGGATCATAAATTTAAAGCTGGAAGGGATCTTAGAAGGCATCGAACCCAATTCCCCCATTTTACAGACAAGAAAACAGAGACCCAGAGACATTAAGTGATTTACTCAAGGTTCACAGAAAATAAATGACAGAGCTGAGATTTGAACCCAGGTCCTTCGACTCTACCATGCTTATATTGAGGCATAATCTGCTTTCTCACCATTATTCCTCTCTAGCTTGTATTCTAGTTGTATTCTTCCTCTTGATAGTCTTTCAAATAATCAATGATACCAGCAATTCCTTCTTCTCCTCTACCTCCTTCCCAATCCCAGGCTTTAGGCTAAACATTTTTAAGTTTCCTCAACTGACTCTCCTTTTTTAAAGGCTGAGTTACTGGGAGTCAAGATGAGTCAATTCTGCACTGACACCTGTAATCAAAATCTAGTATCTAATCAAGCTAGCAATTAATTACCCTTCAGGACAGGAATATAAACAGAACCAGGATTTACTAATTTTAAAATTGTTTTTCCTACTGTGGACATTAGCATAAGTGCACAGAAACTCTAAGGCCCGCAGCAGCAATTTTTCCTATTTACAGAGTCATGTCAGAACTGGATGGGACCTCAGAGCATTGAATGTCAGACTTGAGAGAATCCTTAGAACACAGAATGTCAAAACTAGGAGAGACCTTAGTTAGAACATAGGCTGGCATCCTGAGAAAGACCTTAGAACATAAACTGTCAGAACTGGTAGAGTCCTGATAGACCCCTGAATCCTAACTCCCTTAATTATAAATGGGAAAACATATGGGAAGAGGGAAAAAGGGGGAAGGGCTGTGCCCAAGTTTAGACCCAGAATTAATGGACCCTCAACACCAGAACCCACATCTCCTGACTTGCATTGCTAAGGTTCTTTCCACTACTCTCCATCTGCTTTTCTGTTTGTATTTCATATGAATCTTTAAAACAGCAGAGAGCTCAGACACTTCTCAGGAGGGATGGGAGGCTGGTGCATTAATTTATGGAAATGACTATCTTATTGTTGAGTACGCTATGGAGATCTTCTGGGTCTCTCAGTGGGAATAGGAATGATGATGAGACATACGCTGGTCTGAATGGTGTACACAAACTTTCATTGGCTGGAAGAGCTGTTTTGTAGTCAAGCTCTCCCAGGGACCTACATCCCAATATGACTGTAGAGGCATGATGGCTCCTGCTCTTCCCACCTCCCTACTAGGGGAGTGGAGGCACTGAGTAGGGCAGGTGCTGAGCAGAATTGCGTTCCAGCCTTTGCTTTGGGGTACTAGGGTTCCATCATTCGAAGTACAATGAAGGGAATCTTTGGATGGTTTGAGGCCTCAGGGAGAGAAACCCTCAGCATGCGAGCACAGGCTGCTAATTATAGAATAAAATGAACTTGTGGTCTAACTTTAATTTAAACATTTATGTTAAATTCCTAACAAGTAAGAACAAGACCCTTGGTTAGAACCCCATTGGGGAGTACCAAGTGGATTTGGGGAGGTAAGAATGTGTAATCGGATTAGGCCAGGCCCAGCCCTAAAGATCTTTAAAATTAGTTCTTTTAATTAATATTGACCAAGGGTCATTCTCATAATGAAATTGCCCACCCAGTAGTCAGGAAATTCCTGATCCCTGGAGGGCCGAAGGCTTGGGTTTTGGACCTCATATCTAATAGGTATGGTTCCAATGAAGTAGGTGGTGGGGCTCAGGGTTGGAGTGTCACATCAAAATGGAGAGATGAAAGTGTTGTGGTTTGGGATACCTGTAAGTCAGTGACCTTGGGGAAGCACAGAGAGGTGGTAGCCACCCAGAGCTGGATAGGCAGAGATCACTGAAAGCTAAAAGCCTCGGGGTTTGCAACTGTAAGCATCCCTCATCTACCCACCCACCCAGAAATCAAATCAAGGCATCAATCAGGGTGGGCCAATGCAAATTAGTGACCTAGACTATTTTCTGGATTTAGGAAGGGGCAGGAAGAAGTAGGATGACAATTCAGCAGTAGGGATTTAGTTAAGGCAACAGAAAGAACTTACTGAGAATGAAAATGACTAAGCAGTTCTATGTACAATGAAATTAGAGCAAGAGAAATACATAAAACTTCATGAATAATCCTCTAAATCTATCTATGATCAATTAGATGAGTTTTGCATAGACGCAGGGGACTGGCCAAATTGGCACCTCCTAATATTATTAAGTGCTGGGTTCTTAATGTTTTTACATCAATCATCAATCCACAATCAATAGTTAAGTGCTTACTTTGTGCCATCACATCTCTAGATGCTCTTTTGTGCAAAGAAGCCCAGTAATGACCGCTTTCGTTTCTTTTCTCTAGTGCATTAAGATTTACAAAACATCCTCGTTAGAACAATCCTGTGAAGTATGTCATGCAAATATTATTATTCCCATTTTATAAATGAGTAAACTGAGGCCCAGAAGCTAAGCAACTTTCCCAGATTCATAGAGTTAATAAATGTCAGAGCTGGAATTTGGACCCACACCTCTTGTCAATTCCCAGTATAAGGTTCTTGTCACTACGCCATGCTCTCTCCAGCCACAAGCTATGTAGAGGGCTTTATGAGGATAAGGTCAGAGCACATGGCCTCTCTGGCTTTGACACTGATGATGTAAGTCTAGGGTGCCCCTCTCTGTGAAGCCCACCTTGTTGTCTACAGACATACCAGTAAATCTTTATAAGCTAAGGCAGCCTGAGATCAGGGTTCAGAACCCAAGCATACATGGATGCAGATATGTGGGTTAACTCTGGAGTCAGTGAGACTCCAGAGAAAGGACTTCATCTAGCCCCCATTACCTCAGAATGTCTATTGCCTGGCAATCAAAAGCACTTAATAAATGCTTGTTGACTGACTGATATCAGGGTGTACAATGTCCAGTGCACCTGAATCCATTTCACATCACTGGAGTCACTTCACACCCAAATAGGGTGTCCCAACAGTTTTAGTGCAGTTTTAAGCTACTTAAACTTAAAAACTACTAAAATCACGTGTCACATATCACATCATCAATAATTTATACAGCATCTATCAAGCCTCTCCTAATTCACATTTCTTTGGCATTCTAAAGCTTGCAAATTACTTTGTTAAAAGTAGCCCATGAGGGAGCAGATGCACATATTATCTACAGAATCACAGAATTTGAAAGTACTAAATCCTAAGTACTTAAAAGTACTTTAAGTACTTTAAACTTTCAGAACTTTAAGCTAATAAAGCTTAAAACTTTGCCAAGACTTTTAGGATACCCTGAATAAGGGATGATGGAGGAAATAAGCAGGAAAGGTGGAAGTCACTGACTCTCCTGGATTTTAATAATATTACCTGGCATTATATAGCACCTACTATGTGCTAGTCACTGTGCTAAGTGCTTTATAAATATTAAATCATTTGATCCTCACAGTAACCTTGTAGGGTATGTACTACTATTATCCCCATTTTACAGTTGAGGAAACTCAGGCAAACAGAGGCTAAGTGACTTGCCCAGGGTCACACAGCTAGTCAGTGTCTGAAGCTGGATTTGAACACAGTGTTCTCTTTACTACACCACCTAGCTTCATATAAGCTTACTTGTTCAATCTCCTTCCTAGCTACCCTCTTCCTCTCCACTCCCTCTGCCACAATCCAGTCCAGCCCCTCATCACTTGTGGACTAATGCATTAGCTCCTTAGCTGGCCTTTCTTCTTCCACTATGTCTTCCCTAGTCTATTCTGCAGAAAAGTATAAGAATAATATTTTAATAATAATACTAACTTTTATATAGAGTTTCCTATGTGCCAGGCGTTGTGCTAAGCACTTTACAATTTTTATCTCATTTGATTCTCACAACAACCCAGGAAGGTAGGTGCTATTTATCCCTATTTTACAGATAAGGAAACTGAGGCAGACAGAGCTTAAGTTACTTGGCTCAGGGTCACCATTTTCCTTCTCTTTTTTTCCCCCTTTGTTACAAGCGATGACTTTTGGAAGGAGGGATATATTTGGAAATGGAGATAATGTAAAGGCAAAAAATATCAATGAAAAACAGCTGCTCCTTTCTTGCTCATTCCTCACCCCCCATGCCCTTAACAATTTGCACTGAGCTGGGCCCATGTAGCCATATAATAAACACTTCACAAGTACAAAATGGGGAGCCATGGCTCCACAGCAGTCTGTCTAGAATGAATCTGGAGGTTTTAGCGAACTTCAAGCTCAATATGAATCGATAGTGAGAGCTGATGCAGTCTCAGCCTGCGTTGAGAAAGGCACAGTGACATCAACATATCGATAGCAGCACTTTTCATTGTAGCAAGGAACAGGAAGTGAAGAAGATGCTCATTGATTGGGGAATGGCTAAGCACACTGTGATACGTGAATGTAATGAACTACTACTGTGCTGTAAGAAATGGAGAAGATGACAAATACAGAGAAGCATGGAAAGATTTACATGAATTGATGCAGAATGATGTAAGCAGAGATGTGAAAACAAAATATGCAATGTCTACAACAACATCAATGGAAAGAACAACCGCCACAAAATAACTGAAACTAAACATTGCAGAAGTATAAGGAACAACCTTGGTCCCAAAGAAAACATCTTCCCTCTCCCCCCACCCCTTTGCAGAAGTCAGGGTCTATGAATGTGTAACATTTCCTAGAATGTCAGGGTTTTCACAAAGTGTTGATTGGTTTTACTGAATTATTTTTTCTTCCTCTTTAAAAAAAAACCTTTGTTATAAGAAATGGCTCTCTGGGAGAGGGGATAGAGGAGGGATGCAAGAGAAATCTAGTTGTGTGGAAACAAGGAAAGAAGGGAAGGAATTTAAGAGATATTATGGAAGGAGAATGAATGAAATTGGTCAACTGATTAGATATGGAGGGAGATAGAAAAGAGGGAGTTGAGGATAACTCTGAGCGTACCAGCCAGGCAACTGGAATGTATCAGGTGGTCTTGACAGAAATAGGAAAGTTAGGAAGAGGGTAAGGTTAAGGGGGAAAATTGTGAGTTCTATTTTTGGACATGGTAAACACGATGTCTATGGGACATCAAGGTGGAAGTGTCCAATTGACAGTTGGTGATAATGATGGTTACCAGGATGGTAAGGGCCTTAAGTCCATGTCATATGAGGATTTGCTGAAGGAATAGGGAATTTTTAGCCTGGAGAAGAAAAGACTCAGGGAGGGCCAGATAGCTAAGTTAAAGTATTTAAAGGGTTGTCATGTGGAAGAGAGACTAGATGTGTCCTGTGGGAGTGATGTTTGCAAATTGCAAAGACAATGAATGATTAAAATGACCCCGACGTGCCATCGGTTGCCTTGAGAGGTTGTGGGTTCTCTCCCTTTGGAGGTCTTGGCTGGATAAACACTTGTTAGGTATATTTGGTTGGGGCTTCTTTTGGGTTCGACTAGAAGACCACTAAGGACCCTTTCAGCTTTTGAATTTGGTGATTCTGTGGATAATATGTGCAGCTACTACCTCCCAGGGCTACTTTTGAGAAAGTAATTGGCAAGCTTTGGAGTGTCATAGAAATGTGCATTATAAGAGGATCAATATATGTCTTATATAAATTATTGATGATTTGATATCATATGACATTACATCATGTTACAGTATATATACAGGCTTTATATAGTTATTATACCATGCTATACTTATATGGCACATAGATCTCTCCTGAGGAACTTGAGATGTCAAAATTGCGAATCTAAAACCAGACTGGGTTTAGAAGCTGGTGATGTCTCTAATATTAATTATTTGTCAGAAAGCGGGGTAGCAAGCGCACTCTAATTGTGAAGGGGCAGTAAGGGAGGCCATTCCTGGGCCAGGACACCCAGAGCTGGAAGGCAGCAGCTCCCATGCCAGAAGCTAAGACTAAAGTCTGGCAGAGGCAGGACTTAGCATTCAGCTGGCCTTCTCACTCCTGGGGGGCAACTTCCTTTTCTTCCCAAGTCTTGGCCAGGCTGTTTCCCTGTTCATACTCTGGTACAGCACCTCGGAAACCCAGCCCAGAACAATCATGAGGGGGTACATAAAGATGGAACGGAGTCTCTAGGAAGTATCAAGGGAGGTTCAGGACTCTTGGCCTGAAGGGCCAGGCTGGGCAGGGTATTTGCCACAATTGGCTTGGGACTAATTGGGACTTTTATGTGGGGAGCCTGCAGAAGGAGGGTCTTCACCTGCTGCATTTGTAGCAGCCTTGCTTGTGGCCCCAGGGCCCCTCCTGGAAAGGCTGCTGCTAAGTCCTAGTGAGGTCTGTGGGGGCTGGCTACAGTTACAATGGGCACAGTCTTCCAAACCCTTGGCAGGACCTCCCACCCCCCGGCCCGTCCACTACTACAGGGCAAGAAGAAGAAATTGGAAAGCCCATTCTAGCCGGAAAGCCTGCTGCCCTTAGCCAGCCATCAGTTCTGGAAGGAAATGCTCTTTTCAAACTTTCTGTAAAGACCTAGACTGGGCTGTGATTCAGGATTCCTCCCAAAGTTAAAAGAAAAATTGTGAAGGACCTGGATTGCCACTGGGGATACATACTCTCCACAACTCAGGTATAAACTCTTCTGTCCAGGGAAAAACCTCAGGCAGGAAGGAGTTCAGTTATTTCTCTGGGCCTCCAGAGGAACCCCTTCTCATAAGGCAAGGATGGAGCCAGGCCTCCTTCCTATAGGCCTGACCTCCTAGCCTCCCCAGAATAGAGGCCAAGGAAGGGATCGTGTTAATTGTTCTTACTCTTCTACTCACTTGCTGTAGTCTCTTGGTTCAAGAGGACTTAGAACACAAACATACCAATAATTTATTGAAAATAAAATAAAATAACCCTGAGTGCTCTCCTCCACCAAGTTACTTCCATGTGCTGTTGCTGTTCAGTCATTTTGGTTGTGTCTGGCTCTTTGTGACCCCATTTGGGGTTTTCTTGGCAAAGATAATAGAGTGGTTTGTCATTTCATTCTCCGTCTCATTTTACAGATGAGGAAACTGAGGGAAACAGCATTAAGTGACTTGCCTTAGGTCACACAGCTAGTAAGTGTCTGAGGTTGTATTTGAACTTAGGTCTTTCTGATTTCAAGCCCAGTGCTCTGTGCACTATGGAACCACTTAGCAGCCCTTCTATATATATTTTATATTTACTTATCCATATGCCTGTTGTATTCTACTCCCTCTTCTCACCACATACACACAAGCACATTTATTCCTTCAGTGGATCATAAGTACCCTAAGGGAAGGGATTGTTTGGTTTGGTCCTTGTATCCCTGGCACAGTACGTGGCACAGTCAACACTTAACTAATGCTTATTGAATTAAATTCCCTGAAGAAAGTATTCTAAACTTTTCCTCTTCTTTTCCCACTATCAACCATTCTTTCACCTTCCAATTAAAAAAAAAGAATTGTAGGATATTTCACTATAAGGGACCTTAAAGATCATTCAGTACCAGGCTATTATTGGGCAGACAGACAACAGAGACACAAAGTGTCTTGCCCGTGGTAGGTACTTTATAGATGCTTGATTGACTCTCCAAGATCACAAAGATAGTAAATAGCAGGGTGACACCATGGATAGAGTATTAGACTTTGAGTCAGGAAGACCTAGGCTCAAATCTCATCTTAGAAGTCTACTGGATCTATGACCCTGGGCTAGAGTCTCAGTTTCCCCATCTCTAAAATGGGGATAATAATAGAACCTATCTGCTTCGAAGGGATGTTGGAAGGGCCAAATGAAATGATGCCTATAAGGTATAAGCCTTAAAGCACCATACAAATATCCACTATGAGAGGCAGGATGGTGAATTGGATAGAAAACTGGTCTCAGCACTGAGAAGACTGTCCTCTGCTACATAACTTCTCAGATGATCTTGGGCAAGTGACTTAACTTCTTGGTGCTCTAGGAAGCTCCCCAATACTACAAGCTACAGAGGAGATGCTCATGTGCATTGGCAGAGGGAATTTTCTCACCTGGGAGTTTCTTATGCCAAGGCAATCACATGCCTAGGCCCTATTCCCTATCCCTAAGATTATGTCTATTAGGTAGCAGAGTTGGATTCAAGCCCAGGGCCTCAGACTGTAAATCCAGAGTTCTCCCTGAAGGTTCTTTCCTGGGTCATGCTAAGAAATGAAGGAAGGGGGAGGGGGTCTTTTTGTCTCTGGGGAGAAGAATTACAGCAGAGAGTTGGTGCCAGCAGATAAGAAAACATGCTCTGAGGAAAGACTCCTTTTATAAAGTGAATTATTCCACACATCCTCAACCCCCTTAGGTTTATCTGGTTTATAAATTTGCGTTTTTCTACACATTGTGTTTTCTTAGAGCAAGGCATACCTGTAACACTGTGTACCAGGGCAGTAATTTATATTCCAACCACATTGGCTGTCCACATTTTGGCTCTGACTTCTTTTGACTTTGCTGTGAGCTTCCTGAAGGCAAGGTACAGTGTCTCCATTTCTTATTAAAGATAAATTCTTGGTTTGAGTCTAGCTCTGTGTAACTTAGGGCAAGTCACTTAACCAACCCAACTATAAAATGGGGTTGGTAACACTTTGAAGAGAGCACCTTGCAAAACTTCAGCTTGATTAGAAATATGAGTTATTACTCTGTCTCTGCTCTTAGTGCCTGGACCAGGGTGAGTACACTGTCTTACAATCACTATGAATTTCAAAAGGGGGGAGGCATGTTTGAGTACAAGGGGAGCATGAGGCATCAACCAAGCTGGTATTTGCTGACAGTTGCAACCCCACCCATGTGCCTGAGTCTGAGGAACTTCTAGATGCGGGCAGGAGGTGGTACACACACTGGATTAAATGGTAATAACAACTGACATTTATAGAAGCATTTAAGGTTTACAAGCACTTTCTTCACAATGACTCTGAGATAGGTAGTGCAAATATTTCTTACACATGCCTATGAGAAGACTGAGGCTCTGTATTAAGTGACTTGTCCATGGTCTCACAGCTACTAAGTGTCTGAGGCAAGATTTGAACCCAGGTTTTTTATTCTAAATCCAGTACTGTTGACACTACACCAGGTTGTCCCACAGTAGGTTGAGCTAAGTGCCCAAATGTGTGGTTCAGATTCCAGGTGCTGCAGGAATCCAAAGAAGGAAGAGATCAAGGAGGGCTTCCTAAAGAAGGCAGCACTTGAGGCAGACTCTGAAGGAGAAAATATTCTAACCTTCTCTGTTCAGTCAAACATCCAAACTTTAACTAGGTCTTCTGACAACAGGAGAAATTTAATTAGGTTTGTCTAAGACTGAGCTTGTATGGTGGGGGAGAGGAGAGAGTGGAGAGGGAGAGAGGGGGAGAAAGGGAAAGGGGGGGGAAGAGAGGGGGAGAGAGGTGGGGGAGAGAGGGAGAGAGAAAGAGACGAGAGAGAGAGAGAGAGAGAGAAGAGACTGGAGAGGAAGAGAAGGGAGAGAGAGAAAGGAGAAGGGGGGAGGAGAGATGTGGGTCACAAAACAGTTCCAGCAGCTAATTCAGTTCATATTCATTAGCTGCAGTCATTTAGTACTCCTTCCCCTCTCCACCTCCTCAATTCACAAGCTACTTTGAACCACTGGCCTCAATCCTTGGTACGATTTCTCTAGGGACCACCCCCTGGGCTGGGCTGGGCTGGGCCAGGCCAGGCCAGGCCAGGCCAGGCCAGGCTGCCTGTGATGTGAAGGAGAGACCAACTGGCCAGTTGCCTGCTGGTGCCAAAGCCACTGCCCTCAGGGAACTACCAGGGAAACTGGCATCTACCCTGCTCTGTCCAACCCTCAGAGCTCTAGGGTCAGGTGGTGCACACAGTTCAACTAACATTCAGGAAGGGGTAGGGGAAGAAGGGAATTGGACTATATTAGCTCCTTTCCTGATGCAGAAAGAGCCTGGAGAAGGACAAGACATGGGGTCAGCATGGCTCAGCCCTAGGGGCCTCTTTTGGCTGAAATGTCTATCAATAGGAATTAATAAGGTAAGGAGGACAGTCAGCTTAAGGGACAAATTTCCAATTGCTCTGTGAGACTGCTCCCTGATTCCACAGAGATCCAAGGCAGGCACTGTTCCCTCATTCCTTCCCTGCCTTCCTTCCTACTTAATTGATCACCTGCTATGGGTAAGGCCCTGTGTTAAACCCTGAATTTATTTGGAGGTGGGCTTAGGTGAAGACCAAGATGACCAGGCCTTTCCTCTGATATCCTAAAACCCCCAGCACACCCCTTAGCACCCAATTATCCCTGGCCTCCTCATGTTCCCTAAGTTATGTATGAATCTCATCTCCCCATTCACACTGTGAGCACCTAGGGATATGTATACCTCTGACTTTTCTTTGGGGGCAGCTAGGTGGCACAATGGATAGAATGCCAGGCCTGGCATCAGAAAGACTCATCTTCCTGAGCTCAAATCTGCCCTCAGACACTTACTAGCTCTGTGATCCTGGGCAAGTCACTCAACCCTGTTTGCCTCAGTTTCCTCATCTGTAAAAAAATGAGCTGGAGAAGGAAATAGCAAATTACTCCAGTATCTTTGCCAAGAAAACTCTGAACTGGGTCATGAAAAGTTAGACGTGACTGAAAATGACTGAACAATGAACAACCTTCCTATCTCCTCTATCATGCAGCCCAGGGCAGGACTTGGAGCTCAATAAGACATTCATATTGACAATTTTTAAGTAGAGGCTTGATGACCATGGACCTTGTAGAAAGGATTGCCTATGCTGGTTAGACTACAACAGAATTTTAGAGCTGGAAACTACCTCCTCTTAGGGGGGGCCCCAAGGAATGAAATGATCTATCCAAAGCACATAAAATTTCAGGTAATAAAAGGCAGGGTCAGTATTTGAATGCAGGTTCTGGAATTTCAAGTTCAATTCACTTTCCACAGTGCCTCACTTTTGATAGCTCTCAAGGCCTGGGACAAGGGGATCCATAGGGTGGCAGGAGGAGGCCGTAAAGAGCTGTGGGAGGGCAGAGGCTCTGGCATAAGCCCTCTGAGATCACTTTCCACTCTGGGATTCAAAGATTCCATGGAAGTCAGGCTGAAGCCTAATTTAGTTCAGGAAAATTACCTTTGCTCTCTCTGTCTCCAACATGTGTTTATCAACGGAACGGGAAAATACAAGATGTTCAACAGTAGCAAATGCTGAAGGGAATGACATGTTCCTAGGCAGGACCACGTCACACTCTCAGCCATAGCAGGCTAGGTATAGACAAAATAGTCACTTGGTTGTTTATTATAATTATTATTGGACTGAAAATGGACTTCTGTTTTCATTTTGTAGGGAGCTTCTAGTGAGGAACTTCTAGAAGGTGCCTAGAAAGGCAGCTTCTCTGCAAATTATAATACTCTTAGTGAATTGTCGTGATTTGTCTAGGGTCACACAGTCAGTATAGATCAGATATGGGGCTTGAATCCCACGTCTTTCTGAATGTGAGGCTGTTTCATCTAGTCCACTCGACCTCAATGCCAAGGATGACGATGATGATGATGATGATGATAGTTATGGAAAAATGATTCTTTCCATCTTTTTCTGGAGTTAAGGTAGAAAGGATCCTGGGAGAAGCTGCTCTCCTGCTATGACTTTTTTATACTTAATGCTCTGCAGACTATTGTACACAAGGATAAATTAACTGCTCTTTTGTAGCTGAATCAAAGTATTAGGATGTAAGCTCATCTCTGCATCCTCAGTATAAGCATACTCTCATAGGAGATAGGATCCTGGGAGATAAAATATATCTTACCCCATTTCCACATGACTTGGATTTCTTTGGCTAGGTCCTTGGATTTTCAAAGCTTTTTGCTCCATGTAACTTGGAGATTACCATTGTTGCTGCTCTTCACATTTCTATAGCACCCAAAAGCTACAGAATGCTTTCCTCACTCACAATAACCCTGTGAACTGGGTAGTGCAGATCTTATTAATCCCATTTTACCAGTGATGGAACTGTGAAGCCCAGAGTGATGAAGTGACCTGCCCATAGTCACACAGCTCAGACATTGTGGAGTTAGGATTCAAGGCCAAGTGTTCAGTCTTCAGGGACTGTGTCCATTACATCCCATTGCCCCTACCAGCTACGTCTCTGGGGTGCTTGGGCAGGCCCTCCCTCAGTCCTGGTCTGGGGGGTTTATCACATTAAGATGTTTGGCCTGATGGAGCTTACGCAGCCGCCCGCTGCAGTCCCATGAAAGGACCATTGTTCCCAGAGCTGTGTGGCTACCAGTCCTCCTGATGCTGACCTATTTAGTTATAGAGAGTCAGAAACAAGGCTCTCCTGGGTTCGGTCCCTCTGCAGAGCCCAAATGATGCACTGCACTTGGGACAGTCTTCCCTCCCATCTGGGAGATACCTTTGGATCCTGCCCCAGAAAATAGGCGTTGAGACAGAGGAAGCTAAAGGGGAGTTGATATCCAAGGGTGCGGTCTCAGTTCAGGTTGCTTTTTTCTCGACAATATTGTTCAGAAAAAACCTGGGTTCTACCTTGCAGTAGGATCTTGGGGAAGCCACTTCTCCTCTTTGGGTCTCAGTTTACCCACCTGTAGAACAAGGGAGCTGGGGTACACAGTCTTCAACTTTGACTGCCTGTGATTCTGAAAGTTCATCCTGATCCCAAAGTCCATAAGTCTGTGCTCTTCAGGGAACTCCCTGAGAACCAAGGGACCAGCCAATTCCCACAGGCAGGTCAGTTAGCTCCCTTCCACCCCCCATGGATCTGGGGCTGCATCTGCAAACTTGGGCTTGGCAAAAACCCAAGGCTGGCCCAAGCCAGACTGCTTCCAGCACAGCTGGATCAGAGTTGGTTTAGTCTCCACATCTGAATGGAGCAGAAGGAAATGCATCCTGCCCGGGCAGCAAATCCTTCCATATCTCTAGAGCAAGAGTCCTGGTTTGCCCCCACCCTCCTCACCGCCTTTAATGATAGGACAATACCAGGATGATAGTGACCCAAATCCTTGCATTTACTCTCCGTGCTGACTGGCCCCAGTCCCATTCTGCAGAACCACTGAAGTTTCAGGCCTCTTATCCTAGCCTCACATCTCAGTGGGGGATGCAAATTTCACCCCAGGTTAGATCTGGCTCCCCAGAATTTTCTATACCAACACTACCTCTAGTCAGCTTGGACCAACCTCCAGAAAGAAAAGGTTTCAAACCTTACATCAATCATTCTTCTCCCCACCCCAGGCAAGTCCAGGGAACAGCAAAGACAAGAGTCTAGGTTTTCAGGAAACTTTCCAGCAAGGTTATTTTTTCATACTCACTGAGGCCCATCTGCATTTAGCATGCAATCTCAGCATCTAAATTGATCACTCCAGAGAGTGTTAACCTCTCAAAGAGATAACTCTAAACAGCTTGAATTCTTACAGTTCCTTACAGGTGCTTACAAAACACTTTCCTCATACAATTCTATGAGATAGGTAGGGGCAGATATTATTATCCCCCATTTTACAGATGGGGCAGCTAGATAATGCAATGGATAGAGTGCTGGGCCTGAAGTCAGGAAGACTTGAGTTCAACTCTGGCCCCAAATATTTCCTAGCTGTGTGACCCTGGGCAAGTCACTTACTCAGTTTCCTCATCTGTAAAATAAGCTAGAGAAGGGAAATGACAAACCATTCCAGTATCTTTGCCAAGAAAACCCCCAAATGGCATCACAAAGAGTAAGACATGACTGAAAAATGACTCAACAGCAATAATTTCACAGATGAGGAAACTGAGGTTCATAGAAGTTAAGTGAGGTTAATTCT
>NW_020954564.1:21258420-21315899 GCF_900497805.2 Vombatus ursinus | reverse complement strand
GGGAGAAACACTAACCAAGACCATCAGAGGCCTCCCTGCCACCAGCAGCACTCTTCAGGCCACAATAGCTCAGAAACAGATCTGCATGTGTAGTCTAATGTGTACAACTTCATATCGAATACATAGGAATCGCACATAATTTACACTTCATACATGACACACAGGTGCACGCGTGTCACACTAAACATATGTATGAACTTAAACATATGAGCTCCTTGAGAACAAATATTGTCTTTCTTTTCCTCTTCTTATCCTCAGCACATAATGCAGTGTTTGGAATCTAGTAAGCACTCAATTGCTGTCTTAACTTCATTCATGTTATAGATATGTGTGGTACCTACCATGTATGGCACACATGTAAATATTGTACATATCACACACATTGGCATGGTGCATGGAAGAGAGCTGTGGCTCTAGAATCAGTCAGTTCAAATCCCACTACTGATATTTTCTACCTGTAATCTCCTTGGATCATGGCTTCCTTATCTGTAAAATGAAGGAGAGGGCTAGATGTCCACTGATGCCCCTTCCAACTCAGAATCTATGATCTTATGCCTAGCACAGAGGGCATTTGGGTTCATATCCCAGGGCTACTAATTCCTCATTTGGGACCTTGGGAATGCTCCACCTTCTCTCAGACTTGAACTCTTCCTTTGTAAAATGGAGCTAATACTTGGACCTTACAAGGTGGTTGTGAGGAAAGTGTTTTGTAAACCTTAAAGAACTATAGAAATGTGAGATATAATATGATAAATCACATACATATACCTGACATGCACATAGCTAGAGTTGTACTGTACATATATTTCTTTGTGCACATGGGTACAAATTTTGAAATTTGCAGTGTCCTTTGAGATCCCTCAACATAAGTGTATGTTTGTGGTCCCTGTTGTCCATACAGATATATGTCATGGAGAGGCTGAGAGCCTGAGTGAGGCTCCTTCAGCCAGACTGGGGTGAGGACACATACTGTGAACCCATCTCCCTGCAGGTGGGAACTTACTCCTAAAATTAGGCTTCCTTCCTGTGCTATCTTCACACCTGCATTGAAGATTCCAGGGAATTCAGAGAAGGAATTTCTTATCCCACCCCACCATCCAGTTCCAATTCTTTAAGAATTGTCATTTGTGGAGGGGGCCTGAGCCAGACCCTACACAGGTCTCTGGGTTGGGCAAGAGGGAATTCTGTACTTCTGGATTCTCACCAGGACCCAGGGTGGGGAGACAGAAGTTCAGTGGGATGCTGGAGCCCAGGCAGGGAGATCTGAGCTGCTCCTCTGGGGGCTGTGCTGCCCTAGCTCCTTCCAGGACTCTCTAATGGACCCTTCTACCCCCCAACACAGGGCCTTCTGCCTAACCCACTTTCCATCTCAAGCTGGCCTGAAGACCTTGGCCCTTGGCCCAGGGCCGCGCTGCTTGGGAGCCCTGCTCTCCCTCCACCAGTAGCTGCAGCCTTAGAAACTAGACACTGCCCCCTGCCTCCATCTCCATCTCCATGCCCACCCCAGCCCATCTCATTCTAGCTCAGAAAACTTTAGGCCACCAGGAGAGGGATCAGGGAGGTGGTACCTTCACCAGGTATTTGTTAAAATAGGCTCCTTCCCCCAAAAGGAGTGTTGGGACCAGATCTAGCCCAACATATATATAAACTTGCTTCATATTCATACAGGTTGAGCCCAGGGCTTAGAGTGAATTCAGATCTTGGGGGTAGGGGTAGGGGTAGGGAAGGAGTGTGTGGTGGTCCTCTGAGAAAGACTATGGTTTCAGGTCCTGGAATCCTCCATGGGGACAAGACTCACTGGTACTAGAAAGAGGACTAAGTCAGATACCTGTGACCATGGGCAAATCATTTTACCTCTTGAAGCCTCAATTTTTTTTAAATGGGGGAAACATTACTTATATTCTTTGACTAGCAAACGTGAGGAAAGGTCTTTGTTAATCTTAAAGTGACTAGGGCGATCTGAGAGGGAATGTCAATGAGAGCAGGGAAATCTACTGAAATATCCTTAATGTAAGGCTTGAGAGGTATCTTTGAGGAAGCATGGAAGGCTCTCCTGCCTTTAGGAAAAACCTTTCCTCTGCCTATCTCCTGGACTATTGCAAAGTCTTCTTACATGGTCTCAGTGCCTCAAGACTCTAACACTTGAACTCCATCCTCCAGACAGCTGATACTCCATCATTAGCAACGTTCCTTGGGTGCATTTTAACTGGGTGAAGCACTGTGTCCCTTGGGAGGGATAAAGCCTGGAGTTGATGGGGGGGATGTTTAATAGGAAAGAGAAGGGTCCTTTGGGGATGCCACTTAGAACGGATGATTTGTATGTATGGGAACAGGAGAAAGAGGAAGGAAAGGTCTGCAGTCTAGGGGCATGTGTGACGTGGGGCCTGAACAGCCTTCTTCCCCTCCCAGCCAATGTTTCTGGAGGCCTTAAGAGAGAAATGAGGGAGTAACAGAGAATATGGTAGTTGTAACTGCACCCTGGAAGATAAGGACAGGGTGAATCTAGTTTGGAATATAATCTCCTTCACTGGAGGCAGTCACCCTAACCTCAGGCCATGCCCAAGGCTCACATCTAATTCTGAGTTTGAAGCTATCTAAACCTAGGGTCTCCACACATAAAGTGTTGAACTAATTAAGGGATGGTGTTTGTTGTGTTGTTTAGAGAACTCAGAAAGTCCTTCCAGCTCAGAAAGGTCTCATTGCCTGCAGGGAGGCTAGACACATTTTAAAAGTCCTTCCTCCCCCTCCCCCAACTCCCTCAGATTGGGGGAAAAGGGAATAAGCCAAACTCCAAAGCCATAGCGGAACAGCTTGGTGAAAAATTAGGGCTTTGGAGAGTTGGGGGAGGAGAGAAGAGGGACTCAAAAGAGTCAAAAAGTATTGGACCCAGGCAGGCAGGACTGCTGGAGAGATTTGAAGGCTGAAAGACCAGTTTTGTTGGTTAAGCCCTCTGACTCCAGAATACAAGGACAGCCGAGCCCTGCTGAGGCTACCTGGTAATGTCTGTCGTGTCTGGCTTCTTCTCTACACTCCCACCCCAACACTAGTTTAGGTGTGAGTCTTTGCCACCAGTCACCATAATAGCTTCTTCATATTCATCTTCCCAAATATTTGTTAGTATTTACCCCACCCCACCCACCCACCAGTTCAGGACATCTCTCCAGAACTATTGTAATGGCTTCTTAATTGATCTCTCTGCTTCAAGTCTCTCACTCTCAAATTCAGGCTCCATCCAGCTTTCGAAGTATTATTCATAAAGCACAGATCCGATCACGTTATTCCCCTACTTGATAAACTTCAGTGCTTGCTTACAGGTTCTAGGATCAAAAGCAAACTTCTCTATTTGGCATTTAAAGCCCTTCACAACCTGGATCATGTAATCTACCTTTCCAGGTTTATTCCCTTTCACACACACTTTGGGCCAGCTAAGTCAGCATTTTTATTGTTCCTTAGGCATGATGCTCAAACTGACTCCCATGCCTGGAATGCTTTCCCTACTCATCTCAAGGTCCCTTCAAAGCTCAACCAGCTCAATCACAGACTGATGTCTTTCCTGTTCCTACCCCTAAGTGCTAATGCCTCTCTCTCAAACTGCCTTACTACTTTCCTGGATGTTTCCTTCCCTCTGAAGGTGAACACTTTCTTCTCTGATCTCTTTTAAGGCAGCGTCATCAATTCAATTTCCTCATCTCTGAAGTGGATATGGTACCTACCTCCTGGTCTTTGTGTTCTACCGTATGCATATATGAACTTATTATTTCCTCCTCTGAAGTATGAGCTCACTGCGTAGGGAACTGTCTTATGGGGATATTAAGAAACAGCATGATGTGTTAGCCTGAGAATCAGGCTTGTTCTGAGCTCCCACCATACACAGAGATACAGCTCTAATCCTTACAAGCTCTATGACTCTGGGCCAATCATTCCACATTTCTGGGACTTCTCTTCCTCATCTGTAAAATGGGGATAATAATACTTGTATTCTAGAGGGGCTGTGAGGAAGTGTTTTGCAAACTTCGAAGTGTCATGTAAATATGACTTATTATTTATCTTGGTATGCCTAACAACTCAGGCATGGTCCTGTACAAAGCAGGAGGTTAAAAAGTGATGGTTGAAGTGAAAGATGTATCTGTGACTTCAGATCTTTGAAGTCTCAGTTTCCTCAGATGTAAAATGAGGGATTTTGATGAGATGATTTTGTAAGGTTTCTTCCAGCTTTGATACTTTGATCTAAGTAAGAGGACCATTGCTTTAAAGCTAAAAGGAAGCTTGGTGGCCCTCTAGCCCAACCCTCCACTTTACAGATGAGGAAACTGAGGCCTAGGGAAATTGTCTGACTTGCCTGGGGGTATACAAATAGGAAATGCCACGGCCAGGATTCAAACTCAGTTTCTCTGAATACAAATCCAAGGATCAAAGGATCAGTGAGCTAGAAGGGTTAGCTTAGAGGCTATTGAGTCCAACTACCTCATTTTACAGGTGAGGAAACTGAGGCTGAGAGAGGCTAAATGATTTGGTCAGGGTCACAGCTAGGAAGTATCTGAGGCAGGATTCAAACTCAGGTTTTATTGACTCCAAGTCCAGTGCTCTATACACTGTAGTCCCTAGTTGCCCCTAAGTCACTAAGAGAAAAATTCACTTATTTTTCCCATCCCTCAGGAAAGGCCAGTGGTAGGACCTAGGAAGCTGCAGCAAAAGAGGAAGGGCATGCCTGGAGGCAGCCTCTGAGTCTGAAATATTGGGCTATTTTGGCAAATGTCAGTAAGGCTCCTCGTTCTGAAACTATTAAAGGTCAGGTTGGAGTAATTTTAAGAAATTTTTTCTAATGTGAAAATTTTTATATATTTTCCAATTACATGTAAAAACAATTTTTAACATTTTTAAAAATTTTGAGTAAGAAATTATTTCTACAAAGAGGAGCAACACAGGCCTTCCAACTTCTCAGTTATCCTCCATGCTTGAATTTTTAAGGATTTTTAAGGATTCCTCAATACTGCTGCCCCATATGGCTACCTGAGTAGCATTTACTAGCTTATGTGGGGAGGGAAAGTTGGGGGGCAGACTACTATGTTGGATTTGGTTTCCCTGAATGAACCGTGATGTGGCCCATAGCCCATGCTCCCATTTTTTGCCACTAGAGAAAGTGACTGTCCAAGCACACATGCTGTGATGGTTCATTCTCTGAACCATTTCAGTTCTGAAGTCTCCTCAAAATATATATACACTGACCATTCAGTCAGTGGAGGCTGAGCCCATCACAGCTGCCCAGACCCAATCCCCTCTTTTGGGACACTCAGCATGTTACTCAATGAATGTCAAATTTAGCTGATCTGGATAGAGAAACATCTCAACAACATAGTCCCAAGGTGGCTGGCCCCAGGTCTGAGTGGCAACAAACTACCTTATTGGTTGATTCCAGTCTTTCCTCCTTCAGCACAACCTGCATCCCCTCCTCCTACCAGATTAATCTTGCTGATCTAACTGTTCTCTACTCAAAAATCTTCTATTACCAAGATCATAAGTTTCAAACTCCTTATCTTGGTTTGCAAGATCTTCTACAATTTTGTTGCAACCTACCTTTTCAACTATCACCTTCCCTCCACATACTTGGTGCAGTATTTTAACTAGATGACTGACTGTTTCCTGTATATACCTTATGCTTTTCCATCTCTGTGCCTTTGCTGAGTTTGTGCCCAATGGTTGAATGTCCTCTCTTTCATCTCTGCCTTTTGAAATCTTACCCAGCCTTCAAGGAGTATCTCATAAGACACCTCCTTAAGGAAACCTCCTCTCATTCCCCAATTGGAAATAATCTTCCATTTATAGCATTTTATACCTTGTCTTATGCTTTCATTATGTTCTGATCTGGTTTAAAGTCCATTATTTATATGTCTATGCATTATGTAGGGAAGTTAGGTGGTATAGTAGATAGAGTACAGGGCCTGGAGTCAGGAAGACTCCTCTTCCTGAGTTTAAAACTAGCCTCAGACACTTAATAGCTGTGTGACCCTGGGAGAGTCACTTAACCCTGCTTGCCTCAGTTCCTCATCTGTAAAATGATCTGGAGAAGAAAATGTCAAACTATTACAGTAGCTCTGCCAAGAAAACTGCAAACGAGGTCATGAAGAGTCAGGACTGAAAAAGAGATTAAACAACAAATTTATTATGTGGGCAGCTAGGTGGCACAATGGATAGAACACTGGGCCTGTAGTCAGGACCTGAGTTCAAATCCAGCCTCATACTAATTGTATGACCCTGGGCAAGATACTTAACCTTGTTTGCCTCAGTTTCCTCATGTTTCCCCCATCTCCCCCCTCCTCCCCTCAGACTGTGGAAAGACCAACATTTGCTTGGGCAAGTAAATAATTTTTCTGAGCCTCCATTTCTTCAGCTATAAAGTGAAGACTGCAATACTTCCACTATCTACTTTACAGGGTTGTTGTGAGAGAAACACTTTGTTTATAAACCATAAAATTTTATAGCAGCATGAGTTGTTATTATTATTTATATCTTCCCCTGTGGTTACGGAATGAGTGACTGATGGCTTGGATATAATTCTGCTGAATAGCTCTGAGAAAGAATGAGAGTAAAAGAGACCTACAAAAGAAATCCTCCCTCCTCCCTCTCCCCTTCACATCCTAGGTGCTTCCTCACTGCTCTGGCTGCTAGAGGCCTGGGAGAAGGATGAGGGCTCAGAGATGGGGCCATGGCTGGCTTTGACACACAGCAGCAGCTTTTAATTCCAGAAACATTCAGAGGGGATGAAAGGACTCACAAGGCTCTTACACTGCTCACTCACAGATGCACTCAGAGGCACATTCCTAAATATTGTAGGCAAGATGGACTGCCAGGGAGAGTTGTCACTGCTACCAAAGAAGAGAGTATTTCCCCTTGTTTGCTTGTTCACTTGCTCCTGGGGAAGGCAGTTAGGCAGGCAGAGAGAAGCGGGCCCTTTCTGTGGACTGTTTGTTTTGGGTGAGAACAGAAAGTTTTTGTGTTGTGCCTTTGAAATCACATCCGGGTACCACACAGAGGTGGCCTTGTACAAGATCCCAGGCTGACCTCTGGGACCCCAGTGTCTGGGATGGGAGTCTGGACTCTGAGCCTGGGCTCTAGTCCTTCTTTTGCTACTCATGCACTGTGTGTCCTTGGAAAATTCCTTCCCATTTCTGGGCCAGTTTCTTCATTCATTAAATGACAGGACTGACCTATATGGTCTTTACATTCTTTGATAGGATGGTTCTAAGCATGAGCTTGGCCTAGATTTCCCTAGGGGAGACCATGTCAGGTGAGATGACATAGTACAGAGCAGGGCAGAACAGGTTAGCACAAGGTGGTCACAGTGAGAAGAATGGCGAGGGGATTACTCCCAGCTAATGGAAATGGCCATGGCACCTGGTAGTCACGTGTACCCTGATTCATAGGCAGTCTTCCTCCCCTGGGCAGGGATGAGGAAAAGGGCAGGGGTACAGGAATGGATGAAAAGCTGAGCCCATAACAAGCATTTCCTAGGAGACAGAATAAAAGTCACTAGCTAAGGGATAGCCTGCTCTTTCCCCCAAGCAGAAGCTGAGTCCTTGGCTGGCTATAAATGAGGACTCCCTAAGGAGTTTTGAGTGAGGCCCCAGGATGTAAACTCCTGGAAAACATGGATTTCATCCAGTCCTATGCTAGAGCAAGCTCATGCCAACTTCACGATTATTAAATTTTCCAGTGAGAGCATGTACACCTCGGAATTTGGCAAAGGCTACAAATCAGGGTTTGAGTTATTGTTCTGCTGATTGTCTAGACTTGAAAAAGTAATGGAGAAAATGTTATTAATGAAGATCAAACTGAAATGTGTGGCATGCATATATTTCCCCCCAGAGAAGCATTTACCATCACAACCCTGGTTTCATCCATCTGTCTCTTTCAGAGCACCAGATACAGGGCCATGCCACCAGTAGGTACACAATTACTATGACATATTTGACAAGACTGGTATGAGGAACGCAGTTTGTAAACCTTAAAACACTGGGAAAATGTGAATTATTATTATTATTATTATTATTATCTCATTTTCATCTTTCTTCAGATAGAAACAGTCTTAAGACAGGTCACTACCCTGCTATTATTTCTGTATGTTGAATGTTCTGATGATTTTTGCAGAGATGGGTAATATGACTGCTTTTCATAATGTAAGTATTGAGATATAAACTCATCTTCTGTAGGATCAAAAAGCATCTGCAGTACAACTCTAGTAGCAGACCAGATTACAGGAATAATATGGATTTGAACCTAGTCTCATATGGTTTTCATTTCTTCCAATAGGCTTGTACATTTTGAAAGCCTTTCTGTACAGCTTGGAGATAAGGAGTACTTGGTATGGTGACATTAATTAAACACATTGTTCTTAAATGTTTATGATTCAATGTTAAATCTAGGTGTCTGTGGGTGACAGTCTTGTCTGGGATAATGCTATGGTTCCTGTATAATTTATTTATTGAATTATTAAGGTCTTTTTGAGGTCTGTATTATAGTATAGAGATTTGTTGTCTATTAGGTTATGGATGATAGTGAGGATTCTGATGTGTTCTGGCTACCAGGTTGTGTCTTACTAGGCATTCGATAGGTGCTATATTTTTACAACCTGCGACATTATGTTGCTCAGTTTCTTCCTTTTCCTTGCATGATTTGAATTAATCAATAAATCTGGGCTCCTTCAAATCAATAAGCATTTATTAAGCACCTACTATAAGGATATATATACTATATTATAAGGATAACCCTTCTGTAATTACTGGTATCAATGACGTAGTCTTGAATTATTATCATAAACTCCTTCATGTCTAATTATTATTATTATTATCATCATTATTATCAATGAAAGCCAGTATGGCATAGTGAATAGAGAGCTACCCTGTAAACCCAGAAGACCTTGCTCCAAATCCTGCCCTAGACATTTTAAATGTGTGAGCCTGGGCAAGTGACTGTACCTCTCAGTACTCTAGGCAGCTCTCTAAGACTGTAGGTCCCAGAAAAGATCACTATGTTCTTGCTTTGGTAGAAGGAATTTCTTTGCCTGGGAGTTCCCTATACCAGGGGAATCTCATATCTACTCTCTATCCCTATTATTGTAATACACCAGTTTTAAGGTGCTTTCAGTGGTTCCCCCCAGGAGGCTCTGGGCCCCCCCTACACTAGTAAAGAATATTTGCAGGCACTTTATGGAATATGGGATTCCCAACTCAGCTGTGATGCAGCATCTAGATAAACCCTGGGCACACTGTGAGGCCCATGAAGAAAATATAAGATTATTCTGTGTCTCTCCTCACCCTCCAAGACCAGTGCAAAAGGTGGACTGTCAGGGAGGCAAACCAGAGACTCAAGATAACATAGTCAATTGGAGCCATCAGAAGAACTGTACAAACAGAGGGAGGAAGCTGAGAAGTGCTCAAAGAAATCCTGGCTTAGGATGAGAATTTGGGAGCTCTTATGGGATGTGTTCTGAGAAACAGCAGCTCAAGACAACTAACTAGTCTTATTAAATCCCTCTTCCTGCCATCTGCCCAATGCTTCCCCTGCTGAGTCTTCATAGAACAGAGGGCAGGGCTGGAGGTGGAGATCCATCACTGTGTGTGTGTGTGTGTGTGTGTGTGTGTGTGTGTGTGTGTGTATGCACAAGTACAGTTTGAGAGGCTGAGATTGAGGTGTAGGGATGAGTTAAGCTCCTCCTGGGCTCAGACATCATCAGTTGTGCTGTTAGTATTTACACTTAGTACTATATTTAGGAATGTGTCTCCTTCCTTTTCCTACATTCTAGATGAAATTAGGATATAGAGTAAGTTCTTAAGGATCCTGGACTATGGAAAAGATTGGCTCACACATCCCTGCCAAAGTTCCATGAATTCCCTTTGCTTCCCTCTTCCAGTCCATACACATACACACATTCTTCCATTCTTTCACCTCCTAGAAAACATAGAACTTGAATTGTTCATTTGGCACCAGTTATATATTGTCTTACATGATTAAGTCTTGTTTCAGAGCTTCCTAATATTTAGCCTGTGCATCAATGGAATAGGGTTGCCTTGATAAGTACTGAGCTTCCCATCACTGTCAGTATTCAAATAGAGATCAGCACTGAGAGAGTAAATGTCCTCTGTGGTCCCTTCCAGCTACAGTACTCTGAGTATGACAGTCTTGGTTTCCCAGCAGAGCGTCTTGAGAAATATATGTGGGAGGGGAGGGAGAAGGGAGACAGAGGGAGAGGGACAGAGAGGAGAGAGAGAGAGAGAAAAAGAAAGAGAGAGAGATCCCCAAAAAACCCAGAATAGGGCCAGGAATATATTAGATGTTAGTAAGTACCTCTTGATTCTATTGAAATATCTAGTGAGGGACAGAGATTGAAAATCTATTTTACATGGGGAGCAACTGAGGAACAGAGCTGCTGACTGCCTGCCTAAGGTCACACTCAAAGATGGTGCTAAGATTAGAACCAGGAATTATTCTTAACCTCTCTCTATCTACCTGCCCCCTCTAGACGGCTCTACCTCTCCCCCCACCCCCACCCCGCAGCCTGACCTCTGAATCTTCAAGGTCAAATACCTTCCTCATTTATATGCTTGATTCATTCCCTCCATTAAGACCAAACCCCAAATTCCTAATAGTACCTCTAACCCCAGGACTTGCTATTTCTCAAAACGCTTTCTCAGACCCAATCCCACTTAATCCTCACAACAGTTTATGAATTAGACACCCCTCCCCAACAGATATTGTTATCCCCACTTTATAGAGGAAGCAACTGAGGTTCAGAAGGAGAAATGATTTGAAAGTCACTCAGCAAGTTAGTAGCCGAGCTGGAGCCCTAACCCAAAGGTACTGCTCAGGACTCTTCGCAGTAAATCCCAGCTGCTTCTCCCATTGCCTTTTAATTGCCTCCCCGTCTCTAGTAACCACTCAGTGTGGGGGGAAATAAAGGTAGGTCCAGGTGCTGAGCCCCTATAAGGGGAGGCTTCGATCTCACTCAGTCACTCTGCAAACTGAACACGCAGCCTCATCGTCCACAACTCTTTTCCTTTTCTTTTCTACCGCAACAGTGTTTTCAGCTCTCTTTCGAAGCACTTGGCTACATCTCCCTTTCCTTCTTCTTTCATTGCTACAATTTTCTCTCTTCGCGCTCTAAAGTTTTTTGGTAAAAATTTCTCCCCTTTTCTATAAAAGTTCGCACTACAAAAATTCTTCGCAACAATATTGTCTCTTCTTGCTACTCTATTTTTTGCTACAGGTTCTGCTTCCAGGAGATTCTGGTGAGATAGCATCACCCCATCCCAAACCTGACCTCAAGACTTCTCCCCTCAAAAATCCTCCCCTTTGGGACATTCTCTGCAGCTATTAGTCCTTTTCCCAAAAAGCCTTGACATTCTCCTCCCAGCATCTCGGCTCTTAAAGGAGCACGAGGACCTCCCGTCTTCTGGCATCCAGCTTCTAGAGAGGAACCACTAGCTTTGCAAGAGAAACTTTGCGCACTAACTTAGGCGCTTAAGAGAAAAGTCATTTTGGCTCGATGAGGGGAGCTTGGTCCCTTGTGATTGGGGAGGAAAGGGTGTCCCGGAAGAGGAAGATCACTCTTCTGGGTCTGACTAGACGGGGTACTGGGGCATAAGAGACTGACTGCTGGGGTGGGGGGAGGGGGGCACGCGCGCGCTGTGTTCAGACTAGGGAGGTGGGAACTGGTGGAGTTTGATTCTATGCATCGGGAGCCGGGGCACCCACGACTGGGAAACTGTTTTCGGACCCGGAGGGCTCTGGCCAGGACAGTGAGGGACGTAGCCTAGAGACTTAGCATTTCATCTGCTGCAGCTGCTCCTTGCCTCCTCTCTTGGGGCCACGAGGGCAGATGGGGACATCGCCGGCCCGCGCTATGCCGAGGGCCCTGCATCCCAGCCATGGTCCCGGGGTGGGTGGTTGGGAAACTCCTGGTACCTGGAGGTGTTTGCTGAGGGGAGTGTGTGTGTGTGTGTGTGTGTGTGTGTGTGTGTGTGTGTGTGTGTGTGTGAGGCACGTGTCCCTGACCTCTCGGGTCCAGTCCCATCCCATTCAGTCTCGTCCCTTCAAGGGAGGTTGTCCCGGGCGCGGGCCAAGCCGGGCGGGGGCGCTGCGTGCCGAGGGAGCGAACCCCAGAGCAGCTGGCACTCCAGCAAGTCTGACGGCAGCCAACTTTGCTCAACTTGCTGGGAGCCGCGCTGCTCCCAGAGTGCCCAGTGCAGCCAGCTTGCCCTGTGCCCGGGTCCCTAGTCCGACCCGGACAGCCTTTCTCCTCCCCTCTCCCTCCGTCCCAGCCCAGGGTACCAGCCCCTGCTTACCAATGATGATGGCACAGGCGCTCACTAGCCCAATCTCCTTCTTCAGTGCCACCCTCTCTTCTACCCGGCCTGGAGCTCCGGCCAAACTGTCCGCGGGCGGGCTTGGGCTCGGACTGGGGCCCCCGTCCCCGCCCCCGCTCGGCTGCTGCATCTGTCCGGCCATGTCTCTGTCCCCGCGTCCCCTACTCAGTCTGCGCCGGGTCCGCGCCTCGCAGCCACCGGCAGCGCAGACCTGCAGGCGCATGCGCTGGCGCTCCGCCCGGGGTCCGGGCCTTATCCCTTGGAGAGGAGGGGCCCCAACGCGGACACTGACTGAGAGACCCTCCCTTAAAGCGAAATCTTCATCCCTGAGCCTCGCGGCTCCTTAAGATAGAGAGGACAAGAAGGAAAAACTTGGAGATCGAGCTGCCAAGGTCCTGGGGAAAGTTTGAAGGGCCCCTGGAGCCCCATTTTCATAGATCTGAATTTGTATGTTCTGATGCCCACAAGCAGTGAGTTAGATCTAATCAACTCCTCGAGAACTATGTGCCCGACCCTGAGGAAATAACACTTTTGATCCAGGGGATACAACTTATTAGGAGCATAAGCGAACCTTCAACCAGATGATCCTCCAATACAGTGCTCCATAATATTGTGTCTCAGCACAATACCCTGGGAATATTACTGACATCTTCATCCTCCCCCAGCTGAGAGGGGACTCTAGGTTGCCTCCTGAAGGGCAAAATGATGGAGGACTTTGAGCATCCCATATTTTATCATCTCATACTGCTCATGACCAGTGATCCAAAGGTTAGGGACAGTTCAGTCTGAGGATAGGTCTTAGTCTTTGACTAGGATTGAGAGTGGGGGCTAGTCTGTCAGACCAGGCTCAGCATTTAGTCTGGCACCAGGGTTCATCTCAGTCTAGGTTAAGGGTCATGGCCAAGGCCAAGGCTCAACTTGAAGTCAGTGTCTGGTCAGGGGATCTGTAATTGGTTCCAAAGAGGGTCAACTCTTAAGCATTTCTTTATTGAAGAAGTATTTAATTGAAACCCCTTTTGTCAGGATGGCTGCTTTGAGAAAGACAAGGGTGGTTAATACGTTGGATTTAGTCATCAAACATATATTACATGTACACTTCAACAGACATTAAGAGCTTACTATGGGCAAAATACTGGGTACCATGATAGATGCTGGGTTTAGTTTAGATAGTTTAGATAAAACAGGCTCCTGGACCCCTTGGAACTCGTTAGTAGGGGAATAAGATACAAAAATAGATACTGATAACAGAGGACGTGGAATACCTGCATTAGAGAGGTAGAAATCAAAGGTCTCTGTGAGCCTGAGGGAAATTACTGTTACCAACAGTAATTCAAGGAAGCCTAGATGAAAGTGGCATTTGGAAAGACATGTAAAGAAAATGCAGAAATGCAAAAGGTAAAGAAGGAAAGGAAGGCCTTCTGTGTTTGGGGTTGGGGGGAAGGAGTGAGCAAAGAGACAGAAGCAGAAGGTCATATGATGCATTTAGCAGACAGACAGACTAGTCTGGCCAAAGTGCAGAATGAGTTGAGAGATAGAGTTGGAAAAGTATGTTGGAACAGTAGAATGTAAGCTTATTGAGGACAGAAAATGCTTTACTTTTAAAGTGAGGAGGCGCTTGAATCCTCTCGAATGAGGAAGATCTGAGTTAAATTCATCCTCAGACATTTACTGTGTGATACTGGGCAACTCACTTAACTTCTGTTTGTCGCAATTTCCTTATCTGTAAAATGGAGATTATAATAGCACCTACCTCTCAGAGTTGTTATGAGGATCAAATGAGATAAGAATGATAACATGCTTAGTACAGTGCTTGGCACATAGTTAAGTGGTATATAAATATTAACCATTATTATCTATATCCCTCAAATATGGCAAATAGTAGGTGCTTATTAAATGTCTCTTGGTTGATTGATCAGAGGCCTTGTTTGCCATAAAAAAGAGGTTGAATAGTGGCATTTTAGGTAAAAATAGTGAAGTCAGAAGGGTAAGTTGGTTTGGGGAAAAGATAATAAACTTGGTTTGGAATATGACGACTTTAAGATGACTGGGGGACATCTAGATAGACATGACTTAAAAGTAGCTAAAGGTGATAAACTAGATCTCAGAAGGAGGTCACAGTTTTCAATACATATCTGTGCCTGGGTGGGGCATGGGGAGGAGGAGAATGAGATTGCCAAGGTAGATAGCACTGACTGAAAAGAGAAGAGGGCTCAAGACAGACCTTGGAGAACACTCATAATAGAGGTCAGGAAGAGGATGAAAGGCAATGGTGACAGAGAGTGGTTAGAGAGGAAGAAGAAGTAAGAGAGTTTAGTTTCTCTGAAGCCAAGGAAAGAGAATATCTAGGAGGAGGGAATGGTCAACTATGCCAAAAACTGCATAGACATAAAGGATGGCAAAATTGGGATCCAAGAAGATCTCAGTAGGTTAGAATAATGGAGTGAATATAATTAGATCAATTTATACTTGGAATCTTGGATGGATCTTTTGCTGTGGTCCTCTTTCAATGCCTCTTTGGGTATGGAGTGACCTTAGTTTCTTGAAGGCTATGTCAGACAAGCACAAACACAAGAAGGCCCTACTAAGCTGAAAAGGAATATGACACAGTCAGTGGAATGCATGTGTCTTCTCTAAGGAACATCTTGTTCATTTATGAGAGGCTTAGTAGATTATCCATTTGGCACTGAATTTTGGCTGTAACAATTAATGAAGATCATCTACCAAGGGATAGAAGGATTGTGATCAGTGCTTACCTAGAGAGTGACCATAGAGACAAAATCAAAAATGGGTTTGTGTTTTTGCTGACACGAGCACTTCTTTCTCTGGAACATGTTACATCCACAGTTTTTCATCTTGTGCCATATTGGTCTATTTTTTTAATTCAGATTTTCCATTGAAGATCCAGCCATTGCACTGGAGACTTTCCTTTGCTAATTTCAATATCTTCAGGATTCCAGTGGAGCACTTGGGCTAGTCATCTGTTAGATCTCACTCTTGCTGCATGTTTAGCTCACCTCCTTGTCTGGTTATACATGTTCTTGGGGTCTCTTATGTCACATTTTGCATGCAAGTCATCATTATTAGGGCAGCTAGGAGGTGCAGTGGATAGAATGCTATTATTAACATGCTACTCCTGCTCATATCCTTCATGTCTCTCTTCATTGCTCTTTGGGTAACCTGCAATTGTGATTCTTTTGAGGTAATGGTGTTTCAGATAGCATAAAATTAATAGGCTTAAATATAAAGTACAACCTGGATTCAAAAAAATTGACTGCATCTATGTCTATAAAAATTAAAAAAAAAATTGACCGCATCCTGTATCTATAGAATGGGAAAGTATAACTAGGTAACAATTTGAGTAAAAAGGACCTGGGAGTTTTAATGGACTGCAAGGTTAGTATAAGTCATCAGTATTAACCTAGCAACTAAAAAAGCAAATATTATTTTAGGCTTCATTAATAGACAATGTCCAGAACAAGAGAGATGAAAGTCTTGCTGTACCTTGGACAGAGCACACCTAGAATATTGTGTCCAGTTCTGAGAGCCGATTTTGGGAGGGACATTGACAACCTGGGGGGCAGACTTAAGAACAGTGAGTTATGGAGAAGGAAGATTTTTGGCTAGATATGAGACTTTGTAATAATCAGAGTTGCCCCAAAGTGGGATGGATTGTCCCTCTCCCCAAATCCATTCTTCATATTCTTTTAATATAATTTTCCTATTGCCAGATGTCTTCAGCATCCCCTGTACTGGCACCTTTGATTTTCACAACAGCCATAGGAAAAGTGCTAAATTCTTATCATGTGCTAAAATCTTATCATTCAAAGTCCACAAAATGTCATCATACTCTTATTATGTTCCACAAACTGATATATTCACAAACCTTGGAACAGGCAGAGCTTATTCCTGCCTCTGCACCTTTGTCTATGCTCTTATCAACTCCTTTCTTTCTTTCTTTCCAAAGTCTCTCATTGGAGTCTTCCTTAATTATTCCAAGTTCTCTGTCTACTCTATCCTCCAGGAAAGATACAATGCTTTTATTTAATTTTAACCTTTGTCCACTAACAAAAATTTATTTTCTCTCTCTCCTACAAACCCCATTGGGAAAAGAAAAGAGAAACAAAAACCCTGTGATAAATACGCATAAATCAAAATAAATTCCCATATTGGCCATGTCCAAAAATGTACGTCTCATTCTGCACCTTGAGTCCATCAACCCTCTTTCAGTAAGTGGATAGCATGCTTCATAATCAGTCCTCTGGAATTGCGTCTAGTAATTTCATTGGAGACATAACTTTTTCCAGAATTCTTTTCCTGAGATACATAGGGATGAGCACAGCTGTAAGGTCCTATGATTTAGAACTAAAAGGGACCTTAGATATAATCAAGTCCTACTTCTTCATTCCTCCCTGTCCCCCAGAGGAAACCAAGGCCCAGAAAGGGAAAGGGACTTACCCAGGGTCAGTAAATAGCTGAGAGCAGGGCACTTTAACAGGACTGATTCCAAACCCAATCCTTTTTCCTCTGATGCCATGTGATAGTCTCTCCTAGGTCAGGTTGGGAGCTCCCAGAGGTCAGGATCTGGGAAAGGAAAAGCCGATAAGTTGGACAAGCCTCAAGGATCTCAACAAGCTAAGATGATCTGACTCTAAGATGCCACTTGATAGGGATGAATATGGAACTCCACACTTGTTCAAAGACCCAACTGTACAATTTTGTTTGAAGAGGTATGTTTGGACAGCAGTCCTATGGAAATGATCTGGGGGCGTTAGTGGATTACAACTTCAATATGAATCAAAAGTATGCTGAGGTAGTCTCCAAAAGTCTAGGGATTTTAGACTACATTCAGGAGGTAGGAATAGGATGCAGGGGAGCAGGAATGCAATGGCATCCATATGGGTCTTTGGCCTTGATTAGATCACATTTGGATTATCATGTTTGGTTATGGGTACTCCATTTAGAAGGGACACTTGTCCAGAGGAAGTGAGCCAATGGGAAATCACATCATAAAAAGGCTGTCAGAAGGAACTAGAGAAGTTTAGGCTGGAAAGGAAAGATTGGGCAGCCCAGGAGAAGCGCATGTCTTCAAGTATTTGAACATTTGTTATGTGAAAGAGGGGTTTCTACTCAAAGTATAGAAAGGGGTGGAAGAAGAAGAGAGACAGGTGTCTGCTCAAGGTAAGGAAAAACTTCCTGACAGAGCTATCCAGAATTGGCATGGGCTGCCTCAGAGGGTAGTAAAAGGCTTCTAGTGGAAGCTGGGCAATTACTTCTCTGGTCTGTTGTAGAAGGGATTTCTGCTGAGGTACAGGCTTGATTAGGAGACATCTGTGGTCCTCCCTAACTCAGACATCTTATGATGAGTCTGCCCTCTATTTCCTCCTCCAGCTGCTGCTGCCCTTCCTTGTTCCTCCCTGCCCCCTCCCCAATCCTTTTATTCTTCTCAGAGTAAGTCAGGGCAGGCATACCACATCTCAATAAAGATGAAGACCAGGGAGTGCTAGATTCCTGAGCCTTTTATGAGGATGTAGGAGACCACAGGTGGTTGGACTCTCTGCCCCTGGCCAATTCCAAAGGGGGACAGACAACAGACATCCCAGTCTCAGCAAACCCAAAGCTGGTAGAGAGAGAGGCTTCCCCTCACCGCCTGCCAACAAAATGTTCTTTTTTCCCCTTCCAGGCCCGGTGCCCAGGTCACACAGTGTCCCCTGCATTCGGATGAAGTACCTCCCCCCCTGACCAGCTAAGGGAATTGTTCCTATATTTCTGGGAAAGTGTGTGGTTCCCCCAGCCCAAGCAGCTTCTCCCTTGGGAGCCACTGAGGGGAGGAGAGCAGATGGAGAGCTTGATAAGGACTGCCCTACTTGTTCAGGCCACATATTCTCTGAGGGTAGGGAGCCAGTGATCTGGGCCAGAGACATAGAAACCTCTGGTCTCCCAGCCACCGCACTGCCTGTAGTCCGGACCCACCTGCATGCCTCAGGTCCCAGCTTTGAAATGGGCCCAAGGCTGAGATTTCTCTGTTGCAGTGTCCTTTGATGCTCCCAGAGAGGGAGAGCAGAGGAGAGAGAAAGAGAGGAAGGGAGGGAGGCAGTGAGAGAGAGAAGGCAAATGGAGGAGGGATGGAGGGAGCCCAACTGGGGGGCCCAGAGGATGCCAGCTGAATTAAACATGACCTGGCAGAGGCCCCAGGGAAGGCTCTGTTTGTCTACGCAGGGAGAAGGGGGAGGGAGGGAGAAAACGATGTATGTTGTCTACACAGGGAGGGAGGGAAGTAGAGAGGGAGAGATGGAGAGATGGAAGGAAGGGGGTGGGGTGGAGAAAAACTCTGCATGTTGTGTGCAAATAGAATTGGTTAGAGGGATGTGGGAGCCAATGTTTCCTCTGCACTCTCCCTGTGTCTGTCTGCAGGGAATTCTTGGTACACTTCCTGTCCTGCCCCAGATACCAGATACAGAGAGGTTGGTGCCTCCACTTTCTTAAAGAAAGCCTCAAGCCCTATCTACACCTGCAAAGGACAGTGAAGCCCAGTAATTGAGGACTAAAAATTCATCTTCTCTAGAAACTTGCAGGTAATTCAAGTCCCCTCTGTTGGTGGAGACCAAATGTCAATCCTAGAACTCTTAGGGAGAATGGAGGGACCTGTGGAGGACCGGAACCCAGACATGGAGGAGTTCCTGAGGATGTTTCTGGGGGCAGGGCATTTCACAAACTTATAGGGGGGCTCTGAAATTTAAACTTATCTTCTTCATCAGAAATTGTCAGCAACTCAATTCAACTGAACGTTAATCAAGCACCTGCTGCTATAGAGTATTGTGTTATGCCCTGGGAGAAAGTTAGGTGAATTAATAAATGGTTCTTGCCATCAAAGAGTTTATAGTCCAGCTCTGGGTTGATATGTATGGAAATAATTATAATACAATGTGTCAGGATAGAATTATGGAAATTTTGTGTTAAAGTGTGTTGAGTTTAAATTTTTTTTTTAATTCAACCTGGGATTTTCTTCAAGTGGGGCACTCTTGGTGAGGAAACTCCCTCTACCAATGCAGCTGTACAACTTATAGTCTTATCAAAGTAATTTGCTTGGGGCACTAAATTATAAATAAATTGTAAATAAATTGGGATACTTAAGTATCCCAGCAAGTGCCATAAGAGATCACAGGAGGGATGGATAGGATCATGGGATATAGAAACCATCTATCCCAACAACCTCATTTTACAAATGAGACAATTGGAAACCCCAAGAATGAAAGTGACTTGTCCAAGGTAACACTCACAGTTAAGTGGCAAAGTTGAAGGTAAGGATACTTTACCTGGAGAGAAGGAATGGAAAGAACTTAGATAAGTGAATGGGAGGGGGAAGGTTAAGTGACTTGTTTGGGTCATACAACCAGTACATGTCAGAGATAGAACCTGAACCTAGGACTTCTGCCTCTAAAATCAGCTATCTTTACATACCACACCAGACTGCTTCTTATGAGAGAATACATAGGAGATAACAAAACTAAGGGATGAAAGGTTTGAGAGAAATTTGGAATCAGCACTGACTTCATGGAATATATTAGTTAGGCATTAATGTCCTGTGCAAGATGGTTGTAGGAAATCAGGGAAGGGCTGAGCAGCCATGCCATTTGGCTGGAGTGTAGAGTGTGTGAAGGGGAGTCTTGTGAAATAAGGCTGAAAGAGTGGGTTAAAGTCAGATTGTGAAGAACCTTGAATATCAGAATAAAGAATTTGTTTTGTAATTTACAGGCACTAGAGAACCACTGAAATTATTGAGCAAGGATTTTTTTTTAAAAGACAGTTACATCCATACATTAGGAAAATGATTTAGGCAACTGTGTGAAGGATGACTGAAGGTGGAGAAGACTGGAGGTGGGGGTGGTCTATAGTCTAAGAGACTATTCCAAAGGTTCAAGTGAGAAAGTGATGAGGATGTGTAGCACTGTCAGGTGTGTGAGTAGAAAAAGGGGAAGGGCTTCAGTCCCTGTTTTCTTCAATCCATTAGCACAAACTCCTTAGACACACACTCTAGGTTTCCATAGTCTGCCTCAGACCTATCTTTTCATCCCTATCCTCTTCTCCTATCTTGTGTTCTGATCCAAATGGTCTCTTTGTTCCCAGAGCACTGCATGTTCTCCTAATTTCTAACTTGACTCCATTCTTCTCTCCATTTGGACAACCTTCCCCCTCCTATTCACTTATCTAAGTTCTTTCCATTCCTTCTCTCCAGGTAAAGTATCCCTTCTGTCAACTTTGCCACTTAACTGTGAGTGTTACCTTGGACAAGTCACTTTCATTCTTGGGGTTCCCAATTGCCTCATTTGTAAAATGGATGGTTTCTATATCCCATGATCCTATCCATTCCTCCTTTGATCTTCTATGGCACTTACTGTCAGCATTGAGGTGTGATGAAAGCACTGAAATAGCTAGGTGGTGCAGTGGTTAGCATGTTGCATATGGAGTTGGAATAGACCTGAATTCAAGCCCTGTCTCAGATGCTGGCCAGTTTCTTTCATCAAACATTTGTTAAGCATCTTCCATGTGTATGGCTCACTGATGGATTCTGAAGAGATGACAGAAACATGTACCACTCAGTACCTGCCCTCAGAGAACTCAGCCTACTACTGCTGCTACTCCTGGTAATGTTGATAGAGTATATGTAGCATGCAACCCCCAGGGCTAATTTAGAGGTTGTGTGAAGGACATAGAAGTGGCTGTTTCATTCAGAAGAAGGGGAAAGGGAGGAAGAGGAGGAAGGAGACTGGGAAAAGGAAGAAGGGGAAGGGAGTATTTGTTATTTGGTAGCTTGGAACTCATGCCATCAATGCATAAAGTTTGGATCTTATCTGTGGTCCTCATAAATCCGGGGGAGAATGATAATACTTTGTGTGCCTCTGGAGCAATGATTTCCAATTTTTAAAAATCACATTCCCCTATCAAAAAAGAATATACGGGAGGGAGGGGGGTGGTGGTAATGGTTGGAAATGGTACCAGTGCAGTTGTGGTTGTTTGGACTGGGGTTAGTAATAACCTGAAGGGCTGATCCCCTTCTCAGAAGAGGGGAAGGTTGGAAGCTTGAGGTGGAGTGTAGGAGTTTTAGGCTGTAATAGGTGAAGGGCAGATGTAGTTACATGATTACATTACTTGGAGACACAGCCCATTATTAGCTATTGAGGGGAGGGTAGTATGCAGAACATTTTCTCACCCCGATTTGGTGGTTCACATACCCTTTGGAGTCATTCTCTTGTCTTCTGGGGGGGCTCTAGCCTCCACTTTGGAGCCACTGTTTTGGAGGAGCCTAGGCATGACCTGACAGCTTCACCGTCCTGTGAAGGCTTATTAATTGGTTGAGCTCTGTGATTGGTTACCACCCTTCTCCCGCCCCCAGCTTGAGAGACTGTGAACACCATGAAGATACAGGCTTACTTTTGCATTATTCTCTTCTTCCTTATGCCATTAACATGGTATTCCCAGAAGTAAACATTATCCTCTCCTTGGTTCCTCTGTTAGCCCTCCTGCACTCCTCTTAGAGTAAATGAGCCAATCAGAGTTCTCAATGCAGAGAGTACTGGGTCTGAAGGGGGAAAATGACAGACCCTGGTACTTTCACAGTTTCACAGGAAGACCACCCTTCCCTAGTCCAGTAACTGAGCTCCTAATATCTCAAAGGGTTTTCTTAATCATGATACCACTAGATCTTCAGAGAAAGTCAGAGCAGGGATTATTCTTACTTTTCAGGTAAGTAAATTAAAGTCCAGAGAGGGAAATGCTGACCAGAAACCCAGCAAATTCATGATAGAGGTGGGATTAGAATTCAGGTGTCCTTCTTTCCAACTGGTTTCCCAGTGCCCTCACTAGCACATTGCCCTTCAGCAACCAGGAAGAAGAGTGAGCTCTTTTCTAATTCCCGTGGGGATAAAGGCAGAGATCAAAGTGAGAGCTAGTTAATACCTCAGGGCAAAATCACAAGAATCTGAGCAGGAAGAGGTGTCAGAATTCATCTAGCCCAACTCATTTGTAAGTAAAAATCATTTCTACAGCATCCCCAATAAGAAGTCATCTAGTCTCTACTGGAAGATTTCTAGTGCCCAGGAAACCATCACTTCCCAAGACAATCCATGCCACTTTGGGAGAACTCTATCACAGATTTTTAACTTGGGATCCACAAACTTTTCATTAAAAAAAAAAAAGAAAAACTATTTCAATATAGTTGGATCTGTATGTAGTCTTATATATTTTATTTGATGCATTTAAAAACATTAAGCCTATCCATAGATTTTTCCAACCTGCCAAAAGTTTAGATACACACAAAAAGGGTTAAGAAGCTCTCCTCTAGTTATTTGAGAGTTTTTCCACATATGGAAAACTACAGCTACTGATCAACGATTTCCACCTATTAAGTTATCCCCTCGGATACTAAGGTGAACAATTCTTGCCCATTTTTCTACCTTTGCTCTTACTGCTGCCATTCCTCTTTGTCTCTCCAAATTCTATTGCCCTTAAAAGCTCAGCTTCCATCCTACCTCCCTGAGCCTGCACTGCTTTTCCTTCTTTTGACCTTGGACAGTTCTCTTCCACACGGTGCAACCTATAATCAGATCTGAAGAGCTAGGAGGGACCTCAGATGTCCATTGCTCCAACATTTTCATTTTAAACATGTAAAAACGGACACCCTGAGAGATGATGTGACTCTTGTATTATTTATCTTGTTCTCTTGCACTAGACTGTCAGGTCTAGGTTCTGGGACTGCTCCTTTGTCTTTCTCCTCACCCCCTTTAACTACGAACAATTTGAGGTCTCCCATAAACTAGGAGCACTAATGAGCACCTAGGTCTCCTCTTTCTTTTTTGGCCTCACTTCCCTAGCATAATCGAATTCAATTTAATCATGTATAAGGCATAGTGCTAGAGCTAGGGCTAAAAGCTAAAAATTGAACTGGTCTCTGCCCCCAAGGAGTTTACCTTCCGCAAGGGAATAGTAGGATGTGTTCAGGCAATACTAATACCCCTGGTGTGGGGGCTGCTGAGCCTTTTTCAGGGCTGCTTTCCACCTTTGGTGTCCGTGTGATCCACTGAACTCTCACCTATGGAGCCAAGAAGCTGTAGCATGCACAGTGGTCACACTCTGGTAAACCATTTCAGCAGAGAAGCTAAACCAAGTTGAGGGTAACTGAAGGGTCTCAAATCTATTGGTGAATTGGGCGGGGTGTCTACCCCAAGAATGTGAAGACTTCCCTGGTGGAATGGGTGGATGAGAACAATTTGTTCCAATGGCTATAAAGGCAGCTGGTACAGGAGCTGTGGGGCGCTTAGAGCGTGGTTAGACTTTGAAGATGCCAAGGTCATCCACTGCATCTCAAGCTATGACCAGTCATCTTGACTCTGTCCTGCCACTGGACTGTGATGACTCTGGAGGAAGGAATGAGTGCAACCCTGTCTTACTGAAATCCAATTTATGCATGAATCAAAAGACATCACCCATACCATTTTTTTTTTTTTTTACCATTTTTACCTATCTCAAAGTCCTATGGTGACAAGCAAGTGATGAAGCAGCAGGTATGGATACACTGGGAACTGTGGTCACAACCCTGCACACAGGTGACCCAGGTCATAGGGTTATCTTCCAAACGAAAGCAGCAGTGGGATTGAACAGCCCCCTGGGTGTCTGAGCAGCCTTTTAAGCATCATACTGCTCTCCTCCTGACATGAGGAAGAGGCTAGAAAAGGTTCAAAAACTTCTGCAGGGAAGATTCTACTCACCATTGGTACATGGAATGTGTGCACACTTATAGATAATACAAAATCCAGTAGACCTGAAAGACTAATAGCCCTTGTTGTGAGAGAACTCAGCAGGTATTGCATCTAAACAGCAGCCCTAAGTGAAACAAGGCTGGCAAATGAAGGCCAGTTTACTGAAGTTGGAGCTGGATTTTTTTTTCTGGAATGGCTGCAGTGAAAGGGAGCATTGTGAAACTGGTGTAGGTTTTGCAATCAAAACTAATCTAGGCTTAGATTCTTATAATCTAGCCACTGCTCAGATTCTTATAATCTAGTCACTGCTCATATTCTTATAATCTAGACAATAGCTTACTAATGTTCAGACTCCTTAAGAGTCTGCCCAATATGATGGATGTTCTAATAAACCTTGTCTTTGGCTGAAAGAAGGCTTGGGTCGAATTCTTTCGGGCAGGGCCCTTGTGTTGTGATTTTGGGGTCCCAGCACCTCTAAACTTCATCATTTTGGTGGCCCATACCGGGAAACTACCTAACCCCAAGTTCTTCTCTAACCAAGACTGGAAGGTATGTAAGCTCCCCCACCTTGCTCTATAGTTGGGGTTGCTCTCCAAGTACCAAGGCTTGGAGATGTTTTTCAGGCAGACAGTTATGAGGCTGTCTTGCACTTGGCCTGACGCTCTCAGGTTCTTGGTCCGCTGGGTCTATTTGAGGCCATGGACCTGGGTACACCTTCTGCAGCATAGAGGACAAGGACGGATGCCCTATCTGGAAGTGTATGCCCAATTCTGTCAGTTCTCTTGGATGCTAGAGAATTGGGGAAGACTGCAGTTGCTTTTTGGTTCCCTGAAGCTTACTTACTCTCTTTCCTCTACACCCCTGAATTCTCCTTCATGGAGGTTGCAGGGGAAAGTTAGAACAGCTAAAAATATCTTGGCAGATTCTGGAGGTTTTGTGATTGATCATTAAGGAGTTTGGAACTCCTCCTCACAACCCTGGTCACTCTTTTCTCCCACTCCCTTCGCTTGAGTCAAGAGGGTATCTGTCAACCCCTCTCATAGGAGAAGAGAGTTTTACCCTTTACCCCTCACCTTTGATTTTTACCCTCCCCCACCTGGGAAAGGAAGGAGGGGGGAGGGGCAGCAGCTACAGCATGGGCCTCCCTGGCAATGGCCTTGGGCCCTAGGGCAATGTTTGCCTGGAAGCATCACCCAGGTTCAGCACATCCTGCTCAAAGTGAAGAAGCTAGCCTCTGAATTTGGGTAAGCATGCTCTTTTAAATTTGTAGTTTTAACTGTTAATGATGAGATGTTGATTGTTTGTGTAAAGTAATTTGGAAATGAATTTAACAAAATTGAAGTCACCTGATTGGTAATAGGTTTGTTTCAAGTTTCAAACTGGTGAATTTTTTGTATCAATTATGTCAAGCAACTTTTCACAATTTGGTTACAGCTAAAATAATTTGGCTATTGTTGGTTATTGTTTTAATGTGGAAACTATGTATGTTCGTTTGGGTTATGGCTTGCTGAGAATTTGCAAGTGTATAGAAATCTCTAATGATTGGCTTTTTACATCAAGACAAATTTAAATTTGAGATGTAAATCCTGGATAAGTTTTTCCTAAGCTGTGATTAGTAAAACTTACTGTTTGAGGTAAAAGCTCATAGGATTTTATTTTGAGCTGTCTGATGGATCATAATCCATTGATAATCAATAATCCATCATCTGAGAGAAATGCCACAGACTACTCAGAAAATGTGATATTGGTGGGAAGTCAGCATCGGAAAAAGCTGAGAGGACCATTTTAGCCTCAGTCTAAGATTGGATCCTCCTGGCTCAGTTTCCTCCTTATGTTCCTTTGAAAGGGAATGTTACCCACTTGGCTATTCCTAAGTCTGGCTATGAGGTGGATTTGATACTGCATGGTTGGAAAATTGAATTATCTGAATCCAAATAGAGCTAAGGATGCTTTATCCTCTCATACTTGGGCCCTAAATCCAGTCCCTGCTTTATATCTGGGCCCAGCAGTCTTTTCTGTCAGATTTGTGTCTTTCAGACTAGAGGTCATTCACCTACAGTTGGTAGCAAAGAGCAAGTACCAGCCAAGGTCACTCCATTGTTCCCTGGATGCAGCCTGTGCTTGGTTCCAGTCAACCTCCTCTTTGGGACACCCTTGAGTCAGGGACAGCTCTATGCCCCTTGACAACAGGAAGCAGTTTCAGAAGGCAAGACCTTCACCCCTTACTCCAAAAGAATTTGAGTCCCATTTGTTTGAGGGGGAATGATAAGGGTGGGATCTAGACCCCAAAAAGGAAAAACCCTGGACTTTCCCACGTGGCTATATCTCTGGCATGCCCCTGAGGCTATAATCCCATCCACTGGCCTTTCACTGTGACTACACCCAATCTCTCTATTCTGTTACCCTTAACCTAGTCTAGCCCTCCATTGTTTTACCTCCATTTGGCCCGAGGCCACTTCCCACCCTTAATCCTATCTAGGCTCCATTCTCCCTTGGCCAGCCCTGGAGTTCTATTGCCTCAGAGACTACTTGGTCACTCCTAGATCCCTCCTATAGTCTTTCTGTATATAAGGTCCATCTTGTCTCTGTTAAGACACCTAGATTCTTATAATCTAGCCAATAGTTTACTACTCCTTAAGAGTCTGCCCAATATGATGGATGTTCTAATAAACCTTGTCTTTGGCTGAAAGAAGGCTTGGGTCGAATTCTTTTGGGCAGGATTCGCGTATTGTGATTTTGGGGTCCCAGCACCCCTAAACCTCATCAATTAGATTCAGACAATGGTCTGAGTATTTTTGCATTCAAACATCTAATTATATCCCACTCTTCCCCCATGCTATTAGCCATTACTCCCACCCTGATATTCGACAAATACCATTCAATCATCTTCACTGAATGTCTCACCTCAATTGTCATGGATTAAAATCTTGTATGTACCAGAAAAAAAAAACTAATCTAGTCAACAAGTTTGTATGCTTACCAAAAGGATTGAATGACAGGCTCATGACAATTCAATTGCCACTTGCAGGAAAATGCCACACTACCATCATTAGTGCCTATGCTTCCACCATGATGAACACTGATGAGGTCAAAGAAAAAATTTATGAAGACCTAGAGACTCTTATAATCAATGTGTCAAAAGAGGACAAGCTTATAATTCTGGGTGACTTTAATGCTAGAGTGGGCTCAGACTATCAGACATGGCAGGGAGTCCTTGAGAGGAATGGAGTTGGAAACAGCAATAGCAATGAACACTTACTACTGAAGACATAACCTTCTCATCATCAACATTGTCTTCCATTTATCTAAATGCAATAAAACTTCGTGGATGCACCCTTGCAGCAAATACTGGCATTTAATAGGCTATGTGGTTGTAAGGACAAGAGACAGACAGGATGTGAGAGTGAGGAAGGCAATGTGTGGTGCAGAGTGCTGGACTAATCATAGACTTGTCCTCTCCAAGCTAAATATTCACATTCAACAAAAGCAGGGGCTCCAAGGCAAAATGACTATCAGAAAAATTAATGTCAACAGATTAGAGCTCTTCTCTGAATGAGGGAACAGTTTGTTGCTAACTTGGAGGGAAAGTTGAGTCAACACACAATTGGCAACAGTGGAGCAGAAAAGGAGTGGGCAGCTTTCAGAGATTTGGTATATAGCACTGCACTTGCTTATCTGGATCAAAACACTAGCAAACATCAGGACTGGTTTGACAAAAATAATGGGGAAATTCAGAAGCTGCTAAATGAAAAATGAGAACTCCACAGGGTTTACCAGCCGGATAGTTTATCCATCTCTAAGAAGGCAGCATATAATTGCATCACAAGTAAAGTACAAGTGAAACTCAGAGAGATCACGATTCTTGGCTCAGTAAGAAGGCAGATGAAATTCAATTTTATGCTGATAGTAGCAATCCAAAGCAGTCTTATGATGCTCTGAAGGCTACTTATGGGCCAAAGACCCCTGGTGTATCTCAATTACTTAGTGCTGATGGAGCCACATTGATTAGTGATAAGGACATGATCCTAGAGAGGTGGACTGAACACTTCCATAGTGTTCTCAATAAACCATCATCAATCAACCTTGAAGTGCTTTCCTGGATTCTGGATAATGGACAATGCTCTTGCGCTTTTCCAGTAACCAATGGAGTGAAACAAGGCTGTCTGCTTGCTCCCATGCTTTTTAGCATGATGTTTTCAGTTCTGTTGTCAAATGCCTTCAATGGGGACATACATGGCATCAAGGTCAGCTACCACACCGATGATAAATTCTTCAACTTGAAAAGGCTACAAGGCAAGACTAAAATGGAGGGAGTGCTGGTGCATGATTTTTTTGTTTGCAGATGATTGTGCACTCAATGTAGCCTCTGAAGCTGAAATGCAACAAAGTATGGATAGAATCTCTGCTGCTTGTGCTAATTTTGGCCAAACAATTAACACCAAGAAAACACAGGTGCTCCATCAGCCAGCACCACACCATCCATATATGGAACCATCTTACAGCAAATGGAGAAGTTTTGAATACTGTGGTGTGGATAATTTCACTTACCTTGGCAGTATACTTCCCAGGGATGTACACATTGATAATGAATGTGTGTGTGTGACACACATTGCCAGAGCTAGCTCAGTGTTTGGGAGGCTCCAAAGAAAAGTGTGGGAGGGAAGAGATTAGACTGACTACCAGACTGAAGGTCTATAGAGCCATGGTGCTGTCTTTGTTGTTGTATGGCTGTGAAACCTGGACAGTATACCAGCGCCATGCCAGGAAACTGAATCGCTTCCATCTGAATTGTTTTAGGAAAATTCTGAAGATCACCTGGAAGGATAAGATATCAGACACTGAGGTTCTTTCTTGAACTAAACTGCCAAACATTCAAAATCTCCTGCAGAGAGCACAACTCCAATGGACTGGCCACGTTGTTCGTTGTTTGAATGCCAAATGTAAGTTTGCCAAAAAGACTATTTTATGGAGAACTCACACAGGGCAAGTGCTCAAAAGGTGGTCAGAAAAAAGCTATACAAGGACATTCTCAAGGTCTCTCTTAAGAACTTTGGAATTCATTGTATGATTTGGGAGACACTGGCACAGGACCGCTCAGCATGGCATGCCCACATCAGAGAAGGTGCTGTGTAAAGCAGAATTGAAGAAGCTCAAAAGAAATGTGAGATGTGCAAATTTAGAGAATCCACCCCAAATATTCACATGGACTATTTGTTTCCAACCTGTGGTAGAGCATTCTGTACTCATATTAGTCTGATCAGCCACAGTTGTACACACCGTAACTTGACTCTAACATAGTGATGTCATTTTGGTCCTCTTCAAGAACAAAAGACAAGAAGCAACACAACAGATAAGCAAATAAAGGGAGATTTGAGGAGGGTCAGAATGCTAGCAACTGGAAAGATAAATGCATGTAAGTACTTTTATTAAGCACCTACTATGTGCCAGACACTGTGCTAAATGATGGGGTTACAAATATAAAAGTAAGAGAGCCCATGCCCTTGAGGAGCTTATATTCTAAAAGCTCCCTATATATCTTCCCTATATGGAAAGACAACATCTATAGGGGAATGGAGACCAGATAGGTAATTTTGGAGACCAGGTCTCATGAATAGAACTGTAAAGTGACAATCGTCATAATCTTGCCAGAATCAATTATGGAACTGATTTTGTGTTCCCAGAACAACAGGTGGAAGTTGGAGAGGGCACAGAGATGGGAGGTGGGTGGGAGGGAGATTATGGCAAGCTGCCCTTAGTGAATGGGTTGGATGGGATGTCAAACGTGGGCTAGTAACACAGGGTTAGGTAGGTTTGTGCTGACTCACGGATCAGGATTGCTCAGCCCCAGGCTGGATGTTCTAAAATTGAATGGATTAAATCCCCCAGGGAGAGAAGGGTAGGCATGGTCTTTGATGGTTAAATCTAGAGGATGCTGTGGCAGGTGGGAAGGTGTTCCAAGAATGGGGGACATTTATGCACTTGCACACAGATGCAGGGAATGGAGAAAGGAGAAGCAAGGAGACCAGTTTTCTCTTGATCAGTTCTGGGGAAAGACAGACTGGGGCTTTGAAAGATTCTGAACTAGAGGGGCAGCCAGCAGGCTGAGGCCATCTCATGCTGAGGGTTGGAGGGTCAGGGACACTTTTAACAATGAAATTCAGTCTCACCTCTCTCATAGGCTTCTAGGAGAGAGTGCTTCCATTGGGCTGGAGTCCTTAGGGGAAAGACAGAGACACTCGTGGCCCTCCCAGGAGGGCTCAAGTGTTCCTATGGCCACTGCTTCCCACCCTCTACACCCTCTCTCCCCACCAAATAATCCTTGTTCTAGCTGTCCTTCATAGCTATTCCAGATGGTGCCACCAGATGGCAGCCTCTGCCCGCTCATAGTAGGAATCAAACGTCTTTACTCCTTGTAGACCTTAGCCAAGGGAAAGACCTCTTCAGGAAACTGCTATATTAGGATGAAGTCAGAGGTCACTCCATGGCAGGTTGGGGCAGATGATCAGAGAGTGAATGTTTGGCATTTGATGAAGGAGATGGGAAAATGGGCACTTGGGGGCTTTGGCATTTCCCTTCAGAGTCTCGGTGGCTCTATTTCTACCCTATGTTGTCCACACTACCCCCCTCCCATCCCCTGCAGGAAAAGTGGCTTTAGACCACTGACTCCCTGCCACCCTGTGTCCCCTGTTGAGTGGGTTGAATACAGGGTCAAGGGCACAGAGAGGTCAAAAAGTGAGACTGGATCCCCTGATCTCAAGGAATCGAGAAATCTAAGAACTGGGAGTTTCCTCAGAACTCAGGAAATCCAGCCCTCTACAGTATCCTCAAGACTTCATCCAGCTTCTGTTGGGTGACCTCCAAGTGAGAGAGAAGCCATCATCACCCCAGGCAGACCATTCCACATCGGAACAGTTGTAATTATTAGGATTTTTTTTTTTAACATCAAGCTTAACTCTGCTTCTCTGCATTTTCTATCCACTGCTCCTCATTCTGCCTTCTGGGTCCAATCAGATTAAGCTTAACCTTTCTTCCACACATTTGAAGATGTCCTCATATGTCCCTTTTTAGTCTTCTCCAAGCTAAACATCCCCAGACCTTCAGATGACTTGGTGTCCAATCCTCTCAGCATCCTAGTTAATCGTCTTTGGACCTGCTAATCAATTGCTTGTCAATACCTCCATACCTGGATGGATCTGTGATCTCACTGATGTGGGTCCTTTCTCCAAGAGGGCAAATCATTGCCCATCCAAACCTCAAACTGTGTAACTCTTGTCCATGTCCTCCTATAAATTCTCCCCAGGGTTCCACTGGGGGCTAAAACTCGTGACATTGCGTGGTTGCCAATAGATCCCTGCCTGGATATCAGTGGAACACATAGACTATGCAATAGTTAGTTATCCCTTGATCTTGCTGCATGGTCAGCCCACCTCTGTCCTTAAATCTCTTTGAAAATATCTTTTATGCCTCCTTGTGCATGTATTACAACCTCTACATGCATCCTGTATGCCTCTCCTTTGTCCTGCAGGTGACTCACAACTATCCTTTTTAAAATGTGGCACCCAGAACTGGACCCCATCTCTGGATACTGTGATTCTCTCTTTTTTTAAAAAAAGTTATTTAAAATTTATTTTATCTTTTATTTATGAAATAAAACAAGCATTTCCATAACTTGCTAGAATAAAAAATATTTGTACATGAAACTACAAATCCATTATATACAACTTCTTTTTAAATATATAATAAAATTATCATGTAAATTTGTTTCCTTTTTTCCTACTTCCCCCTTTACCTCCACCCTAGAGATGGCTACCATTAGATGCAAATATGTATATATATGTAAAATCATTCTATACATAATTCTATTTATCAGTTCTTTCTCTGGTTGCAGATAACAGCTGCCTTCATAGGTCCTTTGAAGTTAATTTGGGTATTTATAATAATCAAAATGACTTAGTCAAAATTGTTCTTAAAACAATATTGCTATTACTGTGTACTACTTGAGATGCTAGCTTTTTTTCTTCTCTCATACTTTAGACTAATATTATGCTTGCAGACTACCTAAACCCTTCTATTCTTTTCCATATAAACTGTTAGCTCCTCTTCCTGTCATTCCTTGAAATCAGGTAACAGTTGTTACTTTTGAAATAAGTGTAAACTAGATTAACAGAATCAAGGGCATGCTTTTGGTGGATGGGATATGAAGCATAGGCTGGGGCTAGTAAGAAGGGATTAGGTTAGTGTAGGTTGTGTAGTCCTACTAAAAAATCAGGATAGCACAGTACTGGGGTGGCAGCACCAAAGCTGAGTGTATTAACTCCCTCAGGGAGGGAAAGGCAGGCATGGCCTTTGGTAGTCAAGTCTAGTTTTAGTATGACTGTAACCTGGATTCAAGGAATTCAACAGGAATCCTGACTTCTTAGGATCCTGACTCTTTTCCAATGTGGTAAGGACTCCTCTTGGCTTCATGCCATTTATAAATATGATAAATATTCCATCTGTACCTTTATCCAAGATTTGATGAAAAAAAATGTTGAGTAACCCAGGACCAAGGACAGATCTCTAGGACACTAACACAAACTTCTTTCCAAATTGACCTTAACCCATGAAAGACTAGTGAGTCTTTCAACCAGTTCAGAATTCATCTAATTATACATTCTTCAAGCTCATATCTCTTCATATTGTCCATAAAAAGAACATGAGAGATTTTGTCAAATATCTTTCTAAGTAAAATATGTCAAGGTGTCTAGGGCAGCTAAGTGGTGAAGTGGATAGAGTACAGAGCCTGGAGTAAGGAAGACTTAATTTCCTTTCCTTTTTCTTTTCTTTTTTCTTTTCTTCTTTTTTTTTTTTTTTTGGCTAGGCAACTGGGGCTAAGTGACTTGCCCAGGGTCACACAGCTAGTGAGTGTTATATGTCTGAGGCCAGATTTGAACTCAAGTCCTCCTGACTCCAGGGCAGGTGCTCTATCCACTGCACCACCTAGCTACCCCAAGACTCAGTTTCCTAAGTTCAAATCTGGCCTCAGACATATACTAGCTCTATGACCCGGGGCAAGTCACTTAACCCTGTTTACCTCAGTTTCCTCATCTGTAAAATGAGCTTGGGAAGGAAATGGCAAGCCATTTCAGTATCTTTGCCAATAAAGCCCCGAATGGAGTCGCAAAGACTTTGACACAACTGAAAATGACTGAACAACAACAAAAATATGTCTGTAGCTTTCTTCTGATCTGCTAGTCTAGTATCCTTGACAAATGAGAAATGGACAGGAAGTTAGTTTGGCATTCCCTGTTCTGATTTTGTAGAGTTTCATTGATGTCTTTTATTTTTAGAGCCATTACTTCCTGATATACCTCCCTCGTCTTGCCATTAGATGCCCCCCTCCCTTGTAACAGGAAAAATAGGGAAGCAAAATCAACCAAAACATCTTGTCTCAACATGCCTCATCTCATGCTAGATGCAACATTTCTCATCCATCACCCCTCATATCTCTGCTTAGAGGAGGAAAGCATGTTTCATCAGCCTTTCTTTGGGGTCAGAATTAGTCATCCAACCAGAGCTCGGCTGCCTTTCAGGGTTATTTTTGTTTACATCATTGTAATTATTGCATCTGTTCTCCTGGTTCTGCCTATTTCATTCTTCATGGCCTAGTCTTGAAGAAGGCTTGCAGGCCCTTAGTGATCCCAATTTCCTTTTCTAAATACTCGAAGTTCCCTGGGGCACTCTACTGTAGACTTCCTTCCAAACCGACATTGGCTTATTAAAGACTAATGAGTCTTTGGTTTTGCCTAGTTCAGAATCACCTTAACTGTGCTGTCTTCTAGCTCAGATAGTTGTTAGTACGTTTCAGATTTCCCCCCCTAGGATTTGAAGTCATGCACAACAGGCTATAGTTTTTGATGAGGTCTAGAGGTTTAGGGGTGCTGGGACCCTGAGATCACGACATGTGGGCCCTGACTGAATGAATTCAACCCAAATCTTCTTTCAGCCAGAGGAAAAGTTTATTAGAAATAAATCGTACAGGATAGACTCTTAAGGAATCTGAACATTAGTGATGCCCATAGGGACGAGTAGGCATGAGAAAGTCTCAGAGTTTAAATGGTCAGGGTGGATCTTATCTACACTAAAGTAACTTTAGGTGACCAGAGAAGGGGCTGGGAAAAGGGTCTAGGTGACTTAAGGAGAATTCCAATTGGAAAGTCTGAGAGATTGAATAGACAATGGGAATAGATAATGAAGGGAAAGGAGTTTGAAAGGCATCTGAATAAGATCAAAAGGTGGGGCTAGGGCTTTCAAAGGGAGATAAGGAGAGTTGATAAAGAACTGCTTGAGACCTGAGTGAGATCAAGAAAAGTTTAAGGGTTTTCTGGGGCCCATAGACAAATGGGAGCCAAATTCTTTTTGGAGCAAGGGGCAAAGATCTCGGCTTGGGCCCATACCCCATCAGTTTTCATAATTTACTCTTTCCCCATTTTAGACGTTTGCCTAGTAAGTGACACAGGGGATACATATACTAGCTGTGTGACCCTGGGCAAGTCACTTCACCCTGTTTTCCTCAATTTTCTCATCTGTAGAATGATCTGGAGAAGGCAATGTCAAACCATTCTAGTATCTTTGCCAAGAAAACCCCAAACTGGGTTGTGAAAAGTCAGAAATGCCTGAAAACGACTGAACGATAAGTCCGGTGGCATGTCTTTTGTTCTTTTGTGTTTTTTTCTCCATAATTTTTTGAAGAGCAGTGATAGTTACTCAGTTATGACACTTACCAGTTCTTTCAGTGCCCTGAGCTGTTGTTTGGCTGGTTACTGGAATTCATTAAGGCCACCCTAGGACCTAGTCCACCCTCCTCCAGGGGAAGACATGGAGAAATGTGCATAATTCCAGGTGGACACTCTTACCCCTGTCTCCAGGCACCTAATGCCTTTGCTCCAGACTCTTGGGAGTTGAGTGACTGGTATGGGGGAGGGCCTGGGAGGGTTAATAAATGTTTAGAGAACTGAATTGAATCATAGGCTGTCAGACTTGGTAGAAATCTGATGGCTCCACTTCTTCCCCTTTTTGTAGAGCCAAACTGCTGTAGAGCCTTTTGTAGAGCCAAACTGCTCAAGGTAACATAGTTGTGCTGGTCTAGGTCATGTCTCTTATTCCAGGATTCTTTTCATTTCAACATGGTACTGATAAGAGCTCACTGTGCTGCTATGGGATGGAGGGAATCTTCATATGGTATATGTATTTGGATTGAATCTTAATCAGGGGAAATGTGAAATGGGTAAGACTTTCTAAAGGTGAGATTTCAGAAAGTATAACAAATAGTGGTGGGGGGGAATATTTCCACCTCTCATGTCTGTCAATAGCTCCTTGCTTACACAATGCTGCTAGAATTTATGCCCTGATTCTTCTTGGAAAGAGGCTCCATTTTCATTGAACCATGCCTGCTCTGGGAGAAGGCCCTGAGAATTACCTCCCTCCCATGGCAGGGAAGGTCTACGTTTCAAAGATACCATACCTGAAGAGTGGGGGAGGAGGAGACCAGGGAGCTTGGAATTGAAGGGCTTTCTCTGGGACTCACATGGATTCCAAGTGTGAGTCAGGAAAGGGTCCTGGAAGGAGTGGCCTCTGGAACTTCACTTTCTAATCTCCAAGATTCAGGCACTATGAATAAGAGGCATGTCAGCCAGTGTGGAGCTGCTCCAAGCAAAGTCCTGGTGATATGAACCAACTAGATTCCTTATATTTCCATTTTGAGGAGGAAGAAGGAAAGATGAGGTCAGTACCTTTTCTTCAAAACCATCTCTGATAACACCTCTCTCTCTCTCTTCCCCCTCTTTTTTCTTCCCTCCTTTCTTTTTCATCCTTTTTTCTTCCTTTTTTCTCTTTCTTTCTTTCCTTCTTTCCTCCTCCCTCTTTCCTTTCTTTCTTTCTTTCTTTCTTTCTTTCTTTCTTTCTTTCTTTCTTTCCTCTAGCCTTACTCTCTCAGGATTAAAGCTTCTCCCAGGACCATACATGCTACATCTGCTCCTCAGGAACCTAGGGATCTCTCGAGGGGCTTGGGGGTCTTTTGTCTAATGCCATCAGCTCAAACCCCACTGGCTGTGTTCCTTTCATTCTTAACTGACAGCAACTAGTGTCCTGGTTCCCATTTAAGTGCTTGACATCACTTACCTTCTAGAAAGAGATTTTTGCTTTGAAGCTATTTAGAAATAGCACAAGCACGTTTCCCTTAACATGTTGGGGGCACACACTCTTTATGTCACTTTGGCTTGCATGGTGAGTAGTCTAAAACTAGTACTGATCCCACCAAGTTCATGTCCAGATGTGGCATGGCTGCTAGATGAGTCTTTTTCTCAAAGGTTATTCACAAAGGTCACTCCTTGTTCCTCAGAGATTTTGATGCTAAATTGGCTACAAAACTTGGACTTTGCCCTGCTGGGACACATCAATCATTCTCCTGACTTTTTGAAACTCTCAAGGTTAGAACCTTCAGATTAATCTTTTGCTAGAATGAAAGAGCAAACACAGGGTCTGGCAAAAAACCCAGGCCATTTTCATTGTCCAAGGCCTCTTCCTTACAATACCATCTCTCGCTGGATACCATCAACAAAGGACTCAGGTCAATAGAAGTAGCCTAAGAGAAGGGGCAGCTAGGTGGCACAGTGGATAGAGCATCAGCCCTGAAGTCAGGAAAGACCTGAGTTCAAATGTAAACTCAGACCAAACACTTGACACTTACTAGCTGTGTGACTCTGGGCAAGTCACTTAACCCCAATTGCCTTAAAAAAAAGTCTAAGAGAACAATGGCAAAGGCTCTGGTCCTAATTGTTTTCAGTCACCCCCAGACCCAACTTTGCAGCCAATCCAAGAGTAAGCTATTCGACACATTGTTAGCAGACTGGAAGCAGTTACATACAGAAGATATACCTATTCTCTAATGTCTCTTCAAGGCACTTCCATTACATGTCAAGTATGATGATGCATTCTGGGAATGTAACTTCTCCATTTCGTAATAAACCTTTGATTTCAACTGTGTAGGGAGCTCCTGGTGAGGAACTTCCTCTCCCAATGCAGATCAGTGACTTCTCTTAATTTACTCTTCAAAAATTGTTCAGCTACACTAAAATGTTAAGTGACTTGCCCAGGGTCACACAGCCAGTGTGCCAGAAGCAGGGTTTGAACTCACATCTTTCTGACTCTAAGAACTCTCTATTCTCTATTCCACACCTCCTCTCAAAACACAAAAAGGAAGCTGAGATCTGAGTAACTATAAAAAATGGATACAACAGTATCAGACCCAGAGAATAGATAATGAAACATGCTCCCTCTTGTGGATAGAGAAACGAGAGATTAGGAGGACAGAAAGCTACAGACACTGGTGTGGGGGGGGGGGGATACCAGTGCTCTGGATCACCTCTTCTCACCAGCCTTTGCCCCACAGGCTTTTGGCTCACATTGCACCAACTCTGTGGACATTCAGTCACTATGTTGGTTGATTTTGCTCAACTGCTTTTCTTTGTTAGGAGAGGAGGTTCAGTTCTGGTGTGGAGTGTGGCGTAGGGTATGTCCAAGATTGACTGTAAAGTAACAAACAAAAGACACGAGCAAGACTAGTTTTTTTTTTTGGAAGTATCCTCTCCCTCCTCAAAATTTCCTAGTACACATTGGCTCTTTCCTTAGTCTTCCTCATAACCTACCACATACCATATTTTCTGCATACCTGTCATATCTCTCTTGCACAATGTAAGCTCATTGAGGAGAGGGACTATGGAATTAAAAAAAAAAACCCCAAACTTTCCATTCCCTAGAACCTAATTCAGTTAGAGCAAGACATATGAGCAACTGAGGCCCACAGAAGGGAAAGGACTTTCTGCTCATGATCGCACATATATAATATACTTAATGAATGTTTGTTGAATGAATAAATGGCTGTCTAGATTTTGCATAACAGAGAAATTATCTGGTCCTTTTTCAGTTTGGCTTGTCTTTGGGGTGTGGGTGTGTGTATGTATGTGTACGGGGTGGGGGTGGGGCATGAACTTCAACAACTCACCCTAATAGCTCAGCCAGGGGTAAGGAGATTAACTTTTGACTCAGAATGAAACCCCTGAAGTGAATGGGTGGTATAATCAGATAGAAGAGGGAGGGCTCTCCAGATTCCTGGTGCTTTGATTGGGCACAGTTCCCTGAGAAGAACCCCAGGGCCCCATGCTCACTAGGAGAAAAGAAAGAGAGAAAGAAGAGAGAAAGCTGCATAGAATGTCAGCCTGACCGTTATCTGATCAGGAGCCTTTCTCAGAGATCCCAAATCCCAACTTGACCAGAAAACTTTTTAGAGGAACAGAGTAGGGGAAAGTGGCTAAGGAATGGGCAGAGAGGGCTGGGGAGAAAAGGCAGAACTAGAGTCAATTCCCACTTCTGGCCCTAGGGCCTGGTTTTGGGACTCATTCACTCAGTTAACAGCATTTTAAAAGCAGCTTCTAATGTGCTAAGTGCTGGGGATGCAAAGAAAGGCAAATGCAGTTGCTGCCCTCAAGGAGGCCAAGTCTGAGCATAGGAACTGAAATTCCATACTCAACCAGAAATATCTCCCAAATGAAATGATTGGGTAAGGAAGTCTGGGGTGACACAAAGGCCCAAGAATCAGAAGACTTGGGTTCTAGTCCCTTTTCAGCCACTAACCAAGCGACCATAGCCATTTCACTTCCCATCTGCATTACTGGGGAGAATAACCCCTGGGCTGAGAATGTGTGCAAAAGTGCTTTGAGAAGGGTGAATTATCAGGATGTTCTCTTATTGCTGGGAAAGCATCACAGGGAGGTAGGGTCCAGTTCGGAGCTCAGGAAAGGAACTGGGGTGTGAAGTAGGCTCTTAATTTCCCCCCTGGTTTATGAAATGCTGAGATGGGTCCAAGAGGCTGGGACTAGCTGGCTAACTTCTGCCCCCTGTTACAAATAAAGGAAGTTGAGGCCAGAGATTGAGTAACTTGCCCCGAGTCATATCGGTAGTAAGTGGCAGATCCAGGACTCGAATACCATGTTCCTGACTCCAAATCCAATGGTCTTTCAATTGTCCCTCAAGAAATCCTCTCCTACAGGGTGTCGGCTACCGCCCATGGAGGCAAAAGTTTGGGTCTTAAGCAGTGGGCCTGTCAGAGTCCACTGTTAAATTTTCAGTATGAGTGTTTACACCTCAAAAATCATCAGTGCTATACATCAGGGGTTGATTTATTGTTTTGATGATTATTTAGACTTAAGAAAGTGTTAATAATGCAGATTAAATTTATAAAGTGTGTGTTTGTACATTCTCTCCCTCCCTAACCCATCTCTTGTTAAATTAGGCCCAAGGCTGCCCCTTCTCAACAGCAGGGTTTCCCCAAATTCTCTCCCACTGTCCTTCGGGGGAACCCCACTACTCTAATCCATGTCTCTCCCCTCTCCCAACCTGGCCATTCAGGAGCTCTGAGAAGAGGCAGCATCCTTTCATGGAAGACAGGTGAGTCCAGAAGGGGTCCCAGTGAGTGTTTGCTCCTTCTCCAGATGTTCCCTCACTGCCATGGAGCTCCCACTACCCTCCCAGGCACCTGGGCCATCAGTTCTCTTTCTTCCCTGGAAATAGAGACTGGCCAACAGACAGTTATCAGTGGCTCTTCCCTCCAGGGGAGCCAGGTGGTATGAGCCCCATACCTTGGCCCCATCAGGTGATCTTTATCAGGAGGGCAGCCAGTCTACTTGCCCATCTTTCTGCCCACAGATCTCAGCCGTGGAGGCCCACATCTTTCTCATGCTTAGGCTTGGCCCTTTGGGCCCAGAGATCCCCTGGGGGGAGACTGCTGAGTGCTCAGTTCAACTTATCCTTGATCTCATTCTCTGTGGGACTTCAGCCCCACTCCTCTCCTTCCCCCTCCTACCATCTCCTCCCTGGCTTTTCTCAATGCAGACAAAACTGAAACCCCACGGGTGCTGCAGATAGTGAAATGAATCATATTGTCTGGGCTGGGAGCCCCTGTCACTGCAAGATCTCAAAGTGCCTAGGAACAGGTGCTTTTTTGTGTCTTCCTAGCATCTTTTCAATGGCAATAAGTGGCGACTCCCATCAGATCCTTTTAAGTTTTGTGGAGCGGCAGGTAGAGAGACTGAGGGATGGATTGCTTGCAAGGCTCAGGCTCTATGATTAATTTAGAAAGAAATGTTTTGTTTTGGGTGTCATATTTTTGAAAGGAAATTGAGGAATGTGACTAGGGGTGAGGAGAGGACTAGAGCCCATGCTGCATAAAGATTAGGATTAATGATAATAATGATAGCTAACATATGGCACTTACTCTGCGCCAGGAACTGTGCTAAGTGCTTTACAATTATTATCTCATTTGATCCTCACAACAACCCTGGAAAGCAGGTGCTATTTTTATCCTTGTTTTACAGATGAGGAAGTTGAGGCAAACAGCGGTTACATGATTAGCCCAGGTCACCCAGCTAGTGTCTGAGGCTCTATCCACTGCACCACCTAGCTAGCTTTGAGACTAGTTAGCTAAAAGAAGGAAAAAGGTGGGGAGAGGGTGAGCAGCAATAATTGTTTTGAATATTTGAAAAACTGACATGTCGAGGAGAGATCAGATTTGCTTGCTTGGTCTCAGAGGGTAGAATTAAGACCAATTCCTATTGGTCTAGAGAAACAGTCTTGACATAAGAGAAGACTTCTTTTTTTTTTTTAATAATTAATTAATTTATTTTTAGTTTTCAACATTCGCTTCCATAAGATTTTGAGTTTTCAATTTTCTTCCCCTCCTTCTCCTCCCCCCTCCCCAAGATGTAGTGCAATCTGATACAGGTCCTACTTATACATTCATATTAAGCATATTTTCACATGTTATAAAGAAGAATTAGAACTAATGGGAGGAACCACGAGAAAGAAGAAACAGAACAAAACAACAAAAGAAAAGGAAAGCAAATAGCATGCTTCCATCTGCATTCAGACTCCACAGTTCTTCCTCTGGATGTGAATAGCATTTTCCATCATGAGTCTTTTGGAGTTGTCTTAGATCTTTGCATTGCTGAGAAGAGGTAAATCTATCAAAGTTAGTCATTGCCCCAATGTGGCTGTTATTGTGTACAAATCCTGGTTCTGCTCATTTCACTCTGCATCAGTTCATATAAGTCTTCCCAGGTTTTTCTGAAGTCCACCTGCTCGTCATTTCTTAGAGCACAATAGTATTCCATTACATTCATATACTACAACTTGTTCAACCATTCCCCAATTGATGGACATCCCCTCAATTTCCAATTCTTTCCCACCACAAAAAGAGCTACTGTAAATACTTTTGTTACATGTGGGTCCTTTTCCTGTTTTTATGATCTTTTTGGGATACAGACCTAGAAGTGCTATTGCCGGGTCAAAGGGTATGCACAGTTTTATAGTCCTTTGGGCATAGTTCTGAACTGCTCTCCAGAATGGTTGGATCAGTTCACAACTCCACCAACAATGCATTAGTGTGCCAACTTTCCCACATTTCCCCCAACATTTATCATTTTCTTGTTTTGTCATGCTAGCCAATCTGATAGGTGTGAGGTGGTGTCTCAGAATTGTTTTGATTTGCATTCCTCTAATCAATAATGATTTAGAGCATTTTTTCATGTGTCTATAGATAGCTTTAATTTCTTCCTCTGAAAACTGCCTGTTCATATCCTTTGACCACTTATCAATTGAGGAATGATTTCTATTCTTATAAATTCAGCTCAGTTCTCTATATATTTCAGAAATGAGGCCTTTATCAGAGACACTGGCTCTAAAAACTGTTTCCTAGCTTTCTGCTTCTCTCCTAATCTTGGTTGCATTGGCTTTGTTTGTGCAAAAACTTTTCAATTTAATGTAATCAAAATCATTGCTTTTGCACTTCATAATATTCTCTATCTCTTGTTTTGTCATAAATTCTTCCCTTCTCAATAGATCTGACAGGTAAACTATTCCTTGTTCTCCCAATTTGCTTATGGTATCAGCCTTTATATCTAAATCATGTACTCATTTTGACCTTATCTTGGTATAGGGTGTAAGATGTTGGTCTATGTTTAGTTTCTGCCATACTATGTTCCAGTTTTCCCAGTAGTTTTTGTTAATTAGTGAGTTCTTATCTCATAAGCTGGAGTCTTTGGGTTTATAAAACAGTAGATTACTATAGTCATTGACTATTGTGTCTTGAGTAGCCAACCTATTCCACTGATTCACCACTCTATTTCTGAGCCACACCAAGTAGTTTTCATGATTGCTGCTTTATAATACAATTTAAGATCTGGTACAGCTAGGCCACCTTCCCTTGCATTTCTTTTCATTAATCCTTTGATATTCTGGACCTTTTGTTCCATAAGGGAAGACTTCTTGGCACTTAGAGCTGCCCTCATGTAAAATGACATGCTTCAGAAGGTGGTGAGCTCTCTCTCACTGGAGGTCTTCAAGCTGAGGGCAGAAGACCACTTACCAGGGATATTGGGATAGGGAATCCTCTTCAATTAGGATTTGGACCAGATGTGACCTCTTTGGTTCCATGACTTCATGGAGGACTTTCCTGTCCCCTTCCCCAGAAGCCTGGGAGTGTGTATATATTGTGCCAGATTGTCTTGGGGAATATCTAGTTTGCAGATATCAATCTTTTTTTTTTCCTCAGTTAGACTTTGAGGCTCAGATGGCAGCATATAAGACCTTCTCAGTGATGAACAGGCTTTATGCTCTTGTGCCTCTCAGCTCCTTACCCTTGTTTCTGAACTGAGAGTCCCTGGGGATGCTACTTTTGCCCCAAACAAGACCCTAATTTTGATCCTGGTTAGAGGTAAATCCCATCCCATTCCATCCTATTCCATTCTAATCAATCCAATAAGCATTTATTAAGGACCTAATATATGCATGCACCGTGGGAGGTGCTGGAGATACAAAGATACGAAAGAAATAGTTCCTGTCCTCAAAGAGGTTACATTGTTCTCAAGGGGACATAACATGTACTTGTTTTATATATATTTATATATATATATAAACGTAATATATTCTAATATATAACTAATATATTACATAATATATAAAATATATATTACATAATATATAAATATATAAAATAAATAATTATTTGAAGAGAGACAAAGCATTCATATCTCAGGGCATCAGGAAAAGATTTCAGAAGGTGATATCTGAGCTGAGCTTTGAGGGGATCTAGCAACTAACTCTATGGGGTGTTCATATTTTATCCTAAAAGCAACAGGAAGCACAAAAGATTCTTGAGCAGGCGAATGTCAAGATCAGATCTATGCTTTAGAAAGATTATTTGGGTAACTGTGTGGAGGCCACATAAAAGAAGGGAGGAATTGGAAGCCTGGAATTTGATTAGGAAACTATTGCAAATGCAAAGGACTTTTTAAAAAAAAATTAATTAAAAAATTATCAAGCCATTATATTTTCTCCCTCCCCCCAAAAAACTCCCAAAACAAAACAAAGCACAAGCCTTGTGACAAATGTACATTGTCAAGTAAAATAAATTCCTATAATGGTCATGTCCACAAATGTATGTGTCATTCTTCCTATTTAGAACATCAGGAGTGCTCTTTCCACCACACCATTCTTTGTTCTACATGCAATTATGCATGTCAAGGTGTCTCTCTCAGAGCATAGACCCTGAGAGGAGGTATTGAGTCTTTCATTTAGCATCAAGTTTGCCTTTCACTGGGTAGTCACTCAAGAAACTTTTGTGGACAATCCGATAGGAAATAGGACAGGAAAAGGAGAAGAGTAAAAACCAAAGCCAAAACCAAAAAACAACCCAAAGATATTGGCAGATAGATGGCTACAAATACTACAGAATGGACCCTAAGACTGGAAAATGTCTCAGTACATAAAGCCTAGTACTGGAGATCAGGAGCAAAAGGCAATCTTTATGATTAGGGTGATTTGGATCAGGCAGTATCACAATGGGCCCAGGGACCCCCCCATATCCCCTGTTTAGGTGTCTGATCTTAACAGCTGACCCCAAAGGGTATTTTTTGCTCTTTGGCTTACTAACTTCAACCTTGTCTGAGAAATCTCTAAATATGCTTATGTTTCCACAAATATAGGTAATAGTGACTCCCAACTCTGTTTTTTCTGCTCTCTCCTGTCGTGCTTTGTCCTGATGTGCCCTACCTTGCACTGCTTTGTCCTGTCTTATTCTGCCTTGCTCTCCCCTGCTCTTCTCTCCCCTTCTCAGTCCGGCCCTGACCTGCCTTGCCCTGCTCTACCCTATCCTCCTCTGTCCTGTCCTATCCTGATGTGCCCTGTCTTGCCCTCCACTCCCCTGTCCCGATTTATCTTGTCCTCCCTGCTCAACCTTGCCCTGCCCTACCCTACCCTGTCCCCTCTATCCTGCTATGCCTTTGCTCTGCCTAGTCCTACCTGGCTCTTCTCTCCCCTTCCCAATCCTGCCCAGCCCTGCCCTGCCCTGCCCCACCTTGCCCTGCCCTACCTTATCCTAGCCTCCTTTCCCCTTCCCAGTCCTTCCCCATCCTCCTCTCCCCTGCCCTGCTCTGCCTGCTTTGCTTTGTGTGGGCAGTAACTACATTGCAAAGCCTTCTTCACAGGAAAGATTGGTCCTAGGGGAGCAGGATGAAGTGCTCTCCAACCCCATTCCCCGACTCTTGCTCAACAGAGCTGGGGGAGGGGGGGTCCAAACTGGCAGAAAGGCCCAGACTTTCAGGGGAATGAAGGCACCTTCTGGGGAGCTGATTCTAAGGACAGCAAGGAGCATAACTCCTGGTGGGCCCTGGGCATTGCCTAGGAAATGCAAGGCAGAGCACCAGCTAAGATCATCATAGAGACCCTGGTTGGGAGTTGGGGTGGGGGAGGGCGGCTTCTTTCTTCTGCCCAGTTGTCCCCTCTCCTGTACTGTGCTAGCTTCTGCTTCTCACCAGTCTCTTGTCTGGATGTCTGCCCTCATCTCTGCCCATTCATTTTCTGTCCACTCTTCCAGAGTCCCACCTCCTCTAGCAAGTTTCCCCTGACCATACCAACTGTCATTGATTCCACCCCTCTCCTTGCAACTCGCCCTTGTTCCTAACTTTTGAATCTCACTTTGATTTTCCATTCTGGGGTCAGATTCCATGATTGTCTCCTGTGGTTCCAGCTGGACTCTGGTCCTTGGAAAATGAGGGCTTGCTCACCTCCATCCACTCACTTCCCACTCCCCAGTTTGATCCAGCAAGGTCCTAGTACACAAGGGCTAAGAACGGCTTTGATTCAGTCACAGGCTCACTGCTGGCTCTCAGTAGCCAAGGAGCCTTAGGCTCTGGCACAGGGTAGAGATGAATGGAGGGTCAGGTGGGACATTGCAGGGAGTGAAGGTCTATAGCAGAAAACCCAGGGCTGGGGGCATTTTAGGGGCTTTGAGTATTTAATAGCTCTGTGGCCTAGGGCAAGTTATTTCCTCTTTCTAGACCTCGGTTTCCTTTTCTCTAAATGGAGGTGTTGGACTGGATAACCAATAAAATGCCTTCTAATTTGCAAGGTCTAACACTAAAGAGGAGAGGAAGGCTGGGTAGGGCAGGGCAGGGCAGGGTAGGGCAGGGCAAGGCAGGTCTTTGCACCTATGATGTTTCCAGGACACCCTCTCTTGTAGCAACCCTGATGCAGATGCCCTTCCCCATTGGCTATAACCCCAAGAACTATTTCAGTGCCAGTATCTTTCCCCCAGTTTCCTGCATGGACCTGGAGCTGACACAGATAGCCCAGGTGGTTTCCCAGCTAATCCTGCTCTTCTTGGCTATTTGGACATGCCCGTTCTGTGCTGGCCCCTCCAGGGTCTGGCCAGGGCTCCCAGACTTGCATTCCCATGTCCTAGAATGTACCTGACCTCTGGGAGTAAGCACTCCTCCTTCTTGTCTGTTCACCTGTTAGGACTTCACTTTGAGGAAAGATTCTTGAAAAGAGCCTGAGGTTGAGATGAGGAGACCAAAGTCTAGCCTCAGCCCCACCATTGACTTACTTTGTGACCTTGGACAAGTCTCTTTCCTTCTCTGAAGCTCTGTCTCCCCCTTTGTAAAAAGGAATTCATCTGTGCCCTGCCTTCCTCACAGAACAGGGGGACTCAGGGTCAGATGGGACAGAAGAAAAAAGAGCATTTGAATTTGGAGTCAGAAGGCCCGAGTTCAAATCCTGTCCCTGTCATTTAGTAAGTGATCTCAGAAGTTATTTAACTTCTTTGAGTCTCACTTTCCTCATCATAAAAGAAGATTAAATGTTTGCCTCAATTTCCTCATTTGTAAAATGAGCTGGAGAAGGAAATGGCAATCCACTCCAGTATCTCTGTCAAAAAAATCCCAAAAGGATTGACTGAAATGACTGAACGTGGCCTTGGAAAGGATGCAGCCTGTAACAGGAATTCCCAAGATGGCCAGTAGGTGGCACCTGAACCATATGAGACAGAGAAGAAGCCCCAGACATCTCTCACCTGAGACCCTGTGCTCCCATTTCCCAGCTTCCGTTCATCACAGGGCAAGGTCTTAGTGGTTTTATTTCCATCCCCGCATCTGATGCTCCTGCGTTCCTCTGGCGCCCAGACTTCTTTGGCACCAATGCCTTCCTGCTCCTCATCCACAGGATCAGAGGAAGCTAGATTTAGAGCGAGAAGGGACCCAGAGGCCATCTAGGCCAACCTCCACATTTTACAGATAAGGAAACTGAAACCCAGAGGTGAAGTGACTTGTCCAAGGTCATAAAGGCAGCAGAAGCAGGGTCTGCAGCTGGGTCCTCTGACTCCAAATCCAGTGTGTTTTTCACTACACTCTCACACCTACACCTGCTCTATTCCTGGGTTATAGCTTCCTAGACCCTACCACCTTTAGTTCCAAGCTCCCAGAGATCTGTCTTGGGGATCCCCTGGCCTTGATCTTTAGCTTCTGGGTCCTTCTGACCCCTCTCAGAAGCCCTTGGGTCCCTCTATAGCCAATTTGTACCCATGGTCCCTAACTCCCTTTCTCTTAGTCCTGGGTCTCTTTGGACTCTCCATGGCTTGTCCCTCAGGCTTCCAGCTCCATCCTAATGAGCTCATTTGGAGAACTCAGCTGGCATTGGGCTTGTTAGCTACCTCTCCAAGCGTTCCTATGCAAATGTATGCAAAACAGGATGGAAACGAGGATTCTGGGTTTCTTGGAAAACTCTAGCAGTTTCAAGTCCCAGAACAGTGTGACCTATAGAGAACTTCAGCTAATCCTGGGCCCCACCGAGAAAGACACAGTGGATGATGAGTGGTCTGGCTTGGAGCCCTTTTGGGGAAGAGGGGAGGATGAGCGAAAACCTCTTCCCAAACCCACCCACCCAGTTCTTGGACCAAGCAGAGATAAGGGTACTGGAGGTTACCACTTCCAAGGAGCTGACCCAGAGAAGATAAGGGGTACAGGGGCCAACACCCTCAGGCCTGAGGGGAATCCCCCCTCATAGTCTAGTCTTTGTCTGTCTTCTCCAGTTGTCCCTGCCATCAGACCAGCTGGTCCCTCTAGCTTTTACACACAGTATTTCTAGCTGCAGAACTGAAGGTTTGTGGATAGAGTATTAGATTTAGAATCAGGAAGATCTGATTTTGAACCTTGCCTCAGAAAGTTACTACCTATGTGACTCTGGGCAAATCACTTAACCTCAGTTTGCCTCAGTTTCCTCATCTGTAAAATGGGAATAATAATAGCTAACTGGGTTGTTGTGAGGATCAAATGAGATAGTGTGTAAGTACTTGGCAATCCTTAAAGTGCATTATTATTATTGTTATTATTATTTTCCCTGAGAAAGGGTTTCCTTACATTTTTCAAATCTTTGTGATTCTCCATAGGCATCGGCCTCCAGTAGCTCCCCTTGACTTCTGAATCAAATGTTGGCCAAGTTTCTTCTTGAGAAAGGACATATGGACAGGGCCCCTGCCTAGGCCCATCTCAGTGTACCTGACAGGGGCTGGCCTCACCTCATGTTGGGGCTGGGGTGGGGACCCCTATAAGAGTCTGTGGGTGTATGGAGGGTGGGGTGGGGTGCTTTGTCAGTGTCTGGCAGAATCTCCTGAGCTGGGATTTTTTCCTCACATTCTATCAGTCAGAGAGGCGTCACTGAGGGCCTATAGGGGCCAGAGAGAGTGACATGGGGGACCACCGAGGCTGGGCCTGGGCCTGAGGCCAAGATGATGCATGTGGAGCAGAGAGCCTGCTCATCTGGTCCTAATTTATAATTCCAAGCTGGCCGGGTCTTTGGGCTGTAATAAACAGCATCTTATATCCAACAAATCACTTTTAGTGCCCTTGACCTTGACCCTGAAAAGGCAAATCTGCATTGTCAGCCCCTCTATGTCTACTTGATAGGGGTGCAGGCCCGGAGAGGCCTCTGGGAGGCCCACAAGAGCCAGAATTGGTTCAGTATGGCTTCATCTGTGTCTTTGCTTCTGTGTCTAAAAGGAGGCAAAATTAGGGAATGCAGAAATGCAAATTAGTTACCTGATATCAGGTAGACCCCAAACCTGGGTTGTTTCAACCTCACTAGGGTGTGGGACAAAAGGACAGGTTGGATGGATTGCAAGTTGTCATTGTATAATGACAAACTGGCGTTCTCCACATCTAGTACCCCATCTCTTACCTCCAGGCTTTTGTGTAGGCTGTTTCCCACTCCTGGAATACACTTTCTCTTTTCCTCTGCTTCTTAGAATTCCTAACTCTTTGTTCCAAATTCTGTTTTTGTGCCTCCTCTTAGGAGAGGCCTTTCTTGACCCTTCTAGTCATTTGCTCTCTCTTCTTCCTCCTTAAAATATTATGGAAATACTTAGCGTGGTATAGATGTAAATACTTATCTCATGGTTGAATTAAGTGCTACAAGGATAGTGGCTGTTTTTTGACTTTGTCTTGGTATTGTCCCATTAGAATGTAAAGGCAGTGTTAGATTGGAATCAGGAAGATTTGAGTTTGAATCTTGCCTCAGAAGCTATGTAGCTCTGAGTAAGTCACTCAGTTTGCCTCAGTTTCCTTATCTATAAAATGGGAATAATAAGACCAAGCTAGAGTAAGGGTGCTGAAGGGTAGCTCTTCCAAGGAGCTGACCCACAGAGGGTAAGGGTACAGGGGTCAATACCCTCAGGCCTGAGGGGATCCCACATCCCCCCATAGTCTAGTGCCAGGGGTGGGGAACTTGTGGCGTCAAGGCTACCGTGGCCTTTCTGGGTCCTTGGGTATGGCCTTTTGACTGAGTCCAAGTTTTACAGAACAAATCCTTTTATTAAGGGGTTTTGTTCTGTGAAGTTTGGATTCAGTCAAAGGGCCGCACCTGAGGACCTAGAGTGCCATATGTGGCCTCGAGGCCTCTGATTCCCCACCCCTAGCTCTAGTCTTGGTCTGTCCTCTCCAGTTGTGCCTGCCATCAGACCAGCTGGTCCCTCTAGCTTTTACACACAGTATTTCTAGCTGCAGAACTGAAGATTTGTGGATAGCGTGTTAGACTTGGAATCAGGAAGATCTGGTTTTGAATCTTGCCTCAGAAAGTTACTAGCTATGTGACTCTGGGCAAATCACTTAACCTCAGTTTGCCTCAGTTTCCTCATCTGTAAAATGGGAATAAAAATAGCACCTACCTAACTGGATTGTTGTGAGGATCAAATGAGATATTGTGTATAAGTACTTGGCAATCCTTTAAGTGCATTATTATTATTGTTATTATTATTTTCCCTGAGAAAGGGTCTCCTTAGGTTTCTCAAATCTTTATGATTCTCCATAGGCATCAGCCCCCAGTAGCTTCCCTTGACTTCTGAGTCTAATGTTAGCCACATTTCTTCTTGAGAAAGGACGTATGGACAGAGTGCCTGCCTAGACCCATCTCAGTGTACCTGACAGGGGCTGGCCTCATCTCATGTTGGGGCTGGGGTGGGGACCCTATAAGAGTCTGTGGGTGTATGGAGGGTGGGGTGGGGTGCTTTGTCAGTGTCTGGCAGAATCTCCTGAGCTGGGATTTTTTGCTCACATTCTATCAGAGAGGCGTCACTGAGAGCCCATAGGGGCCAGGGAGAGAGATGTCTCTAGTCTAATTCCCACATAAATCATCAGCATTTCTATATATCACCAACATAGCCCTGCAAGAAGAGATGGTAAAAGATATTTTATTTAAAATAACCATAGAGAGGGGCAGCTAGGTGGTGCAGTGGATAGAACACTAGGACTTAGGAGGACTTGAGTTCAAACATGTCCTCATTCACTTACTGGCTGTATGACCCTGGATAAGTCACTTAACCCCAATTGCCTCCACCCACCCACCCCAAAATAAAATAACCATAGACCATATAAAATACTTGGGAATATACCTGCCAAGACAAATCCAGGAACTATATGAACATAACTATAAAACACTTTTTATACAAATAAAGTAATATTTAAAGAACCGAAGAAATATTAATTGTTCATGGGTGGTCAGAGTTAAAATAATGAAAATGATAATTCTATCTAAACTAATCTACTTATTCAATGCCATTCCAATTAAACTACCAAAGAATTATTTTATTGTGCTAGAAAAAATAACAAAATTCTTTTGGAAGAATAAAAGGTCAAGAATATAGGAATTAGGGGCATCTAGGTGGCACAGTGGATAGAGCACTGACCCTGGAGTCAGGAGGACCTGAGTTCAAATCTGGCCTCAGACACTTGACACTTATTAGTTGTGTGACCCTGGGCAAGTCACTTAACCCCATTGCCTAGCCCCCCCCCCCAAAAAAAAGTTGTGAAGAATATAGGAATTAATTTTAAAAAAAGTAAAGGAAGGAGGTCTAGCTTTACCAGGTTTTAAACTGTATTATAAGGTGGTAATTATCAAAACTAGCTGTTTCTGGCTAAGAAAATAGAATGGCAGATCAATGGAATAGAGTAAGAACACATTATACAATAGTAAATGATTATAGTAACCTTGTGTTTGATAAATATAAAGATCTAAGCTTTGGGATAAAAAAAAATCACTATTTGGTAAAAATTGCTGGGAAAGCAAATTTGGCAGAAACTGGGTTATAGACCAATATCTTACACCATTTACCAAGATAAGGAGACATCAGAAGTAAATTAGAAGAATATGGAACATATTACTTATCAGATTTATGGATAGAAGAAGAATTTATGAATAAATAAGTTAGAGAACATTGCAGGATATAAAATGGATAATTTTGATTACATTAAATTTAAAAGTTTTCTTGCAAATAAAATCACTGTAGCCAAGATTAGAAGGAAAGCAGAAAATTGGGGGAAAATTTTTATTGACAGTTTCTCAGAGGCCTCATATCTCAAATATATAGAGAATGGAATCAAAGTTATAAGAATATGAGTTATTCCCCAATTGACAAATGGTCAAAGGATATGAACAGGCAGTTTTTGGAAGGAGGAATCAAAGCTATACATAGTCATATGAAAAAATGCTCTAAAACGTTATTGATTAGAGAAATGAAAATCAAAACAATTTGAGGTATCTCATACCTATCAGATTGGCTAAAATGATAGAAGAGGAAAATGACAAATGTTGAAGGGGATGTGGAAAAATTGGGACACTAATATACTGCTGGTGGAATTGTGAACTAATTCAACCATTTTGAAGAGCAAGCTGGAATCATGTCCAAGACTGTGTATACCCTTTGATTCAGCAATACTACAATTAAGTCTGTTTCCCAAGGTGATTGGAGAAAAAAGGAAAAGGACCTATATGTTCTAAAATATTTATAGCAATTTTCTTTGTGGTGGCAAAGAACTGGAAATTGTGGGGATGCCCATTAATTGAGGAATGGCTGAAGAAGTCATGGTATAGGACTGTGATGGAATACTATTGTGCTGTAAGAAATGACAAGCAGGTTGATTTTAGAAAAAACCATGGGAAGATTTGCATGAAATAATGTAGAGTGAAACAAGCAGAACCAAGAGAATGTTGTATACAATAACAGCAATATTGTTTGAAGAGTAGCTGTTGATGACTAAGCTATTCTGAGTAATATGAATATTTGAATCAATTATGAAGGACAGATGAAGAAGACTTCTCCCTCCAGAGAAAAAACTAATTTATGGAAGGATGTCTTATATAGTTCCACATATATATTGATATAATCTCTAAAGAAGGGTTGGGAGGAAGGGAGGGAGACAACTTGGAACTCAATATAACAAAAAAAATTAAAAACAAATAAACAAAAAGAACGTAAGGGCAGGAACTGTATTGCTTGCTTGTATTTGTATCTCCAGCACTTGGCATAGGAGTTGGCACATAACAAATACATAATAAATCTTTTATCTGCCTCTTCCTCTATTTATCATGTATTTATCTATCACCTATCTGTCAATCATCTATCAATAAATCACCTATCAATCATCTATCTACTCAATAAACTCCAATGGCTCCCTATTACCCTAAGAGTCAAATAGGAAATCCTCTGTTTGGTCTTCGAAGCCCTTTATAACCCATCTCCCCAGCCCCATCTCTCCTGTCTTTCTATACCTTATCCCTGGCCCCTACCACAGCATACTCTGATCCAGTGACACCAGCCTCCTGTAGTTTCTCAATGAGACCTTCTGGCGCCTGACTGTAGGAATTTTCACTGGCTGTGCCCACTCCTAGAATGCTCTCTCTCCCCACCTTCATCTGCTTTCCCTGGTTTCTTTTCAGGCCCAGTAAAATCCCACGTTCTACAGGAAGCCTTTCCTGATCCCTCTTCATTCCAGCACTTCCCCTCTAATGATTGTTTCTGATTTGTCTTGCATAAAGCTTGTTTGTACATGGTGATTTGCATATTGTCTTCCCCATCAGAATGAGAGCTCCACCAGGGCAGGGATTATCTTTTGTCTTTTTTTTTTTAATTCCCACCACTTAGCACAGTACCTGGCACATAGTAGGCCCTTAATAAAAGTTTATTCACTATCTTGTAGGGCAGGTAGGTGGCACAGTGGGTAGCATGCCAGGCCTGGAGGGAGGAAGACTCATCTTCCTGAGTTCAAATCTGACCTCAGACACTTAATAGCTGTGTGACCCTGGGCAAGTCATGTAACCCTGTTTGCCTCAGTTTCCTCATCTGTTAAATGATCTGGAAGAGGAAATGGCAATATCTTTGCCAAGAAAATCCCAAATGGGGTCATAACTAAACAACAACAAAATGTATGTATGTATATATGTATATATGTATATATGTATGTATCTATCTATCTATCATCTGCCCATTTACCTATCCATCTACCTGTATCTATCACCAATGCCTCACAGTGACTCAAATATTGTAGGTGCTTAATGAGTGCTTGCTGGATCGGAACAGGGATTCCTGCAATCACAACAAAGCTCCTTATCTCCGCATGCAGACACTTGTGGAGACTCATGGGCACACAGGCATTGTGAGACTTTCTATCACACATCTTGATGACAGAAACAGGCTCTTCCTGTTTGTCTATGCTGGGGGTGTGTGTGGTGGGGTGGAGTTGGCGATGGTGGGTATATTCAAGGACAACCAGTAATAATTTCAATCACTTATAATTGTATCATGCTCATACTTTTTCAAAGTACTTTCACATCCATGATCTCATTGGAAACATGGAAGCAGCCCTGTGAGAGAGACAGGGCAGGGATTGGCCACCTTATTTTACAGAGGAGGAAACCAAAGCATACAGAGATGGAGGGTTATACCTAAGTTTAGCATCAAGGAACGAACACACAGTACCTGTCTCACCCTCGAAAAAAAAATCCCCACTCAGTCAATCACGTTATTAGAAGAGTGCAATGGACAGAACACTGGACCTTGAGTGAGGAAGACCCAAGTTCAAATCCCCCCCCCTTGAATACTTATTAGCTGTGTAACTCTGGGCAAGTCACAACCTTTTAGCCTTAGTTTCCTTATCTATAAAACTTAGATAATTTTAATAATTAAAAATTTAGATAATTAAGCACCTACTTAACAGGATTTTTGTGAGGATTAAAAGAGATAATATTTGTAAAATGTTCTGCAAGTCTTAATGTGCTCTATAAATGATGGTTATACAGCTATTTAATTCAACAAATAACATAATTTAACACTATTATTACAACCGGGAGCAGATTGGTCCCATTGATTATTGGTCCCATGCCCTTTCCTCCGTGTTCACTCTTTATCCCCTTGTACCCCATGTTTTAAAAGCCACAGGTACCCACTGGTTCCTGTAGGAAATGGATAAACCCTCAAGAGCCACCATTAGGAAGACTCAGGGGGGCAAAGAAGTTGGAAGTCCAACATCTAGGACATTAGAAAAGGGTCAGCAGGGACTACTTATGGCTTCTCTAGCTTCTCATCTATTACCTTTCTGACCAGCTCCTTTGCTTCCATTTGTGTTTCTCCATGACCATAGGGTCATATGATCATAGATTTGAAGCTAAAAGGGACATTAAAGGTCAAATAGTCCAACTTCTTCATTTTTCAGATCAGAAAATGAGGACTCACTGGTCTAGTCTGGGTAAAGTGACTTTTCCAGGGTCACAGAGCTAGTAAGTGGTAGAGGTAGTATTTGAATCCAGTTTGTCTGACTCCAAATACAGCGGCATTTTTTTCTCTGCACCATAATGTAGGTTTTAAGTAGTCTTTTGAAGTCCTTGGGTGTTCAGTTGTGCTTTAAGACCTTGGCCACAGGTTCAGGGACCTTTTGCTTATGACTGGACATTCAAGGACTTACATTTTTGAAGGCTGATGAAACATCTCCATTTCTTTCTCTATTGCCATGAATTTGCGTATTCATGTATTCATTGAACCAACATTGATTAAGCTCTTAGTACGCACCAGGCACTGTACTAGGTGCCAGGGTTACAAAGCTAGAAACAACAAGAAGAAACAACACCCGCCCTTCAGGAGCTTACATTCCTTCGAATATGTTTATAAACTGCACCTCTGATGTTTGGAAATATGTTTGCTTTGAAACGTGCAATTCAGGAAGGGAATTGGAATTTTTAATATATTAAAGATAAATTTGTAGTGGACAGAGAACTGGCTTTTGGTAAGAAGGCCAGGGTTCAAGTTCAGCCCTAGTCACAAAGTTGGCTGTATAAGCCTTCTGTGTAAACCTTGGCAAACTATTTAACTTCTCCACACCCCAGGCAACTCTCTAAGATTTGCATTGATAGGGACTGGGATCTCCCAAGCCTGATAAACTCATATGACCAGTAAAAGAAATAAATAACTCCATGTTTTTACAAAAAAAAAATTAAATAAAGCCACACTCAAGTAGGCGTCTTTGGTTGTGTTGAATAATTGAGTTCCGACAAAGTTGGCTGCAAACTGAATCTTATCGTTCTGTTGACATATATTGTAAACTGAGGATGAGTATCCAAGGGAAAAAAATTCTGTATGGGCCAAGTTGGAAACTTCCTAAAGAGGGGCATTAAAAAGGCCCCAGTCTTCAGGCATGCTGGACATCAGGGGAGAGCAGGGCTTCTTTGCCTGTTAGGAGTTATAGCTATGGATGGGCTCTCCTGGGCTCATAGAATCAATCCTTAGGATATCTAGAAGGATGTGCAGGGAATTTTAAAGGTAGAAAGAAGCTTGTAAATCATCTAGTCCAACCTCATCCTATTACAGATGAGGAAACTAAGGCAGAGGGTAAATGACTTCCCCAAGGTCGTGCTGCTAAAAAATAGCAGAGTCTTCATAACTCTAGGACCAGTGCTCTGAGATAGGCAAACTGGAGCTATCTTCACAGGAGACCACCCTCCTCTGATACCGTAACTCACTTTTCCTTCACAGTTCAATCAATCAATGACTGGTTGATAACTGCCCCCATGGTATGTGTTTTTTGAAAACATACTGTGTGCCTAGAACTGTGCTATGTACTCTGGAGTATAAAATAATGCCAACAACAATAGTTCACGTTTATATAACACTTTAAGGTTTATAAATCCCTTTTCTAATAGCAACCTCATGTGCAAATATTATCCCCACTTTACAGATGAAGAAACTGAAGCTTAGAGAGGTTAAATAATTTGCTTATTAGGGGCAGCTAGGTTGTACAGTGGATAGAGCACCAGCCTTGGAGTCAGGAGGAACTGAGTTCAAATCCAGCCTCTGACACTTAGTAGCTGTGGGACCCCGGGCAAGTCACTTAACCCCAACTGCCTCCTCCCCAAAAAAATTTGCTCACAAGGTCACACAGATGCTAAGTGTCAGATGTTCTAAGTTCCAAATTCTTTTTACTAATTTACATTACCTGGAAAGAAAATCCCTGACCTCAAGAAATGAACACATTTAGGGGAGAGACACAAAATTGAGTCCAGGATCTCCTGTCCCCTGTTAGACACTCTTTCCCCAAAAGACCATAAGAATTTCCATTTTACCAGGGGTGGTAGTTGGGGTAGTGTGGGCAGGGAGCGGGTCAACAATTCTCAGTTTCAGTACTGAGCTCCTTCTCTTTTGTCAGAAGAGGTAACTAATAGAGCTGGGCTATGATATCCCATTCCTCCAGGAGGTGGCGCCATCTCTATGTGACATGACTTCAAGTTTGAGGAAAGGCTGCAAAAACATTTTGAAATAATTTTCCTATAACTTACTATAATTCTTCTTATCTGTACAGATGCATCTTAAATCAATTACAATTTTACTTTGAAGAAAAAATTATCTGACTATATTTTTTTTGCATTATGGATAAAAAAAAAACATCGATGTTGGGAGTCCTTCCAGGTATTCTTAAATTCCAACCTTTCTAGTTAATGATCATGATAACAATAATAATAGTAGTTAGCATTTATATAGTGCTTTTAGGCTTGCAAAAGCCCTTCACAAACATCATCTTGTTTTATCCTCACAATCCACCCTGGGAGGTAGGTACCATTATTTACAGATGAAAAAGAGAGAGATTAAGTGACTTTCCCAAGGTCACACAGCTAGTGTAGAAGGCTGGATTTGAACTTGGGCCTTCCTGACCCTATCTACTACACCAGTGATCTAAGTTAGAACTAGAGATGGAGTGGTGTGAGAAGAACCCTGGAGTTTGATTCAGAAGATGAGTGGTTCTTCTATGTTCCCAGGGACCCCAGTCCTCAGGTTGCACAATCCCTTACTGGTTCTCCCAGGTCTCTGGCTCATCCCACCTGGCCCTCTGGCTCTCAGCGATCATCTTGGCTTCTCAGCTACTTTGACTTTCTGTACTGAGTCCCTTAATCCCTCAACCTCTGGCTTTGTGCCCTGCTTCCCCTACCCCATTCCTTGACCATCTGACTTTATAAAATCCTGGGTTCTCTCTTTGCCTTAGTTTGCCAGTCACCCAGTCACCCTCACTGTCTTGACTCTGCCTCCCCCACCCTCCAAACCTTTCTGCCTCTTGATAACCATTCCCATCTCTGCCTGGCTTCCCAGTCCCCTGGCCTCCTCTACGTCCCTAGGCTCCCTTGTCCCCTGACC
>NW_020954564.1:21235565-21258410 GCF_900497805.2 Vombatus ursinus | reverse complement strand
CTTGTTGCTAGTTTTACCTGCTGTCTTCGGGGAGGGTCACTTTGCTGCTGGGTAACTCTATTCTGTTTTTGAGGGATGTGAAGGAAAGGGGAGGGAGAAGTAGCCCCAGTATGGTGGCCTCACTTCCTGGGGTGTCTCTATTCTACACCCTTGCTCAGGAAAGTCAGCCAGTCCAAGGAAGATAGCTGGAGTGAATGGAGGCCAGGGGCTGGCACTAGGGAATGTTTTTGGAGGGTTTGCCTACACAGGCTGCATCCTCTGTGCCTGGGAGGCATCTTTAATCCTGAGGCCCCCCAATAGTTTCTCCTTAATTAGAAGCACAGTGGAAACACAGGAGGCATCAAGTCCTGCCTGTATCAGAGCCTAGGACCTTGTCCAAGGTGGGTTTTATGAGAGGTACATGGGACCTTGCAGTCTTGGTCATTTTTTTTTTGTTGTTGTTGTTGTGGAGGCAATTGGGGTTAAGTGACTTGCCCCGAGTCACACAGCTAGTAAGTGTCATGTGTCTGAGGCCAGATTTGAACTCAGGTCCTCCTGACTCCAAGGCTAGTGCTCTATCTACTGTGCCACCTAGCTGCCCCATGGGTTGGTCATTTTAACCATATGACTGTCTCTAGGCATGACAATACATCATCAAACACCTTAAAGATGCCCACAGCTTCTGACTTGGGGGTTGAGGTGCCTTTCCCGGCAGAGATTGCCTTCCCTCAGCCTCATGAGGGCTACATCTAGCCCATAGTGCCCACTCCATGGGTTGAGAATTACAGAGTTCAGGGATCTGGAGACTGCTGGCCCAAGTGCCTTGACTGGGATCTGGGAGCTAGAGAAAGACTGACAAGGTGAGCAGGCTTTCCTGGTCCCTTCAGATAAATAAGGCTTCCTTTCTGGTGCCTGCTCTCTCTGTCATTTGGGCACTGCCTGGGAAGGCTAGGCACATCCTGGTGTGCTAAGCTGGTTTCCAAATAAAATATAGGAGAGAGATGAGCCTCCTGCCTCAGACCTCCTCGGGCCCAGCCCCAACTCACCCACAGAGACACAGGCTTCTTTCCTCTCATCTCATGTGATCACAGGGAAACTATTTATCCTTTCTGTGGCTCAATTGCTTTACCTGAAAATGAGGTTATACCATTTGCTCTATCCATGTCACCAGATTCTTACGAGAAAAGAGCTTTGTAAATTTCATGGCACTTGCTCTAAAAATGTGAGTTATTATCCTTCCTTCTCCAAGGTGTCCAGAGGAGACTTTACTTTGGGTTTTCTAGAACTATTCCAATCTCCCCCTGCACCTGGTTGGGATCTATAAGCACACTTTTCTGACCGAGAAGTTTTGCAGTGGGTGGGAGCTGATAGTAATGATAGCCTGATACACAATCCCGAGGTCTCCTTCTTGATCCCTGCCTTCCTGACTTCTTCAGCCTCTCTCTACCACTCCTGTTCTGTTGAATTCATAATGAGATCAGACAGGAGAGAAAGAAAAAAGAAATGAGTCTTCTTCATTCTCCCAGTGCTCTTTGATTCCTGGTCTGACCCTCTGATAGTCCAATGCTTACAATTCCTAATAGCACCTACCTTCCAGGATCATTGTAAGAACAAAATGAGACAATATTTGTAAAGCTCTTTGTAAACGTTAAAGCACTATAGAAATGCTAGCTGCTATTACCAACCCTTTTCCCCCACTAATGTTTGGCATTCTATATATACAGCCTAGGAAGTCTCCTGAATTATTGAACTTGTTTGCCCTGTATCTCCTAGGCAGGTCGTGGAGTCCCTTCTGTATTTCCTAACAGAGATCAGGCAGGATAGCTTAGTGGACAGAAAGCTGAATTGAGTCTGAGGAAGAACTGGAGTCATATCCCACCTTTGACAGTAGTTGTGTGACCATGGGCACCTTAACTTAATTTCTTTTTCCCCCCACCTTCTTGATAGTATTTTATTTTTTCCCAATTACGTGTCAAGACAATTTTTAGCATTCATTTTTACAAGATTTTGAGTTCCAGTTTTTTTCTCCTTTCCTTTCCTCTTCTGAAAATGGTAGGCAATTTGATACAGGTTATACATGTACTATCATGTAAAACATATTTCTATACTAGTCACAGTTGTGAAAGAAGAAATAGATCAAAAGGGGGGAAAAACAATGAAAAAGAATAAAGTAAGTAAAAAAATTATGCTTTGATCTGCATTCAGAGTCATCAGTTCTTTGCCTGGATATGGATAGCATTTTCCTTCATGAGTCCTTTGTAATTGTCTTGAATCATTGTGTTGCTGAGAGGAGCTGAGTCATTCATAATGGATCATCACACAATGTTGCTGATACTGTGTATAATGTTTTCCTGGTGCTGTTCATTTCACTTTGTATCAGTTCATACAAATCTTTCTAGGTTTTTCTGAAGTCAGCCTGCTCATCATTTCTTATTGCACAGTAGTATTCTATTACATTCATATACTACAGCTTGTTCATCCATCCCCCAATTGATGGGCATCTTTTCAATTTCCAATTCTTTGCCATCACAGAAAGAGCTGCTAGAAATATTTGTTGCATGCATAGGTCCTTTCCCCCTTTTCATGATCTCTTTGGAATACAGACCTAGTACTGGTATTGTTGGATCAAAGGGTATGCACAGTTTGGCTGTTCTTTGGGTTTGCTTCCAAATTATTCTCCAGAATACTTTACTTAATTTCTTTTTCCCTCACTCAACTCTCTAGAATTTACCTACTAAGTCAGAGATTGTGAGTTTCTCATGCAGATGAAATATCAGAGATTTTCTGAGTATTCAAGTAGTACCCAGGGCAGAATGTGGCACCTGGCAGGTACTCACTGCAAATAGGCATTCTGGGAAATGTAGTATTTTCCCTATCAGATATGCCTGCATGATGTACCACTAAATGTTTGTTGATTAAAAGTGGTTATGATTTTCAGTGCTAACAATTAGAAATAATTGTTGAGTTAATAGGTAAGCCAGAGAGGCCCCTGGGGCAAGCTGTTCTTTCACCATAAATTGAAAAGAAAGGAGAACCTAGATGTCCCAGAAGGAGGCAGAGAGGAGTTAGAGAAGTGCAGAAGAGTATACACTAACCTTATCCCTAGCCACAGACTGATCTCTGACCCTGTCCTGAGAACACTCACCAGGGGCTCAGCTAAGCCCAATGCTGATCACAGACTGATCCCTAACCCCACAGGCTGTTTGACAAAGTGGGTCATTGGTCACAAGGTGTCCTGGTGGATGTAGATGTCTTGGACACAGCTCAGAGCCCCCATCCTGCTGAGCAGCCTGGGATAGTCCCCTTTTTCCAAGGAAAGCCCATTTGCTTGTGACTGAATAAGGGGTGTGAAGCACAATATCCACACTTCATCCCCCTAGAACTCAACAGCTGTGCACAAGGAGGCAGGCGAGGAGTGGGTGGGGGTGGGGGTATGTGTCAGGGGTGTGGATAAGGGCCAGAAAGAAACACTGCCTTTGATGTGGCCTGGCTGGCCCCATCCTCTTGGATGCCCAAGGCAATCAGCAGCTTCCTTTTCATTCTACACTTTGGGCCTGGACAGGCCCTGGATGCCTGCCCAAATCTCCTGGCCTATCGGTTCTGTTAGCCTCGATCTGTCCTCCTTTCTCCCTCCATGCTGGACCCCATCTGAGACCTCTTTCAAAGGATCACTCAGGCACAGGGAGATATGATGTCCTGGAAGGGTGATGGAGCCCCACACCTACTTCTATATTATATCTGAATATACTGGACTGGGGAACAAATTGGTAATCATTACATGTCAGAGTTACCTGGCATAACATGCTCATTCTGCAGAGGCTCAGAAAGGGAAGGCCTTCTCAGGAGGCTCCACTCTCACACAACAAGCCAAGTGCTTTTTCTCCTGCCCCTGGGAAGGGCCACTCTATTGAATGGACAAGTCAAAGTTGGAAATATTCCTCTAAGTCAGGAGCTTACTTGGGCTCTAGAGTTAGGGTGAGTGATATCTCTCTTGGAGCTGGCTAAGCCACAGGCTTTCCACCATGCCACTGTGCCATCTGGCTGCCCATTGAATGACCACAGCCAGATGTGGTCTCAGTAGTGGAGGCCTACTGTTACTACCAGTAGCAGCCAGTGGCCGGATGCATGGAGCTGCTTGCCAGATGTTCTCAAGGCTCTGAGCTGGGCTATGGCTCTGGGGCCCCAGGCAAGGCTTCCCTGCTTCAGTCCAGGCACGGCCAGATCAGGAGATGAAGGCAGTGCCTTTTCTTTGCTGCAAGGAATGAAGATGAAGTTTAGCCAATCCAACTTGAGATCTGGAAGGGTGGGAGTGAGCTGAGACCTAAGGAGAAGCAGGTCTCCAAGTTTTTGCACATAAAACTATCAACCAAAACCCCATGTGACGAGATCTTTAATATCTGCAACGGATTCCCATCCCCCACTCAAGGAGATAAAGAGAGACAGGAGGGAACCTAACAGCAGGCAAAGGCCCCCCAGAATGAACAAATCCAACAGAGTAGCAGGACTCAAAGCCTAGCGTCTTGTTCTATGGTAGAAACATTTTCATGCTAGTCAGTCAGTCAACCAGCATTCATCAAGTCTTTTACGATGGAAAGTTCTGGGGATGCAAAGGGTAGGCAGTTTCCTATTTTACAGATGGGGAAACTGAGGACCTAGAAGGTTATTTGTGATTGTAATATTTCTCATGTCTTTAGTGCTTGGCAATCCACAAAGCTTTTTTTACCCCTCACATTAATTCTGTGGTGGTAATATAGGTGGTAATATAGGCAATATAGATATTTTTGGTACTATTTTACAGAGAAAGAAACTAAGACTCAAGAAGTAATGAGACTTAATCAAGGTCACATAGTTAGGAAATGTTGGAGGCTCAGACCTCGGGTCCCCTGCCTAAGGCTCTTTGCATTATAACACATGGCCTCTTGTTTAAGTGACTCACTCCATATGTCCCAACTTCCAGCTGTTCCAGAGGAAATGTGAAGAAGCCGCAGAGGGGCAGGGCAGGGAGGGGAGGAGCAGGTGGAGACACCAAATAATTTTTTCTTCCCCCTTTCCCTCAGCTCCTCCAGTCTGTGGGTGTCCCTGCTCCCACCCCTCCACGCCCCCCTGTCCCTCCGCCAGCACAGTCCCCATGAGAATGTTTGGGCTGTGGGCCTGGCAAGCAAGACAGGACGGGAAGGGAAAGGGTGGAAAACACAGATTGTGTCCTACAGATCCCAGCCCCAGATCCCACCCCTTCTCCAGGGATGGTTGTGGTTCCCAGGCCCCTGGTTCTCATTATCATTCCTAGTTAATTGGCTTTTCACAGCAAGTTAGGACTGGCCATCCAGCCCCATGGAGGGCCCCACTGATGGGCTGTGTTCCTCACCCCCCTCGCCCAGGGGGACTAGGAGGTTGGGCAGGCAAGGATGGGGTGGGATGGGGCCAGTCTCCATCAAGTTCTACAGGAACTGCTAATAGATTCATGGAGTTATAGAAAGTCAGAGCTGGGAGGGACCTAGGAGCTCATGGAGGACTGCCCCTTTGTGTGACTGATGGTGTGACAGATGTCAAGGTCCTAGCTGGGCTGAGATTGAATCTGGGGTGGGGGTGGGGTGTCTATGCAAACATAGAAGTCACCTTCCTTGGTTCCCAATCAATTTGGGTAGGAGGTCAAAACTAGTCAGGAGGAGGGGCATTGGCGGGGGTAACTAACTTCCCCTCCCTCTTCTGTCAGTCTCAGACTGAAGTTCCTCCAGGTTTGGTTACCTATAAGGCGGCAGGACACAGAGGAACCCTATGAGCCTTCCTCCAGGCTGGGAATAAGCCCTCTCTACCTTGGCTCATGGGCTGGCAGACTTTGTTCTTTTTCCTCCCAGCCCCTAAGGCCCTGAGTTACCTACAATGGAGGATGGAAAGGGAGGGATGGGAGCCTTTGAACTTCTCCTCACGGTCTGGGACAGTAGAGGCCTTGTTTTCTCAGAGTAGGGGCTCCCCTCAAGCCAGGTCTTGGCTATATTTGGAGTCTCTGCTACCCTTAGGCTAGAACAGAATGGACCCATGTAACAAGGGACCAGAGCAAGAGTTCTTAACTATTTTTGTTGCTAAAGCCTGTAAACCCCTTCCCAGAATGATGTTTTTAAATTAATGAAAGAAAATATATAATAGGACAAAAGAAACCAATTATATTGAAATAGTTTTTATATGTATACATATTATACACATGTGCACATGTACATATGTGTTAAGGGCTGTCTCCACATGAAGCATGGGGGTATGACTGTATGGCTCAGAATAGACATCACTCTAGTCTCTTCTCCCCCTACCCTTCTCTAAGAGACATTTTAATTCCTACCAAGAGGGGAAGCAAGAGGTTGAGGCCAGAAGCTCGGCCACTCTGCTGTCCTCAGAGAGAGGGGATACTGAGCTAGAATGATATCTATTTGCTCTATTAAATATTGTTAGTAGAGGGGATGTGGTTCTCAGATTCAAGCTACACTTCTGACCTCTTTTCATTAACTGGGGAAAGGAGGACCCAAGCTTTACATCCAAGGCTTGACTACCTTTCCCACCAAGTACAAGTTTCACAACACACATAGGAAGAAGCAAAGAAACTCATTTATCCAAGAGATCAGAGGCAGAGACAGAGAGAGACAGAGATAGAAAGAGACAAAGAGACAGAGGCAGAGAGAAAGAGAGAGAGACAGAGACAGAGAGAGAAACAGAAAGAGACAGAGTCCTAGATCTCACCCATGGGGAAGTTCTTTGACATCTCTAATATAGAAGCTGGGGACAGGTACATGATGGAGATTGCCAGCTCCTCTCATGTTGGCTCCTTCCCAGGGTCTTTTCCTTCAGCTTTCTGAATTGGGGTTGACATCTTCCCTCTTCTCTTTCAAAACTGAAGTACCTAAAGTAAATGCAGAACCCAAAGAAACTGAAGTAGTCCTCCAGAAACTGAAGAGAGTGGAGCTCTTATATCTTCTACTCTTGACAACTCCGTCCCATCCCTCATGAAGGTAATGGGCATTGGTCTCTACTAATGACGAGAGAGTCCCATGACTATGGGCTTTGGAACTTGGGTAACACACATATACACACATGCATATACCATGTACACACCTGTGTGTATATGCGTACATATATGTGTGTATACAAGTTCAAGGACCCTGGGTTAAGAACTTTTGGACTAGAGTATTATGGTGACCAGTCTACGCCAGCCTCTTCCTACCCTGAACTCCACTTTAGGGGAGAGGGAATATCTCTAGCTCTAACTCATTTCGATTCAATTTAACAAGAATTTGTTAAATGCTGTAGGCAGGCTGGTTGCTGGGTTAGCTACACAGTTCAGATAGAAGACAGTTTCTGCCTTATGAAACTCTTGGTCTGCTGGGAAGCTAGCTCTTTGTGTGGTCCTAGGTGTCATCAATCTCTATCTAGGCCCCTCCCCTTCTTCTCCCCATCCCCTATTCTTCTTTTCCTTCTTAGATTCATCCTCTTCACCTGCACCCTCAGGCCTTAGACTCCCTCTCTGGGCTCTGGGTCGGGGGTTAATTAACTGCTCTTCTTCTTGCCTCCCTCTAAACACCCTGACACAACTACCCCAACTTCTCTGTGTTATGACTAGGGGAGGTGGCCCAAATATTGGGTCCTGGAATTCGTCTGAGTGTGAAAAATTAATAGAAGAAAAACTGAAAGGGGAAAATGAGAGTGGGCTGGAAAGAATGCTAGATTTGAGGTCAGAGGACCTGGGTTCTAATCGGCCACTCATCAGTAGGGCCTAGAGAGTCGAAGTACCACAGGCCTCTGGGCTAAAATTTTCTTCCCCTGTCAAATGAATGTCTTTAAACTAGATGATTTCTAGGGGGTATTCCAGCTCTAAATCTGTGGAATGGCCAGGAGGAGGGGCAGAGAAGTACTACTTAGGGCCTAATGTCAGTAGACAAAGGTCACTTGGATATGCCCAGCAAAGAACCCTCCCCTTTTAAAGATGGTAATGATAGGGTCAGCCCATCCTCAAGCCTCTTTGGCATTTATATGGACATAAGCCCAGATCCAACAAAAACAGATCGTCTCTTTTTTAACTACAAATACACCTAGGAAAAGAACAGTGTACGTTGTCAGGTCTTGGCAGAAACCAAAGGCCTGAGACTCAGCGACAGTAGTGACCTGGATGACCGCAGCAACTGCAATGACCCTAGTATCCTCAGTGATCTTAATAGAGCAATTATTCACTAGAGTGACCTGAATGACCGCAATGAGCACAGTGACCCTAATGACTGCCATGACTCCAGTGGCCTGTGACCCTAGAGAACCCAATTACCATGACACGTACCCTATTAGAGGCACCTCCTGGGAAAGAGGAGGCAGCTGAAACCCCAAAGAAGGCTGGTTAGCAGTGATCCCTTCTTCCACATGTGCCTTGATGCTGAGGAGAAAGGAGGGGCTGTCCAGCCACAGCTTAGACACCTGCAGAATTGGCTGTCCTTTCTTTGCCCTTTGGAGGTAGAAGCTGTTAGGGGTGTCAGGAATCCTGATGATTTCACAGGGCAAAGGGAGCAGAGGGAAAGAAAACCCTTCCACCCACAGTTCTGTGTAGCCCTGGCTGGGGGCCTTTCTCAGCCTTTCTCCTATCTGTGGGGGATGAGGACATCCCTCAGGTTCCCAGGACTGGAAGGGTCAGATATGGAGAGTGGCCAGTGGGATTTTCAATCATAAAGTGAATCTCTGGCCAGGTCCCTGTAGGGCAAAGGGAATGGTTCCACCTAGAGATGGCCCCTCCTGGCTTCCTTTGAAGGGAGCTGAGCCTGAGTCAGATTCCAAGGCTAAGAGAAGGCCAACTCTACGGGCTTTCTAGCTAGGCTGGAAGGATCTGGCCTTACGCAGGAGAAAAAATGCCCACATCTGCATAGGTCGGAAAGCTGGGAGGTATCTGAGAGGTAGTCTTGTTCAAGTTCATGTTCATCCTTTTCTAGACTTTTTTTTTTACCATGCCAACAGAAACCTCTTCCCTGGGGAAGTTGGCTTGACTTGTGGACTTCTCACATTGGAAGTACCCTGAGCCTCTCCTTTTGATTGGCTGGTTCTTCCCACAAAATCCTCTTTAAGGAGGATACTCAGGCCAGCCATGTGTTCATTCCTTTACAGACTACACTCTTGACTCTACCAACTTGCTCTACTATGCCCCATCACAGGTACCCTCATCCTCTCCTTTCCCTTCTTGCTATCCTTTTCCATTTCCTTTTATGTGTTGTTCCCCCTTCTCCCCATTAGAATGTAAGCTCTGTGAGGGCAGGAACTGTCTTTCTTTCTGTTTATATTTGTATTCTCCTCTCTTAGTACAGTGCCTTAATACAGTACTACAGATAATAGATAATATTTATATAGGTCTTGAAGGATTGCAAAGCACTTTTACATATGCTATTTATTTACATTGAACCCTGTGAGGTAAGTGCTATTATTATCCCCATTTTATGGATGAGGAAATAGAAGCTGGGAGAAGTTAAATGAGTGCCCTAGGGTGACACGGCTAGTAAGTGTCTGAGGGAGGATTTGAACTCTGGTCTTCCTGACTCCAAGTCCAACACTCTATCTAGAAAACTGAGGATCAGAGAGGTTACATTACCTGAGTTCATATCTAGCAAAGGGCAGACCCAGAATTTGAACTCATGTCCTCTGACTTCAAATCTACTGTTCTTTCCACTATGCCCCTTAAGAGGTGGCCCAGGGTAGTGGATGGAAACTTGGACTAGGATCCAGGAGACCTGGCTTGCTGAGTGACATTGGGCAAGTCCTTTCCCATCTCTAGGACTAAATATTCCCCTCTATAATATTAGGAGTGGTATGACCAGGTGGTTTCTACATACTCTTCCAGCTCAAATGTTCAATGACTTTATGACTATTGTCTTTCCATCTACCTCCTCCCCACCCCTCTAGTCAGTGGCCTCAGGGCTGATGCCCAAAGAGGGCACAATCAACGACTGGCTTTGTGTGTTACCGACTTCTGCCAGACTCTCCTCTCTTACCATAGGTTCTGAGAAGGCATTGAAGGTCCCTATTAAAATGAAATATTATCTAGAAAGAGTAACACCTCAGGCTGCCATCAGAAAATGGAGAATAGGTTAAGGGCTATGCAGAGTCTGGAGAAGAATAAGGAAAACTGGACAAGGGAGTGCTGCTAACTCCAGAACTTTCTTCAATTTGTCAGTTTCCCCTTGTTACAAGAAAAATTTCTGAAAAATTCCTTCCCACTCCCCCTCCCTCTATTCCCACCCCTAGCAGGTAGGAGCCAGTTTTAGTGAAGAGCTGGATTTGGAGTCAGAACTGGGTCAAATTCCATTTCCATTGCTGTTCTACCAATATGACTTTGGACTGAGGCAGATGGACGGTGCAGTGGACAGAGCACTGGGGCTTGGAATCAGGAAGACTCCTTTCCATGAGTTCACATCTGGTCTCAGACACTTAACTAGCTGTGTGACCCTGGGCAAGTCATTTAATCCTGTTTGCCTCAGTTTCCTCATCTGTAAAATGAGCTGAAGAAGGAAATGGCAACCCATTCCTGTATCTTTGCCAAGAAAACCCCAAAATGGGGTCATGAAGAGCTGGACGTGATTGAAATGACCAAACAACAAATGACTTTGGGAGAGTCATATAATCTCTCTGGCCCTCAGTTTCCCTATCTGTAAAATGAGAGGATTGGCCTAGATCCCTTTCAGCTCTAGATTTATGAAGAGATGTGTTTTGTAAGCCTTGATGTGCTATATAAATGTTTATAAGGTGTTTCATGGCGGTCCTAGGGAAGATTGTCCCTCCATAGAGGCTAGGAAGGAGGGTGTAGAAAAAGCATCAGCCAGGAGCAGCTGGAATGGTCCAGTTCCAGGGCTATGTGAGAGAAGGAGGTGACAGGAAACGCTGTAGGCGTCTTCCTTTTCTCTGGCTCTCAGCATCCCAGAGAAGTCATTCTCTTGGTGGAAGATCTTGTTTGCCCTCACTTTATCCACATCCCAACCAGGATGACACACTGGACCTTGTGAAGCCTCCTACCCGATTCTTAAAAATAGGGAGCCCTGGAGAACACAGTTCTAGGGTCCAGAAGGGAAGGAGGAATCATCTCACTCCTTAGCTTCTCCAAGTTTCCTTTCCTATTACTGCTTCCATACCAATGGTCACACCAATCAATGGGTCAACCAATCAACACATATTAAATCAAACACCTCCTATGTGTCAGGTTCTGTGCTAGATGCTAGAGATACAAACACAAAATGAAAGAGTCCCCGTCCTAGAGGACTTAACATTCTATCCATGGATTCAACAAGTACAAATATGCACAAAGTAAATACATAAATATAAGATAATTTAGGGAGAGAAAGCACTAGTAACAGGAAGGAACAGGGCGGGTCTCATGTAGAAGGTGATCCTTGAAATGATGTTTGAAGGAAACCAAGGCTTTTAGCTAGGACAGCTGGGTGCTATGTGGACTTGTAGTCAGTAATATCTGAGTTTGAATTTTCACTCTGGTAACTAGCTGGGTTTCCCAGGCCAACCAAATCAATAATTTTGCTCTAAGATGCAGTTTCCTTATCTGCAAAATGGAGGGAAAAATAATATTATCTATCAAAGGTATGAGTATATATACATATATAGATATACATACATATACAATCTCATTTGATCTTTGTGAGTGTATGTGTGTGTGTGTGTGTGTCTGTACTTTGCAAACCTTAAAGTACTTTGTAAATGTTAGCTATTAACATTAAGAGCCAGAGGGAGTGTAGGACTTAAAATGTCATATGTAAGAAACAGCAATAAGTCCAGTTTGACCAGACCTTAGAGAGTGTGAAGAGAGTAATGAATAAAAAGACAAGAAAACTATGTTGGAACCAGGTTATAAAGGGCTTTAAGTGTCAAGGGCCACCTTGCTGTTCCTTGGACCAAGTCTTGGAGGGGGAGAGCAAACCCTCCCCCAAGCCCAACCAGCTATCAGGGATCAGCCCCTGATTGCAAAACCATGAGTAGTCACAGGCCAGCTCCAGCAGGCAGTGCTTCCTGGATCAGCCCCCTGCTACTTGGGCTCAGCATGACCCAGCCTAGAATCCAGCTTGTCACCCAGGGGCTTCCTGGTGAACACTGAGTGTCTAGGGGAGACAGAAGGAGCAAGAGGAATCATGATCCCTATCTTTGTGGGGACACAGGAAGAACTGAGGGCACCAGGTATTGTGTATAGAAAGTAAGTGTTGTAAGAAGTCTGAGGGAGACAGAGATCATTTTGGTCTGGAACAGGGGGATCTAGAAAAATTCCCTGGAGGAGATGGTATTTGAGGTAGGCCTTGAAGGATGGACAGAATTAAGGGAGGTACTGAAGATGGCAAAGGTCAGAGGGCATAGCTTGAGCAAAAACCCTAGGTGTATGCAGGGGAATATTGGCTAGCCTAATCAAGGCTTAAGGGCTGTGCTGGGGCATCTGGTACCTACCATAAAAAGTAGAGCAGTTAAAGGGAAAGTTATCTTACAATGGTGCCCAACTATGGCCTCTAAAACGTTGGGTCTTGGAACTAGAAGAGTATCAATGACCTTGGGTATCCACCCACACAAAGGGGCTGCTTAGGGTCAGAAGGCTCCACCCTAGACATAGCCACAACTGGTTGAGCAGCATAGAACTACAGTAACCCCTAAACCCACACTGGAAATAACCCCCTCCACCCCAGGACCACAGCAAGAAATTCCCCCTCTCCCTCCACCAGGCCAAGAGAGGAATTACCCAAACTCCCACCCTCTGGGGCCATGTTGGCAGTTACCTGCCTTCTCCCCCAGCTCCCTACAAGCTCCTGGAGAACATGGTGGCCTGGTCAGGTCCTAGGCTGAGCAGAGCTTTAGACCTTAGAGTGAAGGGTCAGAGAGGTTTGAGACCTTCCACTGACCAGATATCTACAGTTGTTGCTGGGGTCATGACGTCTCTATTTTGGTAGAAAATAGGAAGTGGCCCCAAATGGTCCAACCGGCCATCAGCCATTCTTGCTTCCTCTTTTCCTGCTCTGCCCTTGGACAGAGCCTGGAGCAATGAACTTGAAGCCCTGAGCCTTGAGTAGAGTGGGGGTTGGGGGCCAGGGGGTGGGAACAGCTCCCGGAATGGTGGCTGAGTCATGAGCTGATGGAGTTGACGGAGTTGACAGAGTTGACGGGAAACCTCAAGACCCTGAGCTTCCAGGAACGTCAGTGCCTACAGCACTAACTGGCTGCTGGACCTTTGTCCTTTCATCTATGATGTTCAGGGTATCTGGGGCAACTTGGGAACGTTCCCCACCCCTCCGCCCAGGTCCTCCCTGCCTTGGGCTAAGTAGAAATTCTCTACTCGATAACCCCTTCATTTTACAGATGAGAAAATGGAGGCCTAAGAAGAGCCAAGTTACTCACCATAATCATATTAATTCACACTGGAAGTATTAATGGCTGATAACAGTTAAAGAGTCTCCCTTGTATTTGAATTTAACCAAGGGATTCTGGAAGCCCCCACTCGATGCAGGAAGGAGAGAGTTGGGGGTGGGAATTAATGCTGCCTCCCACACTAGACAGAGTGCTTTCTGAGGACGAAGATTGTAATCACCTTCTTGGCTTCTGGAATAGGGATGGGAGCACACAGCTGGGCCCAGAAAGGTCATCGAATATTTATTCAGAGCTTACATTTTCTATAACATTCCAGCAGAGGGAGCAAGAACACCTATAAGTGGAATTCCCATTTTATAGATGAAGAAACTGAGGTCCAAAAAAGTGATTTCTCCACCCCCACTTCCCAAGGTCACTCGGAGACTTAGAGGCAAGGTCAATACTAAAGTTCAAGTCTCCCAACTCTCAGGCCAGGGATCTTTCCTGAGCACAGGCCATGCACTCTGGCAAAGCCTGGACATTGACTGATTGTGCAGTTCCAGGAAGTTTGTGGTGCTGCGCTGCCCTCACAGTTCCACATTTTCTCTTCCCTATGGAGGCTTCCACTTCTAATACTGAACTCTCCAGAAGCTTCCTTCATTGCTATCTGAGACAAAAATCTGATAAACTAATGTACACTGAAATAGTAATGGCCCAGGAAGGCCTGAGTTCAAATCCCACCTTAGATACTTAGTGGCTGTGTGATCTTGGGTAACTTCTCTGGGCCTCAGTTTTCTCATCTATAAAGTAGGCATAATAATAGCACTTACAGGTTGTTGTGAGGATCAAATGAGATAATATATGTAAAGTGTGTTGTAAATGTTGAAGCTCTGTGATTAGCTATTATGTTATTATTATCGATGGTGATGATGACGATAGTTGATAACAGCTCCTGTCCCCCTCCTAGGGGAATCTGCATTGTTGTAGAGCATTCTGGAAGGTCACCCAGGAGGATTTGAGGCATTAGGAGTTGTGTGGGGGGAGATACTTCTAGGAGCTGAGGCTGTCTGGCAGCCACTCCCCTCATGTCAGGCAGGTGGCCACCTCTGGATTTGTCTGCCTACTCTCTCCAGACACCAAAGAGAGTCCCAAGAGGAGGGGGCCCATTACTGGGCCTGTGCTCCACTATCACAAGGACTGTGATGAATCTCTGCCTCCCTGATAGGGTCCTGGGGGGAGGCTTGTGGCCTTGGTGACTTCTGGAGAAGAGCCTTGACTCTCCATGACTTATCTCAGAACTCGCTCAGTCCCATGGCTCATCCCATGAGCCTCAGGATGGGGGCAGAGGAGCAAATATCAGATGAAATGTGTGTGTACACGCATTTACAGCACATGGCATAGCACAAGTATCATCAGCTGGGGCCCCAGACTGGCCCCAGACTCAACTTGGCCTGAGCCTGGTTACCAAGCATAAATACAAACAGATCTACTCACCAGACACCGAGGCCAGGATTTGCAAAACTCCACTGGGCTCCTTGCCAGCTAGGGATATCACCCCACCCCCACCACCAACCTATGTGGCAAAGCAGGATCCTTATCTGCCATCTTGCTAGGGGATATACTTTGGTGCCTTCGATCATTCCCTCCTCTCCTGCACACTCCCATCTCCTCAAGGTCCCACTAGCAGGCTGGAGAGCCATGGCCCTGACCCTAAGCAACCTGTGCCCTAACAGCATCTAGATGGTACTGTGGATAGAATGCTGAGCCCAGAGTGAAGAATATCAAAGTTCAAATCCAGTCTCAGACACTAGCTGTGTGACACTGGGTAAGTCACCCAACTGCTGTTTCCTCATCTATAATATGGGGATAACAGTAGCACTTACTTCACAGGGTTGTTATCAGGATCAAATGAGACAATATTTGTAAATCACTTGGCTCACAGTAGGTGCTTAATAAATGCCATTTCCCTTCCTCTTTCTCCTAGGGTAGTCAGCTCTCAAATATCAAATATCTCAAAAAATGATCATAGCATCATAGACTAAGAGTTAGAAGGGACTTTAGGGTCACCTAGTCTAACCTCCTCATTTTACAGGTAAGGAAACTGAGGCCCAGAGAAGTAAGGGGATTTGTCCAAGGTCACACAGATAGTAAGTGGCAGGGTAAGGATTTGAACCTAGGACCTCTGACTACCACTTCAGAAGTATTTCCTTTACCTCACTCACTCATTTGAAAATGTTTCCAGGCTTATAAAACTTGGTCCTTAGTCACTGCCAAACTCAGTGCCACAGACAAACCCCAAGAGCAAACAAACCCAAAGGCACCTCTAGTTGGCTTTGATCTGCCTCAAGTGAGAGTATCTTCTTACATCATACTCATCGCTTTTGTCCTGGTTATAGTCAGGCCCATTCTTGGTCACACTGGTCTGGGCTGTTCTCTCATTGTGTCCACTGTTCCCAGGGTTGAGTTCTCCCCTTTTTTTTTTTTTGGCTAGGCAATGGGGTTAAGTGACTTGCCCAAGGTCACACAGCTAGTAAGTGTTATGCGTCTGAGGCCAGCTTTGAACTCAGGTCCTCCTGAATCCAGGGCTGGTGCTCCATCTACTGTGCCACCTAGCTGCCCTCTTGAGTTCTGTTACTGTGCCATTGTAAACTCCTGAGGGCAGAGTTTGGGTTGTCTCCTCACTCTCCATCCTTTCTACTATATACTTTAGCACCATGTACATGCGAAGTGATTAATAAATGCCCACTGAATTGGATTTTGCTTGTGTTGGATCTGGATGGCTCTACCACCTGACATGTGTCCCAAGACTAAGGTCAAGTGAAAAGCCTATACTCACGAGGGTCCCCAGAGTATCCCAACCCCACTGTCCTGGGCTGCCCCCATTCAGGCTTCCCAGGAGAGCAGCTATTGCCTCCCTACACACAAATGTGGGCTCAGCTGTTATCGGGGCTGGGGGTGCTGATCTGAGGGAGTACTGCATGTTTTCACTATAGATAGAGAATGGTTTATTTGAAGTCCTGACACCCTGGAGAGCTTCCTGCCCAGGCAAGAACTCCCCTAGATTTCAGCAGCATTTTCACATCTTACCTCATGGGGGTTGGAGGCTTCTCCTACAGCAAGTGCTAGGTACCAGAGGCTAAAAAGACCTTTCCCATGGCCTCTCCACTGCTTCTGTCAATCAGACCAAGCCAGGCCATCCGGGGTGAGGCGAAAGGCTCCCTCCTTGGAGTCATCCATCCTGGCCACTGGCAGGGGGAAGAGACTATATTACAGCATTACTGCCCATCCAGAAAGGGGAATTCCATCCTTGGGGAAGGAGTGGGGCCTAGCAGTGAGAAATGGACACTCAGAGATTTGACTGTTGGCTCAGGGCTTAAAAACATGGGCTGTGGCCTCAGTGGGGCCAGAAAAGGACTCTCTGCTTCCACACACACAGAACCTGGAATTCCACCATTAGATCAGCATTTCTTTGGGAATAAACATAACCTTCTTTCCGATTGGCGGGTGGGGGCAGGGAGAGAAATGAAGAGGAGACAAGAGAGGGGTAGGCCCACCATTTGGTCCCCAATCCCCCTGGGTGTGTGGGTTTATTAGAGGCTTCTCCCAGTCTGCCCCAGATGACAGGGAGGGGCCCAGGACGTGTGGCTTGTAAGGCCAGAATGTAATATTCTCAGCCTGGAACAGGATTAGAAGTTTGGAGTTAGCTATCTGACCTAGGGTGTGACCTTCTCTGTCTGCACCTCAATATTCCCAGTTGTCAAACTAGATTTCCTCATCTTCAAATAAGAGAAGATTGGAGTAGATGACCTCTGAGGACCCTTTCAGTACTAAATTTCTGACCCTATCATCTCATGTTCTGGGTTCCAGTCCCAATGCTTTCATTATGTGACCTCTGGTCAATGACTTTCTCTGGACCTTGGTTTCCTTTGTAAAATGGGAATAATGGTGATGATGATGATGATACACTATTTATCTCCCAGAGTTAGGAGGGAAGCACTTTGACATTCACTAGCAGAGGGGTCTCAGGGTGAAATGGAGCCATCCCTTACTTGCACAGCTAGAAGGACATAGGAAAAGGGGGTTGAAGGGCACTTCAAAAGGCTGTAGAAATGTGAGCTGTTATTATCACTGTTGCCTATGACCAGCTGGAGACTTGGTCGGAGGAGGGAGTGGATACCTCCGGAACCCTACAAAATTGAGAAGGATCTTGATCCAAGAGGTAGAGTAGGCTGACAAGAAAGCAGGCATTGAACCCCAAAACTTCTCAGCTGAGGGGAAAGGGAGAGAACTTATTTTTGTCTGTGGTCACATGCTTGATGAGCCCCAGGACCAGGAGGGGGGAACATTTAAAGTGTGGGCCTGTAGACAAGGCTGTTGGACCCTTCAGGCTCCAGAAAAAATGTGAGAAGGCCTCATTTCTTCCTGAGAACCTTCAGGGCAGGGTGTATAAGGCTTGGGGGAGTTGGCCCAGACCAGGGTCTAAATGATCTAGACTGCTGCTAGGGGACAGAGGAAACCAAAGCCATTCCTCGGGGTTATACTGCCCTGAGCCCAGCCTCAGGTTACTGGGGCAGGATAGAGCTGATGACTCCTTGGCTCAGGCCAGAACCCTTTAGGCCCCCAGCTGCTCCTGCCAGGCATGGTGACTGACAGACTCAGACAGGACAGACCTGGCACCTGGATCATGCTCTGCCCGCTCCAAAGTGCTTTGGCATCCATTACCGATGTCTGACTGTGTCATGCCTCCTCATTAACTGCAGAATCAAATAGAGAGTCTTTTGTATACTATTTAAAACTCTTCCTTATCTGCCCTCTTTTGATCTTCCCAATCTTCTCACACTATTCTCTGTGAACTCTAATATCTATCATCACTGGCCTATTTCTTTATAATTTTCCTGTGGGAGATAGATAGTGAAAGTATTGTAATTCCCATTTTACAGATGAAGAAACTGAAGACTAGAGAGGCGGTGATTTATCCAAGGTTATATAGCTAGCGGGTGCTGGAGCCAAAACTCAAATTAATTTCTCTTGATTCCAAGTCCAGTGCATCTTCTACTATATTATATTACCTTTCATTTGTACTTGAATAAGAATATCTGCCCCATGTTGGTCTGTTCTATCTATTTCATAATATAAAGTCTTGGAGATTGGAGATTGGTTGGGTTTATCTTTCTCCTTTTCCCTTCACCATAGTAGAACTGAGACTGCTGCCGTCCCCCCTCTCCACCCCCCTGCCCCCAACAGGCTGTACAGGCTAACTGGGTGTGGAAGGCCTGTGCCTGTGCATTGTGGTACAGGGCTGCACCAGAGCCAGTTTGAATCATGGAGAACTAATTGTTAAATTTTCAGTGTGAGGATTTACATCTTGGAAATCAGCCAAAGCTACAAATCGGGGCTTGATTTATTGTTTTGTTGATTGTCTACACTGAGAAAATGATGGAGAAAATGTTAATAATGCATATTAAACTGAAGAGTGTGTCATGCGTACAATTTTTTCTTTTTTGGAGAGCCAATTGTTAAACATTTGCCAGCATACTCCTGGAGGGGAAAGAGCCTTGACTTAGAGTTGGGAGAAACATAGAATCACAGAAATGCAGAGTTGTAAGAGACTTCAGGGGCAATCTAGTCCAACTGGTATCTGAAAAAAAAAATCCGTACTAAAACATATCCATCAAGAGGTCATCCTGCCTTTGCATGAAGACCTTCAGCAAGGAGAAACCGTTCACCTCTCCAGGTGGCCTATTCCACTTTAATTACTAGGAAGTTTTTTTCCCTAACATCAAGCCTAAATCTGAGTTCTTTCAACATCTACTCGTTCGTCTTTGAAAAATTGTTTTATTTATTTTATTTTTAATTTATGGAATAAAACAAACATTTCCATAACATAGTATAATAAAAAAGATTGCACATGAAACTGTAAATCTATTATGTACAACTTGCTACTCCTTCTAAATATACTTTGTAGTTATCATGCAAATTTCTTTTTTCCTTTTTTTTTCTCTCCTCTCCTCCCCCCACCTAAGACATGGCTACCATTAGGCACAAATATGTGTATATATATATATATATATATATATATGTAAAATCATTCTATATATACTTTTATTTATCAGTTTTTTCTTTGGATGCAGATAGTGTCTTCCATTCCTCTTAGTTCTACATTCTGGGGCCAAACAGAGCAAGTCTTCCCCATAACAGCCTTTCAAACACTTGAAGACAGCGCTCATGTTTCCCCAAGCCTATTCTTTTCCAGGCTACACACCACAAGTTCCTTTGTCCAGTCCTCATACAGCATGAACTTTTATCATTCTGGTTACCCTGCTCTCAGTGTTCTTCAGTGTATAAATATTTTAGTAAATAAATATATTTATTATATTAGTATATTTATTAGTATATTTATATTGAGCATTAGTATATTTATACTTATTATATTAAAGTATTATATTAGTAAATAAATATTTTAGTCATTGAGAAAATGGCTTTTTCTCAATTCTCATCCTTCCTGAGCTCATTTCAGCACTTGACACTGTTGGCCACTTTCTCCTGCTGGATATTTGATGCTCTTTTTACTGGGTTTTTGTGACTTTGCCCTCTCTTGGTTTCCTTCCTATCTGTCTAACCACTCCTCATCTCCTTTGTTGGTTGCTCATCCATATCAAGTCCTTGAACTCTCTCTTTTGGAGGTTCTGTCCTGGGTCATCTTCTATTCTGTCTCTACACTCTCTCATTAGGTGACCTCATCACTCCTATAGGTTAAGTTATCTGTGCAGATGATTCCCACATCAAGAGATTCAGCTCTTTGGAGCTCCAGTTACATGTCTCCAATTGCCTAGTGAATATTTCAAACTGGATGTCCCATAGGTATTTCAAAGTCAACATGTCCAAATTAGAACTCATTATCTTTCCCCAAGAATTTACCCCTCTTCCAAACTTCCCTATTACTATTAGAGGTACTAGCATCCTTCCAGTCACCTGGGTTCCCAGACTTGGAATCATCTGTGATGTTTCACTTTCCCTTACCCTTCATATTTAACCAGTTGCCAAATCTTATTGTTTCTACCTCCACAACATCAATCTCATTTGTTCCATTTTCTTTATTCATGTCACCACCCTAGTTCAGGTCCTCATGACTTCTCACCTGAATTATTGCAATATCCTCCTAATTGGGCTCCCTTCCTCTCCAATCCATCCTACATACAGCTTTGAAGGTGATTTTCTTCAAGTGCATGTCTGATTGTGTCACATCCTTACTCAATAAATTCTCATGATTTCCCATTCAAATCTGGCCTCAGATACTTCCTAGCTGTGTGAGCCTGGGCAAGTCACTTAACCTTTATTTGTTTCAGTTTCCTCAGCTATAAAATGGAGATGACAATAGCATCCATCTGACAGGGTTGTTGTGAGAATAAAATAAAAGAATATTTGTAAAAGTGCTGGGCACGTAGTAGGCACTATATATATGCTTATTCCTTTCCCCTTTCCCTTCTAGGATCAAATATAATCTCCTCTGTTTGACTTTTAAAGTCCTTCACAAAAACTTAGAAAGACTTACATGAACTGATGCTAAGTGAAGTGAGCGGAATCAGGAGAACATTGTACACAGTAACAGCAACATTGTGTGATGATCAACTATGAATAACTTATCTCTTCTCATTAATACAATGATCTAAGACAATTCCAAAGGACAAATGATGGGAAATGCTATCTACCTCCACAGAAAGAACTGATGGAGTCTGAATGCAAATTGAAGCATACTATTTTTAGTTTATTTTTGTGTGTGTGTTTTTCTTTTGGTCTGTTTCTTCTTTTACAACATGATTGATATGGAAATATGTTTCACATGATTGCACATTTATAACCTATATCAAATTACTTACCATTTTAAGGAGAAGAGAGGTAAGGGAGGGAGGGAGAGCATTTGAAACTCAAAATTAAAAAAAAAAAGAATGTTAAAAATTGCCTTTACATGTAATTGGAAATAATAAAATACTATTTTGCAAAAAGTCCTTCACAACCTAGATCCAGCATACCTTTCCAACCTGGCCCTAGCCTTCTTTGCTATTTCTCACACGTGATGCTCCATTTCCTATCCCTAGAAGGAACTCTCTCCTCCCTTCTGCCTCTTTAACTCCCTCATTCCTTTTAAAATTCAGCTCAAGTAGCTCCTTCTATGAGGCCTTTCCTATTATCCCCAAATGCTAAGGCCCTTCCCCACCAGATTTATCTTGCATTAATCATGTACACATTTGGTACATATTTCTTTATGGACACATTATCTCCCTGAGCCAGCTCCTCCATCGCAGCAGGGATAGTTTCATTTTTGCTTTTGTATTCTCTGGGCTTAGCCCGGTGCCTGGCGTGTAGAGTTGCTTAATCATTGCCTGTTGACTGGTTGATTAGTCCCACCTCAGTCCCAAAAGGACCTCTTGGCATTTTTGTGATATCTCAGTGCCATCATCAGGTGCCTCAAGCTGTCTTGGGAGGGCACTGCCAAGGCCTCCCTGGGCAACGCCGTAAGCTTGAAATCGTACTTTGCCATCCCCATGATTCCCATCCCTGTTGCCATCATAGTGTGGCTGCAGAAATCCCAACTAAAATCTCTTCTTCTGCAGAAAGCCTTTCTCAAACTCTCTTAATTCTAGTGCCTTCCTTCTTTTAATTATTTCTTCTGTATCCTGTATGTAGCTTGCTTTGTACAGGGCAGTGAGGTGGTGCATGGATAGAATGCCAGGTCTGGAGTCAGGAACACCTGAGTTTAAATCTGGCCTCAGACACTTACTAGCTGTGTGACCCTGGGCAAGTCACTTAACCCTGTTTGCCTCAGTTTCCTCATCTGTAAAATGAGCTGGAGAAGGAAATGGCAAACCACTCCAGTATCTTTGCCAAGACCCCAGACCCCAAACAGGATCACAAAGAGTTGGACTTGACTGAAAAATGACTGAACAACAAAGTTTACTTTCTATATGGTTGTTTCTTCTCTCCTCTACTAAAATTTGAGATCCTCGAGGGCAGGGACTATCTTTTGCTTCTTTTTGTATCCCTAGTGCTTATCATAGTGCCTGGCACATAGCAGGTGCTTAATAAATATTTATTGACTGACTGTGAACTTAGGTTCAAGTCCAGATTCAGTTACAAGCTATGCATCTATGGGCAAATCATTTAATCTTCATGAGATTTGGTTTTCTCATCTAGAAAGTGAAGATAATGGTATTTGTACTATGTTTCTCATAGGGACTGGCGTGAGAAAAGGGTTTCATAAACCTTGAAGTGCTGTGTAAATGTGAGCTGTTATTATCATCATCAAAAATGTTAACATGATTCCTATTTAAGTATCATAAGATCACAGATTTAGAGCTGGAAGGGACCTTAGAAATCATTGAATCCAACCCCCTCATTTTACAGATAAAGAAACTGAGGCACAGTGAGGCTAAGTGACTTACCCAGGGTTACACAACTAATAAGTGTCTAAGGTGCGATTTGAATCCAGATCCTTCCTGACTCTAAGTCCAGAGCAGTAGCAGCTTCTTCTAT
>NW_020954564.1:21169238-21235555 GCF_900497805.2 Vombatus ursinus | reverse complement strand
GAGTCAGGAAGGATCTGAATTCAAATCCCACCCTACACTTATTAACATGAGCAAGTCACTTAGGCTTTTCCCTGTTGTAAACATAATACTGACAGTAGCCACCTCACAGGATTCTTCCTAGGCTTAAATGAGAAAGTGCATGGAAGGAGTTAAGCACATTTTAAAACATTATCCAAGATATCCTCAAAGTTGTAGACCTTGGAGACACACTGTATATGTCAGCTAATATTATCTGCTCTTCTGCTGTCCCCATCTGCCCAGTGCCTCTCCATCCCTTCATTTTCCCTTTGATCTTCTTCATTCCTTGGTGGGACTGGCCAGATGACTTTCTAGTCCCCAGATGGCTCCAGGTATCTCTGCGGTTCCAGGACAGTGATGGCACTGATGCCTTGTGATGTAACCATGCAGAACCTTTAGATGGCCAGTCCCCCTAACAGATCTAAATGGCCCCAGCAAATGGACTCAGGAATATTTTCCTTGAATTCAGCTGAAATGTTGGGGAAGAGAGAGAAAAGAAGAAAACATGGTCCCCGGCCTCTGGGAGCTCACAGTCTGGCTAGGGACCCACAAAGCACATAGGAAATCACAATGAAGTATAAAAGGTAAAACAAATGTTGCAACTGGGAATAGTAATAAAGAGCATTTATATAGTGTTTTTTGAAAAACACTTTACAGATATTATCCCATTTGGCCCTCACAACAACCTCATGAGGGGGATGCTATTATTATCCCCACTTTACAGATGAAGAAACTGAGGCAGAGACAAAGGTTAAGCAATTTGCTTAGCATCACATAGCTAATGTCTGAAGCTGGCTTTGAACTCAAGTCTTCCTGACTCCAGGTCCAGTACCATGCCACCTAACTGCCCAAGAAGACTTATATGAACTGATGCAGAGTGAAGTGAGCAGAACCAGGAGAACAATTTCTATAGAACCAACAATACTGTAAAAACAAACAATTTTAAAAGACTCAAGATTTCTGACCAGCTAAATGGCCAGCAATCAATCCAGAGAACTGATGATGAAGTATGCTACCCACCTATTGCCAGAAAGGTGATGGACTCAAGATACAGAATGAGATACATGTTTTTGATTATGACCAATATGAGAATTTGCTTTGCTTTACTATATATATATATATATATATATACATAAATATATATACATATGAATATATATACATAAATATATATATTTATGTATATATATATTTGTTACAGGGTTTAATAGATTGTTTTTCTTTTTTTTTTCTAGTGGGGAGGAGATGGGAGAGAAAATACATCCTTATTAATTGAAAAAAATTCAAACAAAAACAAAAGTGTTAAAGAAACAAAAGGAATACTACCTCCTTAGGAAGCCTTCTCTGACTCCTCTGACCCACACTGTTCTCTTTCTTCCCTGAACTTTTTGTAACATCTTTATCAGTCCCACATGATTCAGAGCTCAGCTCTATACTGACCACTTAGCCTGAGTTCCTGAGGGGCAGAACTATATCTATCCCCGGCTCCTTCTCCTAGCCTAGTAGAGCCCAGGCCTAGGCCTAAAGTGTCGTCAGTCCAGACATGGGGAGTCACTTTCTGGGGCTGGCAGGCGAGTGTCAGTTGGCTGAGGACGTTGGAGCTGTGCTGGCCCTCCTGGGGAAGGTTAGGAAATATCTTTGGGGGCATCTTTCCTGTTCTGATAAATAACTGATCTGTGGTCGGGACACAGAGGTCATCTCTCCCCAGAAAAAGCATGGGAGAAAACCACTTCTGACCGCCCGGCCGGCCTGTGGGTGATGTAAGGGGAAGGCTGCCTTCCTGGCGGCCGGGCTGCTGAGAGGTGATTTCAGAAACGGGAAGCCGTGCTCCTGGCGAGGGCAGGCGAGGCCCCGTGCAGCGCTTCCTGTGGGCCAGGACAGCAAAATCAAAGGGACGGCCATTCCTGTGGTCGAGGGGTGGCTCAGGGTATCACCATGGGAGACAAGGGCAATTTATGGCCCTCCACTGGGCCTGCCTCCTCTCCTGTTCTTTCAGCATGGAAAATTAGCCAGTGGGGGAAGGCCAGGGCTGCCTCGTGCTGGTTCCTTTCCTGGGGTTGGTGGGGGTAGGGGGAGGGAAAGGGGAGGGCAGATTAGTGACTATCAGACAAGGAGTCTTCTATAAATGTCTAATCAACAGTATGGCAGGGAATGGGGAACTTAGGGAGAGATGAGGGGAATTGAGGGGGCCTAGAGGTCAGTCTTAGGCTGGTGACTTAGCCTTCTGGCGTCTGTCTATGCTTTGGGTGGCATTATGATGGGGAAAAGATGAAAGAGGTGTTTAAAAAAAATTCCCTCTCTTTCTAACCCCAGGGGAGGAAGATGGAGTGATTATAGCTTCTAGCTGGAGGAGCTCCCAGGGAAGCTCTACTATATTGAGCCAGGAACGGCAAGGCCAGGAAGTGAGAATTAGAGATCACATAGAACAAAATTCCCCTCTCCCACTCGTCTAGGGGGTGCTTGATCCTGGACAGTAGGATAAAGAACACCTGGGAGATTAGGGCTTAGCCCAGTCCACTCAGTTTTACCCACTGGGGAGGGAATTGAGAGGACAGAACAGTTTCCCCAAACAGTGGTCCCATATGGAGATTGGAGGTAGGTTTGTTAAGCAGTTTGTGACAGGGGAATTTCTGTGAGGTCAATGTTGTTTGGGGACATGTGTCCCTGACTTGTTAGGTGAAGTCCTGGAGAATGACTCTACTCCTCTTCCTCCTCCCCTTTCAGAGATAAGAACAAGGTTAAAGTCATAGAGATGATTGCAGAGAGCATTTCTGATTATCTCATACCAAAGAAAAGATGTCAATCACACTGAAAGTAGGAAATCTGCCTAAGCCAGACCAGGGCTAAGTGTCTAGGTGCTTAGACCCTCCCTGTCTAGGCTCCCCCTTAGCCAAGGCCTTATGTCTACCTGGGAAACCCCTGCTCCTCCTGTTCCCTCCTAAAGCTGACCTGGTCTCTGGGCCATGACATTGGATTAACTCAGAGGATATCAGTCAATCAACAAATATTTATTAAGAGTTTCCTATGTGCCAGGCATATTTGAGCAGCTAGGTGGGCACAGGTGGCCTGGAATCAGGAAGGCTCCTTTTCCTGAGTCCCTCTCAGACACTTGCTAGCTGTGTGACCCTGGGCAAGTCACTTCACCCTGTTTGCCTCACTTTCCTCATCGGTAAAATGAATTGGAAAAGGCAATGGCAAACAACTCCAGTATCTTTGCAAGGAAGGGCCCAAATGGGGTCACAAAGAGTCAGAAATGACTGAAAATGGCTAAACTGAACAAAATGTGCCAGGGACCATGCTGAGGGCTGGGGCTACTGGCAAAGACAAAAGACAGTCCCTGCCCTCCAGGAGCTCCCAGTCTGACGTTCAGGGTTGTTGAGGCCCTTGTTTCCATGTAAGTCTTCCTCTCGTGTCTTCTCCCAACTTAACTTTTTGGAGCTGAAGAGTCCACAGTGTCTGACTCCATCCCCTCTCCACTTTCCCCTGCCTGCTGTCTTTCCTTGTTCCTGCTTTTGTCCCTCAGCCAGAAAGTCCTGCGTATGCCCTTGGCTAGAAAGAAGTTTTCCAGAGTCTTATGGGATCATTGGATTTAGAGTTGAAGCTCATTTTAGAGATTATCTGGTCCAATCACTTTCTTTTTAGATGAGGGAACTGAGGCCCAGAGAAGTTAAATGTGTCTCTTAGGTCCACACAGCTTGGACCAAAGTAATGGAGTTGTTCTTTTTCTCCAGGTCTTCTGAGTCTTTCTAATGACCTTTCCATGGTATCATATAGCCTTCTGATCACTTAGGGAAGGTTCACCTGCATTCAGTGACTTTAGAAAGAGGGAAGAGAAAAGGGAAGGGGTCAAGGAAAGGAAAGGGATGGGGGAAAGGTCTGGTTGGGGTTGAAAAAATCACCTACAGGAGGCCTATATAATTTCTGACCAAAGGAGCCCAGGGAGATATTCTTTCGAGGGGCTAGTGGTGGTGGTGGTGACTGCAGGAGGCATAGTCCACCCTGGAGCTCCTAGAAGGGTCAGGAAGGCCCTGTTTACCTGCCACATCTGACTCTCTGAAAGACAAAGGAGGAGGAGCAGGGGAAGGCAGGCTCCATAAGGCTTCTCAAAGCCCCCCTTTCTTCTCTTCCAATCCTGTTGTTGCTAATCAACAACTTTATTGCTCATTCAACCCCTGGCACTACAGGGGAGACTGGGAAAGTACAGAAGGCTTTGGAAGGGCTCCCTGCCTAAGACAATGAGGAATAGGGCAGCCCCAGGTCCGGCCCTCAGGGAACTCACAGGCTTGGGGGTAGTTAGGATATAATCTGAGCCTTGAAGGATGGCTAATATCTGGACATGTAGAAATAAGAGAGCGAGGAGAAGAGGGGGCATTTGAGTTGAGGGGCATGTGGAAACATTTTAGGGGGGCAGAATAATTCTGGCAAAGGCTCTGAGGCGGCAACAAGCCTGGTATGAGTGAAGGGGCTGGGAGAAGGAGGGTGGGGGATAGAACAGTGTCTCTTTGTATTTTTGTTTCAGGATCTCTGACCTCAAAGGATCTCAGAGACCACCTAGTCTTCCTTATACTTTAATAAGTACACTGTATCCCCACTTTAATGTCTCCAGCAAGAAGGCTGTATTTGCAGTCGCAGGTAAGGGAAAACTCACCACCTCCTGAGACAGTCACCTTGGGCTAGTCTGAGTGTTAAGAATTTTCTCTTTATATCAAGATTAAATCTGCTTTTTTTTCTTTCCCATCTTCTACATCTAAGGCTCCTAGTCCTGACTTCTGGGGCCAAGCAAAACAAGACTAATCCCTTGACCTTCAAATACTGGAAGACGCTTATCGTACCCTATTATATTTTCTCTTCTCAAGGCTAAATATTTTAGTTGCCTCAACCAATCCTAACTTGAAACCCTTCTCCATTCTGGTTGGCATCCTCTGTACACTCTCCAACTTATTAATGTTTTTCCTAAAACGTGGTGCCCAGGACTGAACATAATATTCCAGATGTGTTCCTGCTGAGTAGGGCAGAAGATTAGGGCAGAAATCATAGTGTATTAATGAAGCCTAAGATCTCATTAAGGTTTGCTTGTTTTTGCCTGCCATATCACACAAGGACTGCTGAGCTGATTGCTGATTATGAGCTCTTTGAGGGCAGGACCTTGTCTTGCCTTTTTTTGTATCTCTAGTGCTTAGCTGGAGTCTAGCATAGTAGATGCTTGACAAATATTTATCAATTGATTGATCTTGTAGTCCACTAAAACTTCCAGCTATTTTTAGAAAGATTTGTTATATAGCTTTATCTTCCCCCATCTCGTATTTATGCAGTTGATTTCTTGGGCCCATGTCAGACTTTACTTTTTATTTTATTTTATTTTATTTTATTTTAGCTAGACTTGTGATTTCATCTAGGTAGAGTGCTTTGGGCATGATGCTCACACTGCCAATACACATTTGTACCTTTTGGGCAATTTATAGTCTTACAGAATTGCCTGGGGCCACTGTTAAGTTAAGTGACTTGTTCAGGGTCATACAGCAGTAGTTGTCAGAGGTGTGGCTTCAATCCAAATCTTCTTGGCTCTGAGGCCAGCTTTCTAACAATGATTCCCCCCTCAAGACTTTATATTTATACATATTAAATTCCATCTTTGATTCAGTTCTGTTTTCTAGCCTGTCAACAACTTTTTCAAGTCTGATTTTGTTAGCCTTTATGTTAGATATCCCTTCTAGATTTGTGTCATATGCAAATTTGATAAACATTTCTGCCTTAATCCAAGTCTTTGATAAAGATGTTAAGCAGCCCAGAGTCAAGCATTGATCCCTAGAGCACTCCACTGATGATCTCCTTCTAAGATGACATGGAACCATTTGTGTCTATTTTTTGGGTCTTGTCATTTAATCAGTTACAATTCCATTTACTTTTGCTGTTGTCTACAATTCTCTCTCTCTCTCCCTCCCTCAAGATAGAATAAGAGACTTTGTCAAGTACTTTGTTAAACTGTCTAGCTTTCCCCCAGTGTGACAGTCTGGTATCTCTGCCCCTCTCTAAGAACTTTGGAGCTGCCAGAGAGGACATCTGAGAGTGCTGAGTGAGTCTCTGTTCATCACACTCTGTTTGGGAATGAGAAATGCTTGCTCAGTCCTGGCTCTGTGCAGCCTACTTTGCGCTCATTAGATTATCAGTTGGAAGGGAATCAGAGATTAGGAAACCCAGGAGGTTATCAAGCTCTGGCCTGCTGGACTCAGTTAATCTTTAGCTTCCCTGCTAGGACAGAGGAAATGCTGTTGCAACACTGAGCTCCTCTTACCGTCATTATCTCCATCACCGAGGCCCTTCAGATAATTCCGACAGGAGAGATGAGTCAGTACTAGGACAGGAGGTGGTGGTGGGGGTGTATATGTGTGGGGGTTAAGATGAGGGTGAACCTGGCTCTGGAGGAGATGCTCCCCTACCCTGAGACCCTCTTAGGTTTTAGCAGAGAGTCTGACTGGGCAGAGGCTGGGCAGATCTGGTAGTGACTGCTATGTGGAAAGGCTACTCCCCAGGAAAGAACAGCTATGGTCCAGGCTCTTGAGGGAGACAGGCACACAAAGATACAAGCTTACATGGAGAGAGACCTAGACACAGATACATGTGGATAAAAACACACAGAGGAGTTCAAGGAATTCCTCAGCTTCCCATCTTTCTCTTTCATTGGAAGCTGCTAAGGGGGAAAGGGCTCTCCTGAACTTTGTAGTCTCATTTCCCCTTCTAAATTTCCTGGTCTATGCATAGTCTCTCTATGGTTACTGCTTTAACTGTTTTATTAGGGCTGAGAAGAATGGGCTTAGGCATTTAGGGATCCAAACACAGAGTTTGACTCCCCCCTTGGATAGGAGGAAAGAAAATGTTAGGATCTTTCAATAAGGCCTGTTCGTTGAATTGAATGGACACCTCTTTCCTGTATCCCCAATCCCAGACTAATTAAAGCAAGTTCCCTGGCAAGATTAAGGATGAGAGGTAAACCTCATATGGGGCTATAATGGCCCTGACACCTTCCTTCCCTACATAGCTGCTATTGTAGCCATATACTCTGTAAGACCTGGGGAGGTCCTCACCCAGAGATCTGTCATCTATTCCTCATGGTACCTCCCCTTTCCTCCATCCAGAGGAACTACACCTTGCTTTGGCCATAAGGCCAAATGGTTTCGAAGACTTCTCCCTATCCGGTCCTCATTTGCTATGCACCACAGGACAAGAAAATTACTTTTTCTGGGTCTCTCCACCAAGGTAGCAGGTTGGCAGAAATAACACGGAGGATCTTAAATCATTTACAAAATAGCATATACCCAAGACAGACACCTTGGGTAGTAAAATATATGTGCATTTGTCTCACTCCCTGTACTGAAAATTACTTCCCCACTTCCTTTCCAGTTCCCTATCCTTTTGTACCAAGGAATCTCATGGATCCTAAACAGCACTGAATTTGCTTAGTTCAGCCATGATAGTCACTTCTGTAATCTCTGTGTCTCTTTGACTTTGTGGGATGTGGTTAGCTTGAAGTCCTGGGAATCTTCCTTCTCATAATTTCTGGATAGTGGGATAGTGGGAACCTCTGGGTTCTGGGAAGTGATGAGAAATTCAGGATGAGTCTCACTTTCCTAAGCCCCCCCCCCCCCCCAAACTGAGACAGGTGACCTGAAGAGCTGATCATCTGATATATAGAAAGACAGATTGAACACTGAATATCCTCCACCTGTCCCAAAGACCAGAGTTATAGGGAGGAAATTCCACTTGGTGCAGTCTCCATCTCACCAACCTCTGTGATTCCTCCAGAGAGGTGGAGAAAAATGCTCGATCCCATTTGGTATGCTTTTTTTCTGAAATACTTAAGTACTTTAAATATTTTTGTTAATGTGGGTACTCCTTTCACTGATGCAGATCCCAATTTTTCAGTGCCTTAGGAGAGTTGCTATTTTTGCTGGTCTAATTTATTTCTTGGTGACCAGTGTTTTCTGGTGAAAAATGTCTATGAACTTGGCTAGCTAGACTGGGTCATTGAAAGTTAGACCCATAGTATACCACTGAACCTGCACTCAGAGTCTTTCTAATTTGGTCTTACAAAGCTTGCATTACATTGGACTAGCCCAGGGGCGGGGAACCTGCAGCCTCAAGGCCACATGTGGCCTTCTAGGTCCATGGGTGCAGCCTTTTGACTAAGTCCAAGTTTTACAGAACAAATCCTTTTATTAAGGGGATTTGTTCTGTGAAGTTTGGATTCAGTCGAAGGGCCGCACTTGAGGACCTAGAGGGCCATGGGTGGCCTGGAGGCTGCAGGTTCCCCACCCCTGGGCTAGCTTCTTATACCATGATGAGACACAAAAATTTAGTTAATACTTATGGTTGTTGTTTAGTTTCCTTCACAAATTACGCAATATTTGCAAAGTATAGCACCTACCTCATAGAGTTGTCTGAATTAAATGAGATGATATATGTAAAGTGCTTTGCAAAACGTAAAGTACTATATAAATGCTAGCTATTATTATTAAGGAAAGATTTGACTCAGAACAAGACTTAAAGAAACATAAATACCTATGTACAATGTGGCACTTTCTGCACTAAATTCTAACTGTTGACTACGCTACTTAATCTAATTCTGGTTCTGTTTCCAAGTTTGAGTAGGCATTGGACCAAGGTAAGGGTTATAGTGGGTTATAAGCACAGGGTTGTGCTCAGGAGAGTTGAGGTAAGGCTTGAGGGATTGTTCAGGTTTCAAAGGTCAGAAAGTTTCAAAATTCAGGCTGTCAGAGTTTGGGCATGAGGGATCAAGACATAGTCCTTAGCAATGGCAAAGTGTTCTAGATTAGTGTAGGATCAGAACCTAGGCAAAATCCAGATAACAGAGTCAAATTAACAGCAGCAAGAAGGACTTTAATACTAAGAAAAGTTTTCAAATTAGCATTTACTTCTTCTATTTCCTTATCAACCATTTTATTTTCAACCTCATGCAACCTAATTTCCTGTATCACTATTCTACTGAAATTATTCTCTCAAAAATTACCAGTGGTTTCTTGGTCCCTAGGATTCTTGACCCCCATACAATTTTTGGTATAATTAACCAAATTCTCCTCCTTTGGTTTTCATGCTATTTTTCTATCTTGATTCTCCTTTTACTTAACTTACTGTTCCTTCTCAGTCTTCTTTGCTGGACATCATTAAATTCTTGCCCTCACTTCTCTGCCTTGGTCATTTCACAAGTTCCCATTGAGTTTAATAATAATTTTGCTCAGATGACTTTTAGATCTGTATATCTAGTCCTAATGTCTATCCTGACTCTAGTTCTTCATCTCTAACTTCCTACTGAATGTCTCAGCAACATCCCAGACTAAGCTCAATGGCACTTTTCAATTCCCTGCCTAAACATGTTACATTCCAAATTTTCCTATTTCTGTTGAGCGTACCACCATCTTCCAACTCACTCTCTTTTATAATCTGAGTCATCCTTGACAATTTCTTCTCCCTCAACCAACCCCCTCCCCCATTAAATCAGTTAAAAAGTTTTATTAGCCCTACCTTTACAACCAGGCCTTTCTTAGGCCTCCTTAATCTTAATGTCTTTCCTCTGAGACTACCTCCAATTTATCCTATCTTGTTTAATCTTTTTAAATTTATTTTTTAAATATCCTATATATATCTTGTTTGACGTAATTGTTTGCATGTCTTCTCCCCTATTAGACTACGAGTAAAGAATGTTTTGTGCCTTTCTTTGTATTCTCAGTGCTTAGAACAGTGCTGGCACATAGTAGGCCCTTAATGAAAGCTTATTGACTGACTGACACATACACACACACATTGCTTTGGCTACCACAAAGAGTTGCTGTATAAATATTTTGGTTTATATGACAGCTTTCTGCCTTTTGACATCCTTCAGGTATATGCCTAGTAGAGACATCTCTGGGTCAAAGGTTATAAACATTTAGCAGCTTTTCTTACATAATTACAAATTGTTTTCAGAACTATTGGACCAATTCACACCTCCACCAAGTGTACTTGTCTTTCTACAGCTCCTCCAACATTATTTCTATCATTTATCATTTTTGACAATTTGATGGATGTCAGCTGAATCAATTGATAAATATGTATTAAGCACCTACCATATACCAGACACTATACTAGGAATCTGTACTATATTGTGGAAACACAAAGATAAAAATGAAATATTACATGCCTTCAAGGAGTTTCCATTGAAACCTCAGAGTTATTTTAATTTGCATTTCTCTTATTATTAGAGATGTGTAGTATTTTTAATATGGTAGTTGACAGTTTGACTTTTCTTTTTTTAAACTGTTGGCTCGTGTCCTTTGACAACCTTTCATTTGGGAGATGACTCTTAATCTAATACATTTGAATTAATTTCCTATAGATTTTGGATATCAGATTTTTATTGGAAATATTTGATAAAAGTTTTACCACTCAGTTTCTGTTCTTATTCTAATTGTGTCAGTTTTGTCCATATAAAGCTTTTAAATTTTATAGATCAAAATGATCTATTTTTTCTTTTTGGTGAGGCAATTGGGGTTAAGTGACTTGCCCATGGTCACACAGCTAGTAAATGTCAAGTGTCTGGGACTGGATTTTGAACTGAGGTCCTCCTGACTCCAAGGCCAGAGCTCTGTCTACTGTGCCACCTAGCTGCCCTGAAAATGATCTATCTGTTATGATCACTTAGTTTTAGCTCTTTGTTAAGAATTTTCTCCAATCATAGATCTAAAAGATTCCTTCTTCTATTTCCCTCTAATTTTTCCTCTATGTTATGTACTTTTTTATGTAGTCTGTGTATCTATTTGTAGCTGATTGTGGCCGTTTTCACCCTCTCTAAAGTTTTCTTTGGCCTGAGAGGCAGTGTGGTACGGTGGGAAAGATTCTGGACATGGTAATAACACAACCAACCCTCCTTTTGAATCCTGACTGATACAGTATGTCCCAAAAGCTTTAGTGAAGTTTTAAGCTTTGTGACAATGGGCAGGTCATTTAGCCTCATTTTCCTGTAAAATGAGGTTAATTATACCTGTAGTTTCTATGTCAGAGGTAGGTGTGAACATTAAATGAGATATGTGTATGTATGTACATATGTATATATATAAATGTGTATATATGTATGTGTTCAGTCATTTCAGTCATGTACAACTCTTTGTGACCACATTTGGGTTTTTTTTGGGGGCAAAGGTATTGGAGAGGTTTGCCGTTTCCTTTTCTGGCTCATTTTACAGATGAGGAAACTGAGGCAAACAAGGTTAAGTGACTTGCCCAGGGTCACACAGCTAGTAAGTACCTGAGGCCAGACTTGAACTCAGGTCTTTTGGACTCCAGGCTTGTTGCTCTATTCACTGTACCACCCACTTGCCCCATGCATACATGTATATATGCATAATGTGTCACATATATAATTTATATATTATATATAATATATAATCACATATATAATACATACACACATATCTAGAATTGTAAACCTTAAAATACTATATCAATGACATTTTCATATTGCTTTCAATATATTGTATTGTGTACGTGTTGCTCTCATAAATTAGTATGTAAGTTACCTGGAGATGGAATCTGCTTTTTTGGGGGCTTTATATCCCCAAGGCTCAGCATAGTGCTTTGTACATGATAGACACGTCATAAATATTTGCTGAATCAAATCATATTGAAGGTAGGAACCAATTTCCAAACTTGGCTAATTTGGGACTTATTATTAGATGTAAATAGGAGCACCTACTTATATCTAGGATGTTCCAGTGCTCTGATATGTTATACATATGCTCTGAGAGTAAACCAGACTCACTTCTAGGCCTTTTCTTAGAGCTAAAAGCCTTCTAGGCCATGTGTGTATATAAACAGATACATATCTGTGTGTATATACATACATATGTGTATATATGTATGCATACATACATACATGCATGCATACATAAAATCTCCAACACTTTCAGGCTTTAAAATAGCTTTTGGTAAAACAAACAAACGAAAATTTCTTGTTTTTTACAAGTGCTTTTTCTTCTAGCCTTTATGAAGAAAATTTCCAAGTGATCAGAGACAAGGCATTGTTAGTACCTCATATGACACCTCCACTAGGTTGTCTCTGGATAAGGTAGGAGGAGATGGCTTTCCATCTCGTAAGTCGTGTGTGTGCGCGCGTGTGTGTGTGTGTGTGTGTGTGTGTGTGTGTGTGACAGAGAGAGAGAGAGAGAAGGAGACAGAGAGACAGAGAGAGAGACAGAGACAGAGACAGAGAGAGAGCGAGAGCTCCACCCTTCCTTTGTGCACATGGCCGTGTTGATTCCTCTTGAAGGTCTTTTTTCCAGCCAGAGGGTTTCCCTGGCAACCAACTCCCAAACTCATCCCAGCTCTCCCCATCACCCTCAGCCTCTTCCTTGCTGCTGTCTTCTCTGAGGGCTAGGCAGGGAGGGGCCTTTGGTCCTAGGGACACTAACAGAGAGCAATACCCAACACAGTCTAGATAACTAGGTAAGCATACTCACTGATGTTGTTTTAGAGGTGAATGGATCGAGCCTGCAGTCCACTCCAAACATACTTTCTAGATTTTCTTAAACATACAGACCCCCTTTCTAGACCCTATATTTTGAAATGCATAGGCACAGAACAGAGCAGTTTTGAAAGTGAGCATTGCAGTCAGTTGCTCATAGTGTCCCCCTGGCCCTTGGTGCCAATGACTTGCCTCGATTCCCTGGGTGAGGAGAATGAAGACTACTCAGGCTGCTCTGAGACAACATGGGGCTGGGACTGCAGGCCGTTTTTGTGGTTTGGGGTTGGAAGTCAGTTTCACAACCGACCTCCCCAGAACACTGTCCAGCCAAACACTCGGCCCATAGGCCGAGTTCCCGATTTATTCTGGTGCTTCAAGCTGTGTCATCTCCATGAAGCAGGCCGGGGACAAAATCTTCCCACTTTCTGTAGGAAAGAAGACTTTTAGGGAGTCCCATAACCTCTTTCAGCCTCAGTTTCCTCATCTGTAAAATGAGGGGTTGGACTCAGTGCCCTTGAAGATTCCTTTCAGCTCTAAATCTACCACCCCAGGAGAGTCTCCTATCACAGATTTAGAAATGAATGAGACGTCAAGGTCACAGGATGTTAGATTAAGAGCTGGAAGGGGCATCTAATCCAACAGGAATTTTGTAGTGGAAGAAACTGAGGTTGAATGGGGTTAAGTGACTTGTCCTGACATAGGTATTAGATGGCAGAGTTGGTGACTTAAGCCCAGGCCTTTGATTCCAAGTCCAATACTCTTTCCATTGCATCATACGGCTTCTATTTAATCAAGGTCTTCTGTTTCCAAGAGAACACAGTTTCTTCCCACTAGTTTTGCTCTAATGGCTTTCAATGCATCTCCTTGAGTCTTATGTTTAACTCCATCCCGCCCAGGACAGGCACATTATCTGTTAAGAAAACCATCCCATACCACTCTGTGAGGGGGAGAAGAGAGACAGATATTGGGAAATGTTTTTGTTGTTTAGTTGTTTTTCAGTTGTGTCCAACTCTTTGTGATCCCTTTCGGGATTTTCTTGGCAAAGATACTGGAGTGGTTTGCCATTTCATTCTCTAGCTTATTTTACAGATGAGGAAACTGAGGCAAACAGGGTTAAGTGACATGCCCAGGGTCACATAGCTAGTAAGTGTCTGAGGCTAGATTTGAACTCAGAAAGAGTCTTGCTGACTCCAGGCCCAGCACTCTATCCATTGCTCTACCTAGCTGCCCTTTGGGAAATGTTGATGGCATAAAAACAAAAGCTATCAAAAATTTTTAAAAGGAAAAACAAAACCATTCCTATATACTTGGAAATGAAGGTGATATAAAAGTTAAAGATATTAATAAAAATAAAAATTAAAACTAGGAAAAGAAAACCATCCCCTTGAAGCCCCCTGGAGGTTCTCACAATCCCTAAAATCCCCATTTCTAGAAAAAAAACACCTCAAGTAAGTTGCTTTATAATAATCTGGAAAGTGGGGAAGCTGGGGATTGGGAAGGGGTGGAATGGTGCATAGGCAGCAGTCCTTGGGGGATGGAGATTTTCTGGAGGCTGTTGGGTGGGCTAATGAACCATGGAGGTTCTAGCAGCATTCCCAGTGATATGGCTCTGAGGCGTTTGGGATGAGCTCAGTTTGTATAGCCCTTGTTCCTTCCCAGAGTCACTAATTCTTTCCTGATACACATCACAGGATCTTCAGTTTCTGGTTCCATTGTCATGGTGACTTGAAAAGAAGAGTTTGGGACCTCCAGCCTTGGCAAATAGGAGTTGCTACCTCCTTCCCTTCCCCAGAGGAATAGGAGATCCAAGTCATGGGGGACTCAGACTGGGTGGGAGCCTGAGCAGAGATTGGTCTCAGAAGAGGCAGTGTCTTTGCTTTCTTCATTCCTGAGTGTTGTTCTGCTTAGTAAGAGTTCGATCTGGGAACATTATGTATGAGCACACACACACACCTGATGTAGGCACATGCCCTCAGAGACATGCACATTTTTGAATGCCCAAGTAAACATGTGGAACCTGGGGATCAGACATCCTCAAAATGGCTCAGGGTGAGTAGGACAGCTCACTCTTTGGATTCCATGTCGTTTCTGCCAGATTCCTCCTCCCCACTAACCCCCACTGCTCCCACCCCACCCTCATCCCAGGAAAATCTCTCATTTCAGAATTTCAAAGTCCTTAGGTTTTCAGTCAGACAGAAGGAGACAGCTGGGTATTATAGAAAGAACATTCTGCTACTTATTATTAGAAAGCCACTTTTCCTCTCTAGGTGGGCCTCAGTTTCCTTATTTGTAAAATGAGGCATGTTGGACTAGCTCTCTAAGGTCCTTCCAGCTATGACATTCTACAACATTATAATCCTATGAATGAGTTAGATACACAATCAGGGTCAGACACAGTCAAAACTAGAGTCAGACAGACCAAACAGATAGATACCGATGGTCCGTTGAATAGCCAAGAAAAATCAGATAGACTGCACATATTTCCCCAGGACTCATTTACACAGCATCCTGCAAGGGGTGATCTCTTGTGTGTTGAGGGAGAGGTCCTGGTCCTATGCCCCTTCTCCCCCCCCCCACCTCCTTCCACCACTATCACACCCTTCCCTTACTTCCTGTTTTCAGACCCTGTCTGGACTTCCTCTTCCTCTTCTTATCTCCCATCACTTATGGCTCAAAATGGCCTCCTGGGCTTACAGTTGGAACCACAGTCCAGGGGTCCCCCCCCAGGCCTGTGTCCCATCAAGGCTCAGAACCCCAGAGAGGAGCAGGGGATAGAAGGAAGACACTCCACCTCCATTCTTTGCTTCCAGGGAGGTAGGAGAAAGAGCAAAGTGCTTAGGCCCTAGGAAGTTCAGGGTCAAGAACAAAGTGTCCAGTGTCTGGATCTCAGAGCTCAAAGTCTTTCCTCCCTTTGACCCCTTCCTGATTGTGTACTCCTATTTGTCCTCATATTAGTTTGATTAACTGTTGCATCTCCTCTTAGGGGAGATATTCAGTAAGGATCTTGGTTCTACCAATACACAAAATCCTGACATCTGGAAAGGATTCCTGAAGGTGACTTCTTGTACCTCTGCGGATGCTCGAGCCAGGCCATGTCCCAAAAAGTCTCAGCCTCATGAGCAGATTGTAGGTGTGAGCTCAAGAGTGAAGATCTTCAGTGGTGGGAGTGAATGGAGAAGTCATCTTGTCCATGCCCCTGGCTCCAGATTAGAATGGTCAGTGAAAGTGCCTGATCCCCAGCCACTGCCCCCTCCATCTTCCCTAAAGCCTGGAGTCTCATCATTCCAGCTAGGGGACTATTGTGAGGAGGCAGTGGGAGAAGAGGTTAGGGGAGGGATGTTGGGTCCTTGGCCAACTGCAACATGTCAATGGGGCTGTGATTTCACTGATGTGCTACTCTTGCCAGTGACTGAGTTTGACACCTTTGAGTAGGTCACAACTCATCCATGCCAGCCATCCTGAGGGCACTCCTGTAAATACAGGGTCCTGGATTCTCTGAATCTTCTTCCCTGCTGTCACCCTCTGAGGGCTAGGCAGGGGTCCTGGACGTGGAAGGGTTGACAGAAATCAGTAGCCCAGGCGGGAGAAAAAAGCAGATCATAAAATAAGCCCAAATAACAGCTAACTCCAAACAACAAATAATTTAAAACCAGAAGATAATCCAAAACAAATTTCAGATTTGACCAACTGAAAACCCTTTTTAAAAAAAATTATTACTATTATTTTACTTGGGAATGTTTATGCATCTTTTCCTAGATTCCTGATCTCTGTAGGCTGATGTTTAGTCTGGGCTTGAACATCTCATCTCAGGCTAGTTAAAAACGACAATGAAAATCCCCAAACCATTCCACTGGGTATGAAAACTTCATTTCGGGTGAACTGGAGGCTGGTGACCAGAAGGTGCCTTGAAGGTGGCTCCCCCCAGCCTGAGGGTCTAAGGCATCAGGTCCTTCTGGCTTCTCTCTAGAAAGGACAGCTCCACTGTCCCCATTCCAGCAAGAGGAGGAGACCGAGAGGGCCTCACATTCACCACACCCAACTGAGATGGACTTCCACCCTCTTCAGCACCAGTTCCCCTCCGGCACCTCCTTCTCTCTGAGCCAGGGCTGCTCCTTGACCCCACCCACTCCCTCCCCTTCTGTGTGCTTTGTCATCCTCCTGGGGCTCCCCTGGAAAGGCCTCTCATACCAACCCCAAACACTTGGGCTTCGGTACTGCTGGCAGCCTGGGCTTATTTTATATCTTCAACAGTTTGGGGAAAAGGGGTGGGTTTCGATCTGAATGTATCATCTTTCTTCTGCCCTGCCCCAAGCAAGATGGTCTTATGGACACAGGGCAGGAAGCCTGTGTCTCTCATTGGTTCCAGTAAGGCCAAGGGGGCTTCATTCGTCCCTCTGACTAGGAATGAAGGACCCTTCCCATTCTCCTTCCCCAGGAAATGCTTACAGGGAATTCTCCACATCCCACTCCCCTCCAGTTCCAATGTCCCGTTTCTTCATCACCCTTCTAAATACTGGGTATTTTAGAGAACAGAGCATATACACAAGACACAGCTTCCTGACACACGTGGACATGTGGACACAGCACACAGAGGGATGACAACAGAGGCCACACATGTCTGTCACACAGAGACACACATACGTACAGAGCTCACATAAGGCTTCAATGCCCATTTTCCAGGGAATTGGAGATTTACTTAGTGATGATTTATATGGGACATGGGAACAATCCTCACAGGCCAGTGATTTCCCCGGGGCAGTTTACTAGGCTGATCCAAATCCCAGTCAGGCTCATTTGCCCAGTAGATAGAGCTGACATCAGATGCATATTCCAACCTGACCAGATCACCCTGCAGTATTTCTCTGGGTTTCTGTCTTTGTGGTTCTGGGATAGAGTGGGAGGGGGGAGAAGAGTCCAGAATCTGTCTACACCCAGCTCCAAGCTTAACTGATGCCTGAAAGATCATGTGGAGGATATGGACTTTCCTTCCTTTTGGACCAGACCACACTCTATACTTTGGGTTGGAATTCCTCTCTGTGTTAAATACACAGACAAGGGGTTGAAGGTGTGGATTAGGGCAACTACTCAGCATCCTCCCTGTGCCTTCTAGGGTCTGAGCCTGGTCCTGGGACTCTGAGTGTGCAACACTTGTTTATGGTATGATGATGTAAGAGAGGCCAAGGGTCCCCAGAGAAGACAATGTGGTATTGCAGAATGTTGGATTTGTGGTCAGAGGACCTGGATTTGAATACACACTTGGCTGCTTACTACCTATATAATCTTGAGCAAATCAATTAACCTCTTTGGGCATCAATTTCATCATCTGCAAAATGAGAAGGTTGGACAAGATGACTTCTGAGGTCCTTTCAATGTGAGGTTAATGGTTTGAAAATCTATAAAATGGGAGCAGGGGGCTAGACTAGATGACCTTTGCCATCCCTTCAAGCTCCAAATCCTATTGATTCATTTGCAATTATAGATGATGAAGGAATCTTATTGGTCATCTGGTCCAGCCCCTTTCTTTTACAGGTGATAAAGCTGAGACCCAGGAAGAGAAAGAAGTAGTATTGGTCACACATTCAATAGAGGGCAGAGCTGGGATTCAAACCCAGTGCCTCTGATTGCCAATCTAGCACCCTTTCCCTTGGTACTAAGATGCCTCCCTACAGTTACTTTGATCCCTCCTCATATGGCAAGACCTCAAGGCCTCTAACCCTACTGGTTGTCATCCTCAGGACTCCTTCCAGGTTACCAATGCCTTTCCTAAAATGTGGTGCTCAAAGTGGAGCATAGCACTCTAAGTGTGATCCAGCCAAGACATGATACAATAGTACTCTCTGGTTTTGGACGTCATATTTTGCTTATTGTAGCCTAACGTGACATCAACAGAACTGGTTAATATATCTCCCTGTTGATTCATATTAAATTTGCAGTCCCTTAAAATTCCCAGATCATTCTCAGATGAACTTCTATCTAGTCATACCTTTCCTATCTTATATTTGTGAAGCTGATTTTTTTAGAACCAAGTATAAGATTTCCTATTTATTCATATTAAATTATATCTTATTAGGTTCAACCCAATGCCTGTTGAGAGCTTTTTGGATCCTAAGTCTGTAATTCACCATCCATGTGAACCATCTATTCTGTCTAGCCAGCAGGGGCGGCTGCTTTCCCAGGGACCAACTCCTAGGCAAAGAAACTAATGGTGGCTCAGAGACCTTGTGATGCCCCACAAAATCTGCAACCAGGCAATTCAGCAAACACTTTCCAAAGCTGTCATCTTCCAGGGATCCCAGAGTACCTATTTTGACAATGGCAGCATGGTGAAAATGTCACTGGATATCCTGTGGTCACTGAGCTTCCACCCCTGCCCCAACCCCAGTCACTAAGAATCCCTCCGTTACTAAGAACATCGTGTTCTGTTCTGGGAGCATCTAAGAATATGTCTAAGGGGTGTTGACAGGATGGTGAGTAGAAGCCCATACCACCAGATTCAATGGAAGGAACTGAAGATACTTAGTTTAGAAGAGAGAACACTTGGGGGTGGGGGGTGGGGAGAGGAAGATGATAGGAGTCTAAACATTTAAAAGGTTTTCATGCGGAAAAAACATTCAACTTTTTCAGTGTGACCCCTGGGGTGCAGAAATATAGGAGCACTGGGTGGGAGTTAAACAGAGGCAGATTTAGGACTAATCTTAGGAGATGCTTCCTCTCAGTTTGGCCTGTCCAAAAGTGCAACAGGCTGCCTGTAGTAGTGGGTTCTCCTTTGTTAGAAGCCTTTACATGGAGTCTGGATGACTATTTTCTAGTGGGTTGAACCATATGCTCTGAGGTCCATTGGAGCTCTGAGATGCTGTGATTCCCATGGGGACCTCATGGGGGTCACAGCATATATCCTATTGGTCACTGGAAGTTTCACGATCTTTGAAGATCTCCTGGTCTTTATAAAGTTCCGGAGACTTTATAAATTCTTGTAATTACTCCCGAGAGTCTCTCTAGAGCAACTGGCTGGCAACACTCCAAAAGACTGCCCTAACTAGATTAAAATGTACTTGGGAAACATTTAACGAAATAAATAAAAATACAATAGAACATAGATAATGTTAATATGTGGTTTTCTAAGTCAATAGGCTGCCCTCAGGGATCCTTATGTACAGCTTAGTGGCCTCCAGTTTCTAAGTTCGACACCACCAGATCACTGGCAGATTCCCTCAGGTAAAGTTTTTCTCAAATAGACCTTTTTGAAGGAGGCTTCCCGTTCATACCTCAGAAAACCTGGGGAAATAAACACAAGGCAGATTGTTTGCCCACGGCCTCTCTCTCTAGGGCAATGATTGCGTCTCCCAGGAATCAGCCCCTTATCGTCCTGTGTATCTCAAGGAGCCACTTTAGGTAGAATAACAGGGAGTGTCTAACGAAGGAAAATTGGACTCGTTTTCAAGAGTCTCTCTTTTTTTAACCCTGAAGAATAGCCCTTTGTTTATTTCTTTGAGCGTGTGGCGGCCTGCCCACGTAAACACCGCGCTACATAAGGCCTCCGATCGGCATCTGCAATATTACACAAACACTGGGCATAAGCCATCATTGTTGCTGGGGGAGGGGAGCATTGGACACAGAATAGGACAGGCCCCCTCAGCATGGCCCAAACCCCAGCTCCAGCCTCACTCCGAGATCCAGGCCCAGGCTCTGGAGCTTAGCAGTCCCAGAGAAAGTTCCCCACATCTCAGGCCAGAGGATCCAGGCAGGGTCAGAAATTGAGGGTAGGAGGAGGAGGTCTGAGCTGGTGTCCAGACCTCATATCTGGGCCAACATCAATAGGCAACATGCTAATTGCTCTTTAAACCCATATGCTTCCAAGGGTTGGTTCTCCCCCTTGAGGGGGCAGCTGTTCCCAGACCTGGGCAGGTAGTGGAGGCAAATGGGAAGAATCTGGGCTATCTCTAAGGCCTCAGTCCTGCTTAGAGATTGCTGCCTCTTTCTCTGGGCTCCAGAGTATCCACCCCCAGCCCAGGATCTAGGACAGGACGGTTCCTTTCTCCCGAAGCTTCTCTGACACCTCGTTAATTCCACTCTGTAGAAGTTTGGTTTCCCTAAAGGATGATTACCTCTAGAGGGCAGGTTCAAGGGAACAGTGCTCCCCACCTCTGCTGGGTGACCCCTGATTCCCTGACCTCACTAGGAAATGACCTTTTTAACCACCTTTACCAAAATGAGAATCACGCCAAAGAACCCTCCCCTCCACCTCCATATACATAACACTCTGACAAAAGCCAAAAGTAGGGATAGGCTTTCTGAATCTTAGATCCTGGGCCTCCTGGATCCAAGCCTCCTTCCCAACTTCCTCCATCTCCCCCCCCTCCCCAGCCTGGCAGCTGTAAATATATCACAGTCACCCAGTGAAAAGGAGACAATAAACTGGCCTCCCTCATTAAAGCAAACCTCAGCCCCAGGGGAAGTGGTTCAGGGATTGGGGGAATGCCCAGAAGGGAGCAGCCCAGAGGTAAGGTTTGGAGCCAAGAGATGGGCCTTGGAGGTTGGGAATAAGTGGTGGGTACTGGGCTCAGGAATACAGGAAGTCTCTGCTCCTGTGAACAGCCACCCGACAATGACCACTTTCACAGGGAGTTGGAGCGCATGACTGTGTATGTGCAGGTTGTGGTATATGGCATCATTTGGTGGGCCAGGGTTGGTGGTTCCCAAGGTGATGCCTCCAGATACCTGAGGGGCAGGAGCAGGAATTCTTAAGGCATGAGCATCTCTGGCTGTCTGTAGCCCCAGCAATACCTATACTGGGGCAAGCCGGGCAGAAGAACCATCACTGGGCTGGGGAGGATGGCAACCCTGTGATACCAGGTCCTGGAAACCCGGATGCTAGAGCACACAGCTACCACTGATAACAACTGAGTTTGGGGCTATCTATGAAGAGGTAGGATAATTAGGGCACTGAGTTCAAATTTCCCTGATTAAATCTCCTTCCTCCTCTTGTGCTCACACCCTCTCTGGGCCTAGGCAACTCCTTCTGGACAGCCACATATTCCCACAGGCCCCTACTTAGGACATCTGATTTCTAGCCCAAATTGTCACTTGCTGGTTGTATGACTAGGTAAGGTACTTAACATTTGGGCCTCAGTTTTCTCCTCTGTAAAACAAAAGGGTTGAAGCAGATGGTCTTTGACGCTCTCAATTCTAGGATTCTGGGCTCAGCTTCCAGGCTGCGAGGGGTGGAGAGCAGAATGGAACCCCTTCCATTGATCCAGAGGGGAGGCCTTCTGGAGCTGGACAGCAGCAAGAGCCAGTAAAGGCTGAGCCTACACCCCTCAATTATTTGGATCTTTGAAGTCAACATGTATTGGGGTGTGTGTGATTAATAAATTGATGCTAGAATTACAATAATTTTGTACCTAGAACTCCCTCCCCCCCAGCCCATCACTCATTCCCTGGTTGCACCAATCCACCATAGCACTCACCCAATTATAGGACCCACCCTTCTATAGCACCCACCCTATCCCCACCCTAGAATCCACATCAAACCAACCTTTTGTTTTTCCAACCTCAGACCCCCAGGGGAGGGAAAGGTGAGAAATATCACCTCTTCCCTCATTCTTCCCTCTAAAACTGAGGGGGAAGCTCCCCACTAGGTCTGTGCTGCCTTTTAACCGCCCAGGAGAGAGAGAGAGTAACAATTGAATCATTGTCTCCCTGTCTCCCTGTCTCCCAGGGGAGGAGGCTCGGTTGGGCTGGGGCTGGAGCTGTGGTCTCCCCAGTGTCATCGGTGCTGCTGGTGGTGGCTGTTCCAGATTACAGCTGGCCTGGGGAAGGAGGCCCACCCTCTGGGCCCCTTCCATTTCCTCTATCCCCTCTGTGGCTTCCAGCCAAGACTTGGACTGAGGTTTCCAAGGTTTCAGCCTCTGTAGATGGGAGTGGGGAGGAGTCATAAGGTCTTAGGATTTTAGGGATGGAAGAGTTCTTAGAAATCATCTGATCCAATCCTTTCATTTTTATAGATGAGAAAAATTAGGCACTGAAAGGGGCAGTAATTTACTTGCAGTTACTAACTAATAGGGGCTTGCTAGGCCATGGGTACTGATTTCTCTTCAGTAGTCAAGTTAGAGATACTTTGGCACTAGCTTGAAGTATGTAATGGTGGGGCTGGGGTGAAGTGAGGACTTCTTAGGGATGAAACCAAGGGCTAGAACTGACAGAGACAGCCTTGGTCCAAAGAGGAGGAGCGCAGGGCCTTTTATAAACCTCTGATATCCACCCCCCACCCCAGGTCTAACTCTATGATCCTATGATAACGCTTGATTCTTGGGACCAGACCAGGCTACCAGGCTGGTAGCTAGGTTGCATAGTAGGAGATAGGAGTTCAAATCCTCCCTCAAATTCTTACTACCTGTGTGAAACTGGGCAAGTCACTTAATTGCTCTGGGCCTCAGTTTCCTCACTTCAAAATGAGGATAACAATAGCACCTACCTCACAGGGTTGTTGCAAGGTTCAAATGCTTTTCTAGCTTTAAACACAACTTTGAATATTAGGGATTATTATCACACTCCTTGCAGACAATGGAGTGTAGGTGCAGCAACTTAGAGAAAAAGAGGTCGGTTTGAGGTCTAGGAGGGATCTCATCTCTTTTTTCCTTTACCTCTCCTTGAGCCACCCTCCTCCTCCAACACCACACACACACACACACACTTTGTGAGAAGTAGTCGCTAGGAGTTTTCTGTCCTGGTTTCTTGATCTGAGAAATGAGGTAACGCAAACTCTGCTTTCTCCTTTTAGAAGCGAAAATGCAAACTCTGAATGGCTTCATCAGAGAGCCCCTAATTACTCTGCACCCTTACTCAGTTATTGTCTGCCTTGGGGAGTTCCCAGCTGCAGGCAGATGGGTTGAGAAGCAGTCATAACTAAGGGAATTCTTTCACCTGTGCCAAAAACAGTTTAGGGAGTGGGTGGTGCACCACTGCAGGGTACAGGACAACCTAACCATGAGTACAGTTGTTCTAGGAGAGGGGTTAGAATGACCCTCACCCCTGAGAGAGCACCCCAGGGGAAAGTGTCACCATGACAATGTGACCTATGGATGGTTTGAATTAGAGAAAGGGAGGTATGAAAATCAGTGATTTGTGGGGAAGAAGCAGGATCCACTTGAAGTGAGCACCCTGGGTCAAAGGCCCATCCTTCTCATCTTAGTTAAAGCTCGGCTGAGAAAGGTCCAGTCGAGAACACACAGCAGGACTCCACTGGGATTGGACAAGGGGATTTATCCTCATATTAGTAGGGATGGTAGACTTTTTAGGAGCTATAGCATGGACCAATGTTAGGGAACTTCTCCACTGAGGGCCACTAGCAACCTAGGAGGCCATTTTAAAAAACATGTAATTGTTGTTTAATTGTTTCATGTGTGAATCTCACACTCACCCCATCCCCCAATCCCAATTAGACTGTAAGCGACTTGCAGGCGAGATTTGTGCACCTCCTCCTCTGTTTCATAGCACCAGCACCGGTCTGGGCACACAACACAGCCCTCAGTGAAGATGAGGCCATGGATTGGCCGGTTGAATGATTGATCGTTCAGCTTCAGAGTCTGAGCAACTCAAGGATCCAGAGACAAGATCAGTGGGGTATGTTCAGGAGGAGACACCCTCTGCCCTTGATCAGAAACAAACAAACTGTAGATTAGGCTCCTGGAGAGTGGTGATTGGAGAAAGTGCTAAGGGGAGATAAGTTCGAGTGACTATCTAGGAGATAATATGTCCTGACAATCACCACTTCCACTCGCCATTGCCTGACAAACAGCCATATCTGCATCTGTCTTGAGATGGGGTCACAGATAGAGGGGTGGGGGAGAGGGTACATGGCTCACTGGGGCCATTAGCCTTCTCCCCTCTCCTTAAATGCCCTGCATAGCCAGAAGAATCCTGGCTAACATTTCTCCTAATCTTCTGCATAGACCAAGCTCAGGATGTGGGGTTGGACAAACATCATTGAGAGCCAACCAGCCGTCAAGTCACTGGATCAGAGGATTCTGAGTAGAAAGAGACTTGAGAAAACATCTAGTCTTCCTCCCCTGCCCCCATTTTACAGAAGGAAAAGCTGAGGCCCAGAGGTGGGAAGAAATAGTCCCATAGCTGATAAACAACAGAGCATGGATTGGAGCCCTGTTCTCCTGATTCCAAATCCAGTGCTGTTTCAAGGTCTATGTCTTCACTGTGTTCTCTAGGTACTTCACCTTAAAGTAAGATTTCTTAACCTTTTGTGTGTCATGGATTTCTCTACTCCTACCCTCACCCACCAATGAACCTTTAGATTCTGTTGAAAGAAAGTAATAATAGCTTATAAACTCCAACTTTCTATCCACTGTGCCACCTGCCTTCCTTAGTTGGAGGAATCCCACCTTCTCCCAGTCAGAGGGATCTGAGTCTCTGGAATGGCCCTAGAACCCTTTGACCTCCAGGTTAAGGGATCCTGGAGGAGGGAGCCCTGTCTGTAACCATAACCCATCTGTAGTCATTGGGTAGATAGGAAATAGAAGCTAGATTTGGCAAAACAAATTTTATTCTCAATTAAGAAGACATTAAATGACCACAGAATCTCAGAAATGGAAGGAACCTCAAAAGTCATCTAATCCAACCTATGCTTGACCGTGAATCTCCCCTCCAACATTCCTGACAAGTGGTTGGTTATCAGTTGCCTGCTCAAAGATCTCCTAGGAAGGGAAAATCCATCCCCTCTGGAGGCAGGCAGTCCATTCCACTTTGGACAGCTCTCATTGTCAGGAAGTTCTTTCTGACACTGAGCCAAAAGCTTCCAGCTTACAACTTACAACTAAAATGAAAAGTTTAGCTTTATGAGAATAAGGGATGACATAGACGGCCTGAATTGCCTGTCTGCAACTTAAGAGTCCAGAAAACTTCATACAAACCAGTTGGTCCCTGTTGCATCCTGTCCTCTATGCATCCCCCCCACCCTCAGCCTTGTCTTGTTCTGTCCTATCCCCATTTTGTTATCTGTGTGGCCTTAGAAAAATCATTTAACTTCTCTGGACCTCAAGTTCCTCATCTGTAAGACAGAAGGGGCCATTTTTGACATAGATGACCTCTAAGGTTCTTTCTCCTTTTCTATCTATGATCCTATGCTCTCCAGGGCATAGCTCAGTTCCTGTCTCATCCTGTTCTCCTCTCCCTAAATGTTGGTTCAAATCTTATCTTTACCTCCCATCAACCCTGTCCCATTGATGGGAAGCCAGAACCAAGTAAAAAGTTAGGAGGAGTCTAAGAATGAAAGAGAGGCTGGGAAAGGGGGTAAATCAGGAATGTGGGGAGTTCTGTGCGTAGTGGAGCCACACCCTTGACTCCTCCAGAGGTGGCCTCTGGCCCACTGAAGTCTCTGGGCTTTTACCCCCTTCTTGGGGGTAAAAACTTGTGTCTTTGGAATCTACCACTAACCCCTGATCTAGTAGAAATAAAACGATAGGATCCTTGGCTCTTGCTTGGCACTAGAGTTGGCTCTAGATTTTGACAGGGCAGAGAGAGAATTGCTTTTGTGAGATACATTAGAAAGGGCTACAATGCCCTTACCCAGATATCTCCCGCCAGCCTGGCCCATACCTGGAACACCACCATTGGTGTGACATCCCTTTGGGTTAAGAATTGCCCTACCCCAATTCTGCTTCTAAAAGGCAAGCACCCTTGAGTGGGGTCATGCCCTCATACTTCATGTTGAGTAATGAATGAGGAGTAAGTCTTGAAGCTGGGGCAAACTGGGGATCAGGGTCTGGAGGAAGTTACTGTTTCTCTGTTTGGCTCTGCCTTGCCTTTACTATTTTGAGAACAGTGTACAGTTGTGAGTGTGTGTGTGTGTGTGTGTGTGTGTGTGTACCATCCTAAGACAATGTACAGTCATGAGTAGGGGTTAGGGAGAGGGGGAGATTGTTGCAGGAAGCAAGCTGGAGTCAGGAGGGAGGAGCAAGGAGGGAGATGGGCAGTGGGAGGATTGACAAGGAGGGAGTGGGGAGGGAGGAACCACAGGGACTTTTCCTCTTGGCCCATTTCTTGCTCAGAGCTCAGTGGGAGCGGGTGGGCCGATGTGTGGGAACAAGTCCCTGAGCCAGATAAGAGCCTGTCAAACGGGCTCCCTCCCCTACGGGGCCCCCAGGCCCTAAAGAAGGTGGAAAGTGACAGAACCTTTGGGAGCAGGAAGAGCAAGCTGAGGGCCCCCACCCCAGCTTGTCCCAGAGGATCCCCCCTGAGCCCAGTGCAAGAAGGGGTGACCCAAGGAAACAACAAGGGTTGCTGGGATCTCTACAGTTGGGGGTGACAATGACAGTGGGCTTCCCTTTCCTTCCTCTACTCTTTATCATCCCTTCAATCTTCTTCCATCCCCTGTCCTATCTCTGTCCTTCCTCCATCATTCTGCTCTTCCCTCTCACTGTATCCCCTCTCCATTCCAGTCCACATTCCTCTTTTTTGGCTTCCAACGTTCTTCCTTTCTCCTTTCCCCTCCTTTTTGCTTAGGAAGGAGGAGAAATCAACAAGAATCCTTGGCTGAGGACCTTGGGGCAAGGCTCAGTCCCAGGAAGTGCTAGGGTCTCATGTACTACTCTTGTTTGTGAAAGTTCTCAGTTTGTCTCTTTCCAGGAGCCCTGGGTTGTTTGTCTCCAAGTGTCCCTGGCCTGTCTGTACTAGATCTACCTAGTACATCCTGGCCGGTTTCTATGGGGCTGGGGTAGGAACTTGGATGGGTGTTGGGTGGGAAGATCTCTGTCTGCCACCTCCCAGGAAGATGCTGAGTGAGGACTAAACCTGTTTGTTTCTCGGCCCTTCCAAAGAGCTGAGCAGTAAGTGTTGAGCTAGAGTGGGGAAGGGCCCTTGGTTCAGGATTTCCTGGTTGGCCCAGAGACTTTATTGAAAAGGGAACAATCGTTTCCTGAAATGGGAGTAAAAAAACAAAACAAAAACAAATATAAATGTGTAGGTGAGGAGAGAAAAGGGTCTATGCTGGCTGAGCCAGGCTCCCCTGGGAGCCTCCTCCAGGACACAGAGTGATAGGTGACAAAGTCCCAGTTGGTTAGTCACAGAGGGCTCCCTGGAGGAGGCTCTGGAATGCAGTCCAGCACCCATATACACTCCTTTGTGCACCCCTCCCTCCAACCCTGCCTGCCTGAGATGTTGAATGCTGTGAGGAGTAAAGACATGTAACTATGTAGAAATCCATAGAGCCAGGGACCCCCTGGGATCACACCTTGTTTTCTAGGAACCAGGGGACTGGGTTGGATCAGTGAAGGCAGAAAATGTTTAGCTAAGAGCACAGAGAAGAAAGTTAAGAGATGCGGGAAGGAAAGGGATGGGAATAAAACCAACCTGAGCTGACTGCATAGTTTTTCCAGGTCCAGAGTTGTCCACATCACATAAGAGAAAGGGGAGATAGTATAGCTTGAGGTGAGTTGAAACATAAGACAATATTGGCCTGTGGGCCTGTTAATTCAATCTCATTATGAGCCAATTGGGTCAATCAGGGACAGCCAGAGGGGTAAAGCTATTGAATTCCACCCATTGAGGCATGCTATCTGAACTCCCCCTCGTGTGGGTTTGGGGGTTCATCTGGCCATCTGCATGTGGCCTGATTATGCTGGATAATTGTCATCTCTCACCTTCACCCTCTGCCATACCATATGGACACAGCCTCGGACTGATGATCTGGCCACCCACACCCACTCCACCCAGAGCCACCCAAGTGAAGGGAAGTACTTGCTGGACTGGGTCTTGGGGCAGGGTAGAAGGAAGCTCATCTTACTGGTCAGTCTCAAGGCCTTGGGTACAAAAGGTCTGTTGGTGAGAAACCTATCCCTATATTCAATGCCAGACCTGGCGATGAGGCTGGGGGAGCATCTTGCTTTGGAACATCTATTCTCCTTCTTCTCCAGCACCCCTAGGAAGCAGAAAGGGTCATTGTGCCACAGAGGCACTGAGGTATGGTGAAAAGAGTGCTGTACCTGGGGTCAGGTATTGAATTGAATTCAATTTAAAAACCTCCTCTCATCCTAAATCATTTCCTCTCTAACTTTTCATCTAATAGTAAATCACTGAAATCTGGTTCCCCTCCTCTTCCCTGCCCACCTCTCCATCTATGACACGACCTTCCCTGGCCACCCTTTCCAGTACTGGCTGCATCTTCACTCATTCCCCTCAGGTCACTGGTCCTTCTACACCTCCCTTATCTACTCACTATCCTTCTCTCCATAGTAACTCTTCCAAATCTTTTCATCCCTACCCAGACCTCTCATGGCTCCCCCTAGCAACACCCTCTTAGCTCAGAACCTTGTCTCATATTTTACAGAAAAAATTGAGGTAATTCACCATGAGCTCCCTCTTTTCCCCTTTTCTTCATCTCATGTCACTCAGATACCTTCTCCCACTATCTTCTCCTTTCCCCACACCCCTGTCTCATGCAAAAAGGTGGTCTTTATCGCTTACTCATCCTGAAACCTGCAGTGGATCCCATTCTATCTGATCTCTTTCAACAGATTGTGCACCTTCTGTCACCCTCACTCTTTCATTTATTTTCAACCTTTCCCTATCTGCCGGTTCTTTTCCTACTGCCTATAAACATGCCCATGTCTCTCTTAACCTCAAAAAACCCTCACTTGATCCTTCTAACCCACTATCATCCCATGTCTCTTTTGTTCTTTGTGGCCAAACTCTATGAAAAGGCTACTTACAATAGATGCCTTTGCTTTCTCTCCTCTTACTCTCTTCTTAACCTTTTACAATTCAGCTTTCAACCTCATCAGTCCAAGGAAACTCTCTCCAAAGTTACCAATGATCTTTCACTTGCCTAATCTAATGGCCTTTTCTCGATCATCATTCTTCTTGACTTCTCTGCAGCCTTTGGCATTGTTGATCACCTTCTAGTACTACCTCTCTAGGTTTTTGGAACACCAGTTTCTTCCAGTTCTCCTCCTACCTATCAGACTGCTCCTTTTCAGTCTCCTTTGCTGGATCCTTATCCTGGTCAGACTTTTTAAACATAGGTGTCCCACAGAGTTTGTTCTGGGACCTTTTTCTCTTTTCTCTCCATACTACTTCATTTGTTGATCTCAGCAGCTGCCATGGATTTAATTACCATCTCTAAGCTGATGATTCAAATACATCTATCCTGCCCTAACCTCTCTGCTGATTGCCAGTCTCTAATCTCTAACTGAATGTCCAATAGACATCTTAAACTCTGAATCTTTAAATCTTAAAACTGAACTAGTTATCTTTTCCCTAAACTCTTTCCCCCTCCTATCTTCTCTATTACTGTGGAAGGCAACACCAGCCTCCAAGTCCCCCAGGTTCACAACCTAGGTATCATCCTCAGCTTCTCACTATCTGTCACCCTCCCATCTCCAATCTATTGCCAAGGCCTGTCTATTTTACCTTGCAACATCTCTCAAATATTCCCCCTTCTCTCTTCTGATACTGCCACCACCCTGGTACAGGTCCTCAACTCACACTTGGATTATTGTAATACTGGTGGGTTTGCCTGCCTCAAGTATCTCTCCACTCCATTCCATTCTTCATTTAGCCACCAAAGTGATTTTCCTAAACTCCAGTGGCTCCCTATTGCCTCCAGGATCAAATACAGAATCCTCTGGTGTTCAAATCACTTCTTAACCTGTCCCCAACCCCTCCAACTCCGGTCTTCTTATATCTTACTCCCTATCTCAAATTCTTCAGTTCAGTGACCCTGGCCTCCTTTCTACTATTCCTTGAACAAGACACTCTGTCTCTTGGATCCTGCCATCATTTTCTCCGGCCATCTTCATACTTGGAATGCTTGCCCTCTTCATCTCTGCTAATTGGCTTTCCTGGCTTCCTTTAAGTCTCATCTTCCTTAAAATCTCATCTTCTACAGGAAGTCTTTCCCAACCCCTCTCAATTATAGTATCTTCCCTCTCTTGTTGCTCTGTCTTTTTTTTTTTAAGTTGTGTCCAACTCTTCGTGCCCCCATTTGGGGTTTCCTTGGCAAAGATACTCTCTCTTGATTCCCTCTTTTAATTATTTCCTACTTATCACATGTGTGTGCATGTATCTTTATTTTTATATATGTTTGCTTGTTGTCTCCTCCATTAGTCTGCAAACTCCTTGAGGGCAGGGATTTGCCCCCCTTCTTTTTGTATCCCCAGTGCTTAGCACAGTGCTTGGCACACAGTAGGTGCTTAACAAATGTTTATTGATTGACTGCATTCAGTAAGCATTTATTAAGTGCCTTTGACGTGTCAGGCACAGTGGTAGGTACCAGGAATACAAATAAGGAGTCCCTGCCCTTAAGGAATTTACATTTTACTGCTACATTTGAATCCCACCCCCAAAACTTAACTAGCTATGTAACCATACATGAGCCAGTTCACTGCTCTAAGACTCAGTTTTCTCAGAGGGTTGGTCTTTGAAGTTCTGGTCTCTGACATCCTTCGTGTTCTAACTCTATGACTTTATGATCCTCTGGTCTATAAAATGTTGATTGTAATGCCAGCAGTGCCTTCCTTGTAGGGCTGTGATGATAATCCAATGAAATACTGTATCTACAGCATTTCACAAACCTTAATAAGCTATCTAGTGTGTCCCCAAAGTCTTAGTGTGGTTTTAAGCTATTAAAGGTCTCCTAGGTATTGTTACTGTTACTGTTGCTGTTATTGATGTTGATAAGAAAACTATTGAGGCTCAGAGGGGGAGGGGGACTAACCTGGGGCTACAAAACAAGAGGAATGATACTCTGCCAGTTCAGGGATCCTTCTATCCTCTCCCTTGCCTCGGGTTGTCTCAGGCCATTCTGATGAATGACAGCCCTAATCTGCCCGGACAATGTGGGGATTTGCGAACCCAAACCTTAGTAATGCTATGGTAGCATCTCTGTCATCAGGGTAACTCCTCAGAGCTTAAAAAAAAGGCTTTCCTTGAGGTAGAAGAAGAGAATTCATCCATTCCCTTTCACTTTACTTGATTGGAGGCAGAAGTGAAGAAAGAGTTCTGGCACCTCCAGGGAGACTAGATGTCAATCACCAGGAGAAATGATTATATAAAACTGCAAGAAAAACAACACATTGCCTGCCCATCATGGCACATTAAGGGTTTACAAAGGCCTTTTGCATCCACCATCTCATCAGAGTCTTTAAAGAGCCTTAGGAAGGAGACAGCTCAGATATTATTCTCATTTTATAGATGGGAAAACTGAGGTCCAGAGCAGCTAAATAACTCAAATAACATCCTGAGGTGGGTTGCTGTTTATTCAATCAATTCAGTTTGGTTGGGGAGAGGGAGAGCTAAAACCCTAGCCCCAAATTTTACAATGGATGACACATCCATGTAACATCTGGAATGGGGTGGGGTAGTGTAGGGAGATAGAAAGAATCAGCAGGGAGAGAAACAGGGCAGGGCTTCAGGAATGCTAAAGCAGGTTCTTGTCTAGATGTTCCTGTGTCAGAATCCAACCATCAGGACCACAAACCAATCTCCTCTAGACTCAACCCAAGTTTCAACGCAAGTCAACTGAGATCAGCTCAATTCAGCTCAACAGCAGGGTTCTGAGGAAGGCTTGATTCTGCCATCTGGGTAACTTTAATCAAGTCATTTCTCCTCTAAGGGTCTCTTTTTTTTCATCTTTAAAATGAGGGATTGAGGGAGAGGAGCCATTTGTTCAGCTCTTGAAGCTCTGATCAGTGTCATTGGACAGTGACTTGGGAACCTGAGTCCTTGGGGTCCTAAGTGGAGAGCTCTGCTACCCAGCAAGGGAGACAGATAAAGAAAAGGTAGACTTTAAGTAGCTCACAGACTGTCTGGGAGACCAAATTAACCAGAATGATATGGTTAGAGGACAGTGGGTGATTCAGGAGCAAATAATTAGGTTCAAGGGCTGTAATATTCAGAAGCAGAAGAAGTTACTGTGGGCTGCCATACTCAAGGAAGGTAGAGGGCTTGAGTTGGGCCTTAAAGCACGGGTAGAGTTTAGAATAGGGAAGTGAGGACAGAGGACCTCAGCAAAGGTCGTATATACCTTAACCCTGTACTCCCCTCTGCTCTACCCCAACCTTGCCACCAAAGTGCCCTAAAGTCACCTAAATAACTTGGTACCAGAACTATAACTACCCCAAGGAAGATGGGGCATAAACATCAAAGAGACAGAACTGTCTTCTCAAGGTGACCCTTGCCTTCATGCCTTGCCTCATGGTCCTCTGCCAGCCTGCACCAAGGCCTGCCTTCCCCCCAGAATCTTGCCCACAAAGGCTAGACTACCCTCTCACCCAACCCAACTGCACCAACAGTTGGACTCTTCTCTGCATTGCTACCTGACCCCCAACTCAACTCTTTTTGTACCAGGTGAATAAATTCCTAGTATGGTTCTGTGTGGTGCCTTTGAGAGGAAGTACAAAGCTCTGTGGTCCTTGTTCAGAACAAACTGGGCATAGAACCCTAAGGGAGTAGGCGAGATTATTCTGCGACTTGATGATCTGGGAGGAGACCCTGCTCTCCAGCCCCTGGTAGGTTCCTTTTGAAGGAACCTTTCCCTAGGGGAGGAGTGCTCCTTGCCTCCCTCAGACTGGCAGGTAAGTGACCAGGCATCCCCTGTGCCTGCGGGAAAGGCAGGTCACACTTCACCTGTGAGCGTCCTTTCAGGTGTGCCAAGCTTCTCAACCTCACAACACAGCAGCCCTGATGTGTCACCAACATAACAGCTGGAGGGGCTGAGCCAGGATCCCACCCTGTCCGCCTCGGGAGGCAGGGCACAGGGCACACCCCACTGCCTGTTGAAAATACTGGCAGCAAAAGGAGTCGGGTGAGCTGTGCAGTAACCTCAGAGGAGCTCCCAGAGAGTTGATTGATGCAGAGGGTGCCCAGGGCACTCGTCTGCTAGGATCTGTGACCACAGCCTGCACACATGTGAACACATATGTTTATGCACATACACTTACAGACAGTACTCATTCGTACATGGACACAGGCACACAAATGGACAATACTCACTCAAATGCACACGCATACAGAAAATAAACATTCATACAGACACGCTCCCACAAAAACACACACACACACACATGCTTATATCGTATGCCCCCTGCTGCTGTTTCACATGCTCCCTGAAAACCAAACATAGGCAGGCGTGGTGTTCTTTTACAAATTCAGATGACAGGAGAGGGTTTAAAAGACTCTTCTGTGAGAACAGAACAAAGTTCAGAGAGACACTTAGGCAAGAGAATAGCTCAGGGACTCAAGTGTGTTGAATTTGTTATGTACTTCAAAACCAAACTGTATATAATAGAGATTTGCAGCTTTATAGTCAATCTTCCTTTTTATTTTTTTCTTCTTGGTATTTGGGAATGTTTATTTGTTAATGTTTGCCAGGTTCATGATAAAAACAAATCACTTGAAAAAAAATCTGTGTTTGCACACAGTCCAAATGAGACCTGGAAGAAGCCAGGGAAGCTGAGGAGGGATGTCTTTCTTCACAGCTCTGGTCCCTGAAGGGTGGTGGAGGCCCAACCCTCCCAACCTGGCTGATCTGGGGAGGCTTCATGACCCTCCACTCACAGGTCTATCTCTAGCCCACCTTCCTCCCTCTGCTTCTCCATCTTTACCCTTGGGTTCCTTGAAGATAGGACCAGGAACAGCTCCTGGGTCTGGGACAGACTTGGTCAGGGACCAGGGACAATCCTATTCTCTGGCTAGAACCTAGAAGGAAGCCCTCTTACCATTCAGAATCAGATCTTACCTCCAGGAATAGAGAACATATTTCTTTCTGAACATAATTACATGCTCTGCAAAATCAGTGCAACAAGTAGCTAAGGAAAAACTAACCAAACTAAATAAATTTCAGGGATGCGAGTTCTTCCTAGGGTCAGACTCAAATATTCCCTCCTTTCTTCCTTGATTCTTCTCCCAGATTTTCAAATGGCTTCAGAGCTGATTGGGATTTTGTGGCAAGTTAGCATCTGGTGTCTCACACCCAAACCGTATTTGCCTGAGGCAGGCAGATCTCCTGTTAAGACTTCTATCTTGAACCTCTCAGTAGCAAAGATTTCCATCCTCAGCCACCTTTCTTAGGATGAAAATGAATCTTTTATCTAAATGATCTCCCAGTGTCCTCCTGACCAAATTTCAAAGTGCTCATGACAACCTATCAATTTAGAATAAAAAAAAATCTCATTTTAAGAAACCGGGGTTATCTTTCCACTTTTCAATCAATTCATTCCATGGGTTGGTTTGCTGAGGTCCACTTTGTGTCAGGTTATGTTATAAGGGGCCCATGAAGGTGGGTATAGCAACTAATCCTTGGGGAGGTTAGTGTTGGGGAGTTAGCTTGGGGAGCTCACCATTGGGTGGGGGGGACATGCCTCACCCAAAGGGGATGAACAGATATGTTAGTGCTCATTCTAGCTCTATGAACTCAATAGTACCTAAAGCTGGGACCAGAGCCCAGATCCAAAAAGCTCTCCCTTTCCCTAGCTAGCCATGGCATGCATCATGTATGTGTATGTGTGTGTGTGAATATGTGAGTGTTAGCACTAGTGTCAGGGCTGTGGACTTGAGGACTTAAAAGCAGTCACAAATGAAGACTCATGATTACAAAATCATTGTGGAATAGTGGAGAAAGTCTCTGGATTTGGAGTCACAAGCCTGTTTTCAAATTCTCATTATGTAACTTAATACTTACATGACCTTGGGAAAATCATGCCTCCTCCCCGTCCTTCAGTTTCTTCCTCTGCAAGTTGAGGACGATTTTCAAGGTCCTTCCAAACTAAATTCTGTAATGTTCACGCACACAACACAGATACCCAGGTATCTGTAGTCACACACACAAATGCACACATGCTGATGCACACAGGTACTTCCTACCTCCCTGCCCCAACCCCACCAGCAATGCCTCATGTTCCAGGGGGAGGGACCCAGCCAGGGCATCATTCTCCTTCCAGAGGTCTCTGAAGGCCAATGCTGATATCATCTTGTTCCCATCACTTTTCTTGTCTTGCACCCTTGACATCTGTACCTGTGTCCAAATCTCTGAACACATTTCATCCCACGTATGCCACTAGGAGGCAGGCAGGGCAGGTTTGATCACTCCCATTTGACAGAGGAGGGGTCCAAGGCTGAAGCTCAAAAAGTTTTGGGTTTTGTCTCCTTTCTTTCCCAAAAGTATTTGCTTTGGATGGAGCAAGCAAGTGCTGGGCTAGTTGGAAAAGTTACTGTGTTCATCTGGACATAGTTTGGGGGAAGTCCATGGGGCCCAGTAGTTAGCCAATAACAAGGACAGTCACAGAATCTCCCGGAGGAATGATGGGAGCCCAAGGGAGCTAAGGCTGGGTCCTGGAACCAGACAAGCCCATGTGCCTAGGCCTTGGGGCCTTGTGGAAGTGGGAGGGGCACAGCTCTTGGCATGGGGGCAGAGGGATTATTCTAGGGGTGGGTGTTGGCTCAGCCTATGTTTGGGCTCTGGTCCCCCAGTCTGATTTTTATCTAAAAATATTAAAAATAAATTTAGTGAAATTAAAAACTAGCTACTATTATCAACCAATTTTACCAACATGTTATCTATCTCTCCAAATTTACAACCATTTGTTTCATCTGCTAACTTGGCAAGGATGCTATGTATACTTTTATTTAAGTCATTGATTAACAATGTTACAATAGCTCAGATCCCTGAGGGACTCCACAGGAGACTTTCCTTCTTTCTGACCCCTGAAGCATTAATGACTGTTTCAGGGGAGCTTTTTTTCCTCATCTACCTGTGAGCCCCTTGAAGGCTGACTTTTATCCCTTCCCTCCTCTCATGTCCCAAATGTTCAAATTTACACTCATAGTCACAGGTCTGAAATCATGGACACTCAGAGTATGAAGAGACTCTAGAAGGTGACTAGTTCAACCCCTTGCCTGACAGGAATCCCTTGTACATCATTCTCAAGAAGGAGTCATCTGAATTTTCTCAGGATGAGAACTTTTTGAGGCAGCCTATTTCTCCTTTGGACAGTAGTAATTGTTAGGAAGTTTCCTTTCCTAACTTTCCTAAGCTTCTGTGTGTCTGCATGGGCATTGTGTCCATGTGTACTTGTATATAGCACTGCCCCCCAAGACCCCACATCCATAGCTCTGACCTCCCCCCTCCACCCTCTCTCTCTCTCTCTCTCTCTCTCTCTCTCTCTCTCTCTCTCTGTCTCTCTCTCTCTCTGTCTCTCTCCCTCTCCCTCTCTCTCTCCCTTTCCTTGTTCCTCTGCCGCTCTTGTGCTTGATGGGGTCTGAGATCTGGACACTACCTAAATTTATCTCTTTGAAACCTCCACTCATTGCTAGTTCTGACTCTGCAGCAAATTAAAAAAAGTACTACTCCCCCTTCCACATCACAGCCCTTCAAATACTTGAAGAGAGCTACCATATCCCTCCTAAGTCTTCTCTTCAAGCCAAACATCACCAGTTCCTTCAGCAAATTCTTATGTAGAAGAAACTTAGGTTTCCTCACCCTCCTGGTTGCCCTACTCTGAATGGGCTCTAGTTTATCAGTGTTGCACCCAGAAGTGGACACAATGCCCCAGGTGTGTTCAGACAAGGGGAGAATAGATAAGAGCTTTCACCTCCCTCCTTCTGACACTACATATCCATAATTTAAAGATATGTGATTTCTTGAGCATGGGTTATCCCTCCACTCACACCAGTTGCAATCTGCCTATGATTGCTTGAATGGTTGTTCTCAAACAGCAGTCATTAATACTTTAGGGGTCAGAAAGAAGGAAGGTCTCCTGTGAAGTCCCTCAGGGATCTGTGCTATTGTAACATTATTAATCAATGACTTAAATAAAAGTATACATGGCATCCTTGCCAAGTTAGCAGATGACACAAATAGTTGTAAATTTGGAGAGATAAATAACACATCAGTAAGATTGGTTAATAATAGCTAGCAGTTCTATAATATCCACTATGTGCCAGGTCCTAGGCTAAGTGCTTTCTACAATTTTTATTTCATTTTTATCCTCATTACAACTCTGGGAGCCAGGTGCTATCATTGTCCCCATTTTACAGTTGAGGAAATTGAGACATCCATTAAGTGACTTGTCCAAAGTCACACAGCTAGAAAGTATCTGAGGATGGATTTGAACTCAGGTTTTCCTGGCTCCAGGCTCCAATGCTCTATCCACTGTGCCACCTAGCTGCCTGAGACAGGCTCCAAAAAGTTCTCGACACACTAGTTAATTAGGTTGAACCTAATAAGATAAGATTTAATTAGAGGGTAAATGTAAACTCTTATACTTGGGTCAAAAAATCTATTTCACAAGGATAAGAGGGGGTGGCATGGTTAGAGAGCAGTTTGTCTGGAAAAGATCTGGGAGTTCAATGGACCACAAATGCAATGTGAGTTAATAGGGCAACCAAGAGAGTGAATGTGATCTTGGGTTGCATGAAGAAAGGCATAAAGCTAGAGGAACTAGAAGGTGATGGGCCATCTGTACTCTGGTCAGCTCACATCTGGAATAGGGAGTCCAATTCTGGGCACTACATTTTAGGAGAGGCACTTATAAGCTAGAGAGTTTCCAATGGAGGACAATCAAAATGGTGAAGGACTGGAGTACTGGCCAAATAAATACAGTTGAAAGATGGAGGAGGATGTTTAGCTGGGAGGAGAGAAGATTCAAGGGTGGGGTTGGGGAAAATAGTACTTGTCTACAAGTATTTCAGGGGCTAATTTGTGTAGGACAGATGGGGATGTTTTGTTTGGTCCCGGAGTGGAGAATTATGAATAATAAGTAGAAATTTCAAAGAGATACAATTAGATTTGAAGGAAAACTGTCTTAATAATTAGCATTTCTCTCTTTGTGGTGGTGAAGAATTGAAAATTGAGGGGATGCCCATCAATTGGGGAATGGCCGAACAGGTTGTGATATTTGATTGTGATGGAATACTGTTGTGTTATAAGAAACAATGAGCAGGATGCTTTCAGAAAAACCTGGAAAGACTTACACAAACTGATACAAAATGAAGTGAGCAAAAACGGGAGAACATTATACATAATAATAGCAACATTGTGTGATGATCAACTGTAAATAACTTAGCTTTTCTCAGCAATATAGTGATCCAAGACAATTTCAAAGGACTCATGACAAAAACAAATGCTATCCACATCCAGAGAAAGAGATAATGGAGTCTGAATGAAGATAGAAACATATATTTTCACTTTTTTTGTGTTTTTTTAGTTTGGTCTGGGTTATCTTTTACAACAAGACTAATATGGAAATATATTTTGCTTGCTTACATATGTATAACCTATATCAAATTGAATACTGTCTCAAGGATGGGGGAGGGGAGGGGAGAGAATTTGGAACTCAAAATTTTAAAAAACGAATGTCCAAATTGTCTTTACGTGTAATTGAGGACAAATATTATTTGTAAAAATTAGAGCTTTCCCAAAGTAAAACAGACTGCTTTGGAAGAGAGTGGATTCCCTCTCAATGGAGTCTTTAAGCAGAGGTTGGATAACATGAGTTAAGTTTGTTATAGAGGACATTTTTCCTAGGTATGGGTTGGACTAGATGGTCACCGAGGTCTCTTCCAAATCTGAGATTCTGTAACTTAGTAGAAGGTCATTGATTGCTGCTCCTACTGAAGTATTCATCATCCAATTTTTAATATTGTGATGAGCCTCATTGACTTAGGCTGGTCACAGACGACAGATAGACAGTTCATAATGGGGCCTGTGATGGAAGCCTTTTCCAGCTTGGTAGAACCTGACAGGGCTTGCACTCTTCTGGAATAGCTTTTAAGAACTCAGGGTCACCTTCATGCCACAACGGAGCACTAGATAGGACTCAGGCACTATACCTCTTTTAACGAAGTTTAAGATTGAATTAATATTTTTGAGGGGCAGCCAAGTCATACTCGACTCATATTGAGCCTTTGGTCCACTTAAACACCCAGATCATCACATGAACTGTTGTTTGCCTTACTCTGCACTAGTGAAGTTGATTATTTCAAACTCAAGCATAGGACTTTATATTAATTTCTATTCAGTTTTATCCTATTAGTTTCAACTCATTGTCTCATGCCGTTGTGAGGCAGTTTGGTGGCACAGTGACTCAAGAGTTGAATCTGGAGTCAGAAACACCTGAGTTCCAATCTGATCTCAGGCATCTAAGAGCTGTGTGACCCTGAGCAAGTCATTCTCCCTCTCTCTGCCTTGATTTACTCACCTATAAAATGGGGATTATAATCAAACCTACCTCCCAGGGTTGTTGTGAGAATAAAATGGGATAATGTTTATAAAGTGCTTTGCAAACCTTTAAGTGCTACATAAACACCAGCTATTATTACTCTGATCTTTTTTAGAGCCTAACTTTGTCATCTCCTTCCCAGGAATATTAGCATCTATGTCTTCATCCAACTCATTTCTGTAAAATGTTGAGCAGCATAGATCCAATCAAGGGCCCTCCATTAGGGACTTCCTTCCAGGGTGAAATTGACCCATTAATCACTACTCTTTGAGCCTGGGCATTCAATGAGCTCAATATCCAACTGACCACACTATTATCTAGCTCTTGTAACACCACCATCTTGTTCACCAAGATGTCATAAGAGATCTGTTCAAATATTTCCCTGAAATCTAGGCAAATTGTCTATAACAAAACATCTACAACATTTCCCAGATATATTGTGTGAAAAAAGAAAATGAAGTTAGCCTGATATGACCTGATTTTGATGAACCCATGCTGTGGGATCAGAGTGATCATTACCTCTTTCCATAATTGCTCCTCTACCTGTGTTCTGGGAAAAAGAGCGTTGTTCTAGAGTCAGAAAACCATAGGTTTAAATCCTACCTCCGGTCCTACCTGTGTGACCTTGGGTAAATCATTTCATATCAACTGGCCTCAGTTTACTCAACTGTAAGATTAGTAGATTGGACTAAATGACTTCTGAGGGCCTTTCTAGCTCTAGATCTGTCTTCCTTTAACAACATGCTCTAGAGGCGGCTAGGTGGGGCAGTGGATAGAGCACTGGCCCTGGAATCCCAGGGGAGGACCTGAGTTCAAATCTAGCCTCAGACACTCATTAACTGTGTGACCCCAGGCAAGTTGCCTAGCCCAGATTGCCTACAAACCACCCACACACATTCTGTAATTTAGTCAGGAATTGAAGTCAGCCTTCCTTACTGGCCTATAGATGACAGATTCCATATTCTTCCTTCCTTTTTTCCTTTTTTTAAAAATTAGGATATTATTTTCCTATCTCTGGTCCAGCAGTGACTTCCTTGTTCTCCATAATTTTTCAAATATTTCTGAGATCAATATAGTAGTCACTAGCACTCTCCGTGCTAGGGTGTATAGCTCATCTGGGGCTGGGTGACAAATTCATTGACGGCAGCTAAATCCATTCTTACCATCTTACCTATCTTGGATTTCAACTCCTGGTTAATCAATGAATTCTTTCCTTCCCAGCCCAAAGATCATTCTCCTTGGCAGAGATAGAGAAGCAAATCAAGAAATGAGTAGTTCTGCCTTCTTGCTGTTGCCCATTACCTTTGTCCCATCCATACTGAGAACTCTCTCCCTCTCTCTTTGTCTCTCTCTCTCTCTTTCTCTCTGTGTGTCTATCTCTCTTACGCACAAAGCGTAGTCACAAACCCACATATACTGTGGATACAAGTATGCTGAGGCATGCAGCAGTGGTATGACCCTCTGTTCTAAGGGCAGAGGCATTCCCTTCTTACAGAGCCCCTGTTTGACATGAAACAGACATAACACATATGTATGGGGGGGGAAAGAAAGTACAAGATGGTTGACTGAGGAGAGACTGGGGCTCAAGGGTCTAATAAAGGAGTCCCGAGATCTAGGGAGGGGGTGGAGAGGGACTCTGGCTTAAATCTCCCATGGCCGCAGGTGTAGAATTCTACTTTGATCTGGCCTCAGACCAAACACTTGACACTTACTAGCTGTGTGACCCTGGGAGAGTCACTTAACCCCAATTGCCTAAGGGAAAAAAAAGAATCCTACTTTGACCTTGCCCCAAAGCAAATAGCACAACCCTGATGGGCTTCTCTCACATTCATGTGTCTTAGGATTCTAGTACCATAGATTTAGAGCTGGAAGAAATCTTGGAGGCCATTGAGATGAACCCCTTCATTTTATAGATGAAGAGACTAAGACTTGCTTTGAGTTGCCTAGCTAGTAAGTGTCTGAGTCAGGGTGTGAATTCAAGTGTTACTGACTCTAAGTCCAGTACCCTACCACTGTACCATTCTCTGCTTCCCGCCCAAATCACCACCACTATCACTACTACTACCACTCCCTGGCAATAAGGATCCCTGTATCCTTATATATACTAGGGGCAAGTAGATATCCTCATTTCACAGATGAGGAGGAAAAAGTTCAAAAGGATATTGATAAGCCAGGAGTAGAGGTCTGGACTGAATAGAAAACCTTTAACTTGGCCCCTCAGGAAAGTCCTCTCTCCTTTTCCCTCCCCCTCCCCTGCTAAGGGTAGCTGCCTCAAATCAAGGTGGGCTCAGGTGGTCAATTCTATAGACTACAGACCTCTCTTAATGGGCTCCCTTGGCCAGTGGGTCCTGTCTGGCATTTGGTAGGAGGAGGCAACCTGATGTAGCTATGTCTGTTAAGGGTAGCCCCTGAAGGCCTGGTGACTCCCCTTCCTCTATGCTCTCCTTATCTGTACCATCCCTTCCTATTCAGGACTCAGGAGACCATTCTCTGACAGTAGTCCTTCTTTCCTAGACACCCTGCCTTTCCAGGAATGAGGAAGTGGTCCCAGAGGAAGTGGGGGGCATATTAGGGAGGGAGCCCCCTCCAATAGATGGATATGCTTGGGTTGGTCCTGGGGTGCTCTTAGGCCTCAGGTTCCCTGGTCCTCCAGGGAACATGATGCAATACAGGTTTTTTCCCTCTGTGCCCACCCCCCCCTTCACAGGCCTCCCTCTTCATTTGCACTCTAACCCCAGCTAAGCCCTCAGAGACGGGTAGGATAGGCTGCCTGCCACAGTGATCCAGGGGCCAGTTATTTAGGAGGACATGGATCGCCACTCAGGCCAGTGCAGGCCCAGACCTGGATGGAGGTGGGGGTGAGGAAGGTTCTGACCCCACACATCCCCCACTCTTCCTGATGACAGTGAACCTCACCCTTGGGTTTTCTTTTTCCCTCCCACAGGCCCTGCAAATTAGCCTGGCCAGGGCTGCCAGGGAAGCAGGCAGGCCTGGGGCTGGGGGAGGAGGCCAGACTGGTTTGTTTTATTACAGTCAAACTGAAGACTCATTAATGATTAACCCCGGCCCCTACCTTGACCTTTCTCTGCACTTGAGTCAATAGACTTTCTGGGCATTTGTCAATAGACTGAAGCTAACGGGGCAGGGGCTTCTGCTCTTTTCTCCTCTCTAGCTACCAGAGAAGGCAGGGCACTTTCCCCTCAGGTTCTTCTAACCCCTGCTGCCCCCAGCCCAGCCTAACCCAGCCCACTCCCTGTGTCAGCAAGTTGAGCCCCTCCAGTCCCAAATCACAACTTCCAGCCTAGCCCTGGCACCTCCTAGGCCCTGCAATCCTCCAACCTGTCTAGCCTCCCACACAGACTAGCTTCCAAACAGACTGGCCTCCAGACTGACCCCCTGCAGCCTCTGGCCCATCCCTCTTTGGCCCCTAGTTTAGCCCGGGGAACACCCCCCTTTCAGGCCTCCCCAGGGCAGCAGGTTTGGAACCTCTCCAAGTGGGGCTATCTCTTCAGACCTCCTGAACACAAGCTTAGGCACTAGGGGCCCAGGAAATGTTTGTCTACTGGCTGAAGTGGGGCTACTCTAGGGCTCATTGGTCAGAAACTCCGTTGGGGGAGTGAGGTAGACTGTCCACAGGGTTGAGGTCCTAGGCTTAGGGGATCTCTAAAGAAGGTCTTCCACTGGTGTTTCCTCTCCCTGCACAGTCTACCAGGACCCCCTCTACCTCCTCCTACTGTTCTCTGCCCACTGGCGGCCATATCCCTAGGGTGACCCCAGCCCTGGAGTCGGGCAGTCTTTTGGCAGCAAAGGTATCTACACATTTCAGCCAAACTCTTGCCCCTCTTCTTCCCTTGGGGTTGTCCCAGACTGGAAGGCCTGAGGTGATTGGTGTTTAGAGCTGCCTCCCACAACCCCCTCACATGCTTATTCCAGGAAGCTCCCAATCTCTTTGAGAGTAGAGACTGTTTAATTTTTTGGTATCCCTAAGCCCAGCACCAACCTAGGGCCTCTCACATGGTGGGCCCTAAATAAATGCTTGCTGACTGAGTCCTCCATACTCAAGGTTCCTCTGTCCAGCCTGGCCCCAAGTTCTCACAGGACATGTGCTTAGGACCAGTTCAATTCCATAGTTCAGAAACAAACATTTAAATGCTAGGACCAACTTTGTGAAAAGCACTGTGCCGACTCTGGGGATAAAGACACAATCCTTGCTCTCAAGTGCTGTGTGTCTATTCAATGATTCTATTGATCGCAGAGAGTGACAAACCTTCCCTTCCCCCATCCCTCCCTCCTCCTCACACACGTTCCTAGAGGATGTCTAAGGTTCCCTCCAATCCTTGCTGATACTTAACCTCAGACAGACAGGGAGGTTGAGAGTAGGTCATACAATAATACGTTTAGAACTAGAAGGGTCAGCTAGTCTACCCTGCATATTTGACAAATGAGGAAATGGAGGCTGACAGAGGTTAAATTCTTTGCCCAAAGTCATGTATATAGAAAGTGACAGAGCTAGAATCCAAACCCAGGTTTTCTGACCTCAAATCAGAGAACTCTTTTCATCATATCACCAATGTAGAAAGCCTTGAATGTCAAAAGGAGGAATTGAGATTTTATCCTGTGGGCAGTAGGGAGCCACGGAAGACCTTCGATCAGGGTATGACATATGCCAAGAGGTGTTTTAGGAAGATTAAATCTAACCCATTCACACACACCCTACATGTAGATTTACATTCATGTTTCATGAATAATCTAAATTGTTGATTTTGACAAGCATGTATTAAGCACCTACTAGGTGCCAGGACCTGTACAAGGGAGATAGTGTTGAAAGGTAAACCTGAGATTTCGTTGGTGTTAGGGAGCTCCTAGATGAAGAAAATCCATTTACTAATATAGGTCAGCACCTTCTCTGAAATGTACAGTCTGTCTTACAGTTGAGTAAAAACACTGAGCCACTGAGGCACCTAGGTGGTGTAATGGTTAGAGTATGGAGCTAGAGTCAGGAAGACTTGAGTTCAAATACAGCTTCAGACACTTGCTAGCTGTGTGACCCGGGGCAAGTCACGTAACCTCTGTCTCAGTTTCCTCAACTCTAAAATGAAAATAATAAAATAGCACCTACCTTCCGAGGTTGTTACGAAAATCAACTGAGATAATTTGCATGTGTTCAGCACAGTTCCTGGCACATAGTAGGCACTTAATAAATTTTTGTTCCCTCCCTGCCTCACTCCCTCCTTCTTTACCTAAGAGCAATTAGCTGGTACGTGTCAAAGTCCAGACTTGCACCTGGGTATTCCAGCACTATATCCACTCCTGTCCCTGGAGATAAAAAGACCAAAATGATCAGTTGCTGCCCTTGTGGGATTTATACAGCATATAAAAATATACAAGGTAATTTGGGAGAAGAAGACATTAGTGGCTAGGGAGATCAGGAAAGGCCTGTAGAAAGTGATGTTTGAGATGAATTTTGAAGGAAACTCAGAATTCTTAAGAAGGGAAGTTGAGGATGGTGTTCATTCCAGGAGTGGAGATGGGAGATAGAGTGTCATGGGAAGAACAGATAAAAGTCAATTTGGTTGTACTGTAAAGTATATGAAGAGGAGTAATATAGATGAAGTTTGGAAAAGTAAGTTTGAGCCAGGTTATTAAGGCCTTTACTAGTTAGACAAAGGAGTTTTAATTATTATTCTAGGGGCACTAGGGAACCAATGGAGCTTTTTAAGTAAAGGAGAAGATCCCTTTGGCTGTTGAAGGGAGGATGGGTTGGAATGGAGGCCAATTCAGATGTCTGTTCCATTGGGATAGGAAGACAAATTAGGAGGCTGGTTCAGTAATCCAGGCAAGAGGTGATGAGGGCAGGACTTAGAGTGGCAGGTTCTGTGAGGGGATGCACACAACAGAAGGAGACAGATGTGAGAGATGTGGAAATAGAATGACAAGAGTTGGCAATAGATTGAGTGTGTGAGAGAGGAAAGGTTGGGGTGAAAGATCATAGGATCATAGATTCGGGGCTGGAAGGGACTACAGAAATCACCCCTCATTTTATAAATGTTGAACTAGGGCCCAGACAAGTAAAGTGATTTGTCTAGGAAAGTGAGGATGACTCCAGTTTGCAAATCTGGGTGATTGACAGAATAGGAGTACTATGGACAAAAGCAGACAAGTTTGGAAGAAGGATGGTGAGTTCTCAAGGAAAATCAGAGTATTTCTTTTGAGTCTGAGCTACCTATAGAACCTCAGTTCAACATTTCCAATAAGTAGTCAGTGATCTGGAACTGGAGCTCTAGAAAGAGACTAGGGCTGGATATAGAGAGCAATCAATCATTCAGTGAGCATTTATTTTAAGTGCCTACTATGTGCTAAGAATTGTGCTAGTCTTCTGTGGGAGAAAATGTCTCGAAGACCATGGATCTACACTGTCTGGTTCTGGCCAGAGATGTATTTATTTGTTCCCTTTCTCGCCATCCCTATTGCCCATACACTATGCTATGGCTCAGAGGACCTCGGACCATCCACTCAGTCTCCCCGCTCTCCTCCAGATCACCCAGGCCCAGAGGGGGAGGCGGCCCTGCAGCCCTCAGAGATTGGCTTCTGCCCCACGGGAGGGCTCGAGTGGGAGAAGTGGGTGTCTCTGCTAGGGACACCATGCACCTGAGTGTCCCCTTGCCCCTTAGATGCAGATACCAGTTCATTTCCACAGGGAATTGAAGACCAGGATGATGCTCGTCCCCATACAGAAGCCTCAGATACAGAGAATCCCGGTTTCTTAGTCCCAGCTTCTCAGAGTGAAACTGAAACATCCTCTAGCTGCTCCCTGGCCTCTGACCGCAGTGGGGTTCATGGAAGGTGTCTTCACTCACCAAGCCACAGGAGTCTGTCTTGCTCCCTGTTTATATACCCCAAGGTCAGCAAAGCAGTTTCCCAGCCCCAGATCTCATGAACCCTAAAACATCCAAGGCCTCCATTCCCTGGCTATTTCAGACAGAAATGGATTAAGAGGAATGGAGGGTCATGGCATCAGGCCTCTGGGCACATATCAATTCTGTCACAGATAGAGTTCAAGGGACAGATCTTAACCTTGTCCCCCAGGTAGGCTCATACACACTCTCTCCCACACAGACATCCACAGTCTCACATGCACAGATTCAGAGAGGCCTGAAACAAAAATCTTTCATAGACATGTTTGTCCACACAGGTGCAAACACACACATGCAAAAACATACAGACTCCCTCTCATATACAAATACACACTGTTATTCACAGATAAAGATAGCACACTCTCTCACACAAAGATAGGGATCCTCCCTCCCTCCCATTCACATGCTAATACACAAAACACAATCAATCCCTCCCTTCCTCCCTCTCTCTCTCTCTCTCTCTCACACACACACACACACACACACACAGTAATATACAAAGGCATAACTTCCCTTTCTCCCTCTCTCACACACTGTCTCATACATACATCCAGAGACTCTGACATACACTTTCACACAAATACTTTCTCTTACACACAGACATGCCAGCTAATCTGGCCCCTGCCTCTGGCCCCATGTGGTCACAATGACCTCAAGTGCCCCACATTTGGAGGAGGGGGCCATGCTGGAGGAGGTTCCAGGGAAACCTCCTATCTCCTCCCCTCCCTGCCTTCCTAGTCTGGGCTTGGCTATTTGTCCCCTATCTGTTTGCCCAGCGCCCTGGGGGAGCCAGGCTTTCCAGAGTGACTGACTCAGCAGTGCCTCCATCCATTGAGGTCTCCCTCACCTCCCTCCCAAACTAGGACCTTTGGGCCAGTCGGGAGAGCTCTTCCTTGGCCAGCCCTGCCTGGTTCTTGCCTTTCTTCCTGTCTCATGTCTGTTTTTTTTTTTCTCGGCCCCTGTCTTTAACTGCTGCTGTCTCTGACACTCTGCCCTTTTTCCTTTCCCCATGCCTATCCCTCTAGTCTCTTTCTGTGCCCCTTGGTCTTTCACTCTTGCCTAAAAGGTTTTTTAGTTCAAAGCGGATCTTGGGAGTCCTATCCTGCTCTGAGGAAAGTACTAGGAAATGAATATTGAAGCGTTCCTGAGTGCACACAGGCACACACACGTACCCCTGTACCCTGTGCCCACACTCACAGACATGTACACATGCATACATGTGAACACTCCGTCTCTGGCAGGTGGGGGAGGGTGAAGAATTGAGGAAGAGGCTGAGTGGGCCCTATCCACAACTCCATGTTGAAGCCAATGTCAAGGCAGCCTTTGGGCATCTTTGCTCTCGGTTCCCATTTCAGGCATCAGGCCCCTGCCCTGGGTCCCTGCTCCCTGGGACAGAAGTGTCCACATGTCCTTGTTCTGGCTTCAGCAGGCCCTGTAAAGCACCTCCTCCTGGGCAGGGCTCCCAGGGGCAGTTTCTGCAGACTCATCTTCTCTCCTTGGCCCCTACCCCCTCCCTCCCTGATGGGGTGGAATGGGGTGAGCAGAGAATGCTGTTCCTTAGGGAACATAGCACACAAACACAGACACACACACGCACACACACACACACACACACAAATACCAACAGAGACACAGATATATACTCATAAACACAAACATGGCTAGGGTGGCACACACAAATAGGAGGTCAGATCAGTCTACTCTGGTCTGTTGTCCAGACCCTTGCTCTTCCTCCTTGGGCACAAGGGTGGCAAGGTCCCAATGGCCCCAATTTTCTTCCTAGGTTTAGAGTGGGGGAAACTATCAAGCCATCTCCTCCCACCCTGGACCCTTCAGGTCAGAGGAACATGCCTTGCTCATCAACCTGAGCCTCTCTGGCCTCTATGTTTGCTTCATGTAGAAGCTAAAGTTGTCTCTCTCTGCCCACCTTGAGTTACTTGAGCCAAAGCTATAACTAGTGCAGGGAAAATGGCCCTGTGTTCAACATCTAGCAAGAGGCATAGTTCCTCTCTGCTGTGACCATAGTGCCCACGCTCACTTCAGTGTCCTCTACTGATCTGTGCTGCTGCAAGGCACAACCACCCCAGAAAATAGCCTTCCTGCCTGCCCCCCCCAACATCCCATCAACAGGATATCCATCTCCCAGAGTCTCTGTCCACCCCCTCCAACTATCCTCCCCCTTTAAAGGATGGATTCTTTGGGGCATGGGTGGTCTTCAATCCTGCAGTGGCTGCAATAGTCTTTTGGACAGTTTTTGATTGACCTCCTCGCCCTCACCCTCAACTAAATTTGTCCCAGGTGCAAGAATTTCTAGTTACATGTCTGACCTGGACCGTCCTGTCCATAGATTATAGATTTAGGGCTGGAAAGGATCTTAGAAGCCAGCCCCTCATTTTACAGATGAGGAAAATGAAATGATTTGCCCAGATGCACATAGCTAGTAAGTGTCTGAGGCAGGATTTGAATGCAGGGATACATCCACTATATCATGTTCCCTCCTCCTTGTGAGAGGAGTATTGGGATGATCTAGTGGAGTGCCCATAGGATGCACTAGCTAGCTATATGACCTTGGTCAAGTCATTTCCATTGGGCTGCCATTTCCCAAGTTCTCAAATTTGGGTACTAACTCTCTGACCCTGTTTCCCAGAGCTGCTAAAAGGGTAGAGCAAAAAGCTTTGGGATAGGTAAATGAATGAATGAGGTGATTACCATTTTCTCTGGGCCTTTAGCAGCAGATTTTGATACTGCACTCTATGCCAAACCCAGATTATAGAGCATAGCACCTTGATCCCCCACACAGTTGTGCTGGATGGGAAAGTTTTGTTTGAGCTCTAGGGCTTTGGAGGCCCAATCCTGCAGACCCTGAGCTGATCTTGGCCCTCGTGGGCCCCAGCCCAGAACCATTAGCTTCCTGGGAGTTGGCTGGAAGAGTGCCCAGCCCTAGGTCTGTCTCTTACTTCCCCCTCCGAGGCATCTCCTCTCCTTTGGGGCAGGCTGTGGTGGGGCACCTGATACTCCACGAGACTCCAGCACATGGGAAGTGGGCGGGGTGGCTCAATGCCACAGCTGACCTCTGACCTTGAGGCTGCCTGAGCCTTCCTCCCTGGCCTACAGGGAGCTCCCCATATGCCATCCCTCCACAGAACTCACCAAGATTTCCTAGCTGAGGACCCCTATTGAGGCATGAAGACTGAAAAGCTCAACTATTGTGAGTAAAACAGGAGATGGGGAAGATTAGTAGGATTTCACAGATCTGGGGTCGGAAGGACCTTTAGTAGTCATCTAATCCAACCCCTTCATTTTACAAATAAGGAAACTGAAGAACACAGCAGTTAAGCGAATTGTCCATGGTCACACACAGGGCTGAGCTGGGATTTGAACTTGATTCCTCTGACTTTCCAAACAGAGTAACAACCTTGCTTGATGGACTGACCACCTATCTTGGAGGCAGCCTGGGCCCTAGAATATAGACTTAGCTCTGCCACTAACTTACTTTTTTTTTCTCTTTCAATTTTTTTTTTGAGGCAATCAGGGTGGTGGTGGTGGTGGTTAGTGACTTGTCCAGGGTCACACAGCTAGTGAGTGTCTGAGGCCAGATCTGAACTCAGGTCTTCCAATCTTCAGGACCAGTGCTCTATCCACTGTGCCACCTAGCTGCACTACTAACTTACTATTGACATGATAAAGTCTCTTTTCTTCTCTGAACTTGTTTTCCCCTCGCAAAATGGCTGTAACAATGCATTCTCTGCTCTGCCTCCTTTACAAGGCAAAGGACTTGAAAACTGTGGCAGCACTTTGAAAAACACTGCACGATGCTGAATACTCTTGTCTACATCTTCTCCATCTTTCAAGGGGGACTGGTTTATTCATAAGGTTCTCTTCCCAAAAAGCAGGCTCCATTTAAAGCACTGTGGTTTGATAGGATCATTCTATAAGAGGCCTTTCAGAGAATTACTGGTGGCATTGATAAAATTAATAATAATTACGCACATTTACATAGTGCTTTAAGATTTGTTTTACATAAATTATCTCATTTGGTCCTTACAACAACCCTTCAGAAGTGGGTGAGGCAATCATCTTTATTCCCATTTTAAAGAAAGACAGACTGAGGTTCTGCAAGGTTCTATAAAGTGGCCACAATGAGCTTCAAGGGAAGGGCTGACCTTTGGGAATCTAAGTTTCCTAGGCCCCTTATTTTAGACCCTGGGCCCAGACTCCCCTCTCCCTCCCCCCCAAAGGAGACTGAGATTCTTACTCCCCACTCACTTGGAGCTTTGAGACCCACCTCTCAACCCCATTCAGAGCCCACCTTTTCTAGGAAGTTCTCTTGGATGAGAAGTTTGATGAAACGGCCTTTGGGACACAAGTTACGTATGGTGGTTCATCTGCTTCTGCCTGCATTCTTTCCATAGCTGAAATTCATTTTACTTTCTGTTTGGAGTGGGGTTGCTAGAGTCTTATGGGTAAGGAGCCTTCACACAACCCACATTTCTTCACTGTGTTGTTTGACAAATTGTTTTCCTCAAAATAGCCCTGTAAGGTAGGTAGTGTGAACATTACTCCCATTTTATAGATGAAAAATATCTGTAGGCTGAGAGCAGTTAAGTGATTTGCCCAAGGTTGCAAAGCTGGTGGGTGTGGGAACTGGGGCTTGAACCCAGGATTTCCAGTCCCCCAAATCAATGTTCTCTCTGACCATGCTGCCTCAGAACCCTAAGGATAGGGATGTGCCTTAGGCCACCCTTTCCCTGGAGGTAGATATGAGTTGGTTTCCTGGGCCAGAGGTTCTTTGGAGATGTCTGATTCATTTGAGTCACTTAATGGCGTCAGAGCACCTTGGCCTAAGCCAGTGAGTCCCACTTTGGAAGGTGCCTCCCTGATTGCCTGAGAGCTTCCAACATTGCTGGTCTCTTCTGAGCCACAGATGGAGCCTGTAGAAAAGTCAGGTCAGACCTGCTGATGGACACAGAATCACCCCAGTGTTTCCCAGAGCTCTCAGATAAGGCAGTGTTTCATCTACCCACAATGAGGCCACAGGCCACCCTGACACAGTCCTCTGCTGTCAGATACATAACGTCAAGCGGGCTCTGGGGATACCTTGGCATAGTGGAAAGAATACTGGGTCTGACCGAGAGCTCTGGTTTCTAGTCCTGCCTCACCTTTGGCAGATCACTTCCTCATTCAGGCCCTCACTTTCCCCGTCTGTACTTAACCATCAATTCTCTGAGGTTTGTACCAGCTCTGATGTTCTACGGTCCAGCTTCCATGGAAACATCTGTGTTCAAGAAGGGATTGGACATCTGTCCCTGCCCTAGGGAATCACCAAGGTCAACGTTTTGGATTTGAGTTTCAGGCTGTTCAGATAGACACAAGCTATTGGGAGAGGTGGGGGTGGGGGAGTCCAATTAAAGAATCCAGTTAATCACTGTTTGTGTGACCTGCCTGTGTGGACACAGCCTCAGTGCCTCCTCTGAAATGCTGTGCCTGAGATTAAATCTCCCTCCAGTTGCCTCTAGGCCCTACCCCCACACACACCTGTCTTTGCCGCACAGGGCTCAGATACCCGATGGGAAACTCATCACTGGCTTTTCAGAGTAGTGATTAAAAAGCTTCAGCAACTATTAAAATTGAAACTCCTGAAACACCTTCTCTGTGGTCCAGAGCCACACTCACAGAATGGGGGTGGGAAGCTGTGAGCTTAGCGGAAAAAAAAAATATTCTGCTCTAGCTGAAATCTTCCCTTGATGAGCTGAGTCATTCTCTAGCGGTTTAGCAGAAGTCCAGGCTTTCAGCCTCTGTTCAGTCGTCTCTATACTACACATGACCCAGCCTTGGGGCAGTAGAGCTGGAGAGGCAGATCAGCTGCTTATGGGCAAAGGAGAAGCTGAAGAAGACCTCTTTTTGGATACTGATGACTGCTTCTCATAGCCCCCTTGGTTAATGAAGCCTTCCGTCCTGGAAGCCAGCCACTGCCAGGCTGGGGCATGAACTCTTTCATGCACTACTTGGTATTGGTCAAAGGAAAAATACCTCCCCTGGGTAGGAATGGGGGACAATGGGGACCTGAGATTCTGGACAATGCCTTTTCTGACTTGGTTCATTTGGCAGCTATGGTGTAATGTGATAGAAATTGAATTCACTCATTCCACCAACACCTCTTAAGGGCTTACACTGTCTAAAACACCATGTTCAGCTCTGGAATACACTTTGCCCAGCTTTTGCCTCACTGAAATCCAAGTCGCACTCGAGTCAAGACATTATCCTCATGATGTCATTGGTCCCTTTGGAGAACAAAGGACCAATAACAACAACGACACAAATAAGGACGGCACAAGCCCTTCTCTCAAGGAGAGTGCAATTTTAAGAGGAAGGGGAACTAGCTTTAGAACCAAAGAACACAGGTTTGAATCCTGCCCCTTGACACTTACAACCCTGGGTAAGTCACTTCCTTTCACCTTCAGTTTCCTCATCTATAAAATGAGGGTATTGGACCTGATGACCTTAAAGTTTCCTTTCAATTTTAAATCAATGATCTTATTATAATGGGGGAAAGGACAAAGACCAGAAGATGAGAGATACAATGGAGAGATCCAGGACAAGTGCTGTGAGAGATTTGAGGAGGGAAGAGCACTTTCATTTCAGGGTACAGAAAGGCTTCAAAGAAGAGATGATGCCCAAGCTGCTGGAAAGAAGGCAAAGCTTTTCATTATTGCAGATGTGGCGGGCAGAGGGGAAGGTGTCCTTTTCAGCCATGGGGGTAGGGAGTTTGAGAGCAGGGGATAGCGAATGACCTAGTTTGGCAGAAAAGCTGAACACATGAAGACAGGAATGATGTGAGAGAAAGCTGAGCAGAGTGAAGCAGGACTGAGGATGACAGGATAAGCAGCTGCAAGCAACAGTGAGCTAGTGAAGGTGGAACAGAGGAGTGATGTGGTCCAATATACGCATTAAGAAGAGGACCTCGGCAGCATTTGAAGGAAGGATTATCTTAATAGCTCAAACTAGACATTAAAAAAAAAAAAGGAAGAGGACCTATGTTTGAGTTCTGACTCTACCATATCCTAGCTATGTGACCTTGGGCAAGTCCCAGCCCTTCCTTTGGCCTCAGTTTTCTCATCTGCTTCTTTCACAGGGCTGCTGTGAGGATCACATGAAAGTGCTTCTTGTGTAGGAGATGGATAATCACTATTATTTGTGGTCACTCACTTCTGCCTCCTTTCTCCTCTTCTCTGATCCCAAGGTCCCTTAGGAATGGGAAGGGAGTAGAGATGCTCACCTGTCCTCATACCTCTCTACCCTGAGACAGTATGGTCACAAGAACAGGACTGGATATGGGACTTAGTAAAGACTGGTTGATTTTGCACCTGGAGTGGGTCCAGGCTTTCATTCACATATGCTCTCAGGACCCAGAATTTTAACCAAATCCTTTGGTACATCAGCAGCCACCTTGATGGTGAGATGGTATGATATAGCAGAATAAGTCAGGAGATAGGTGGGTTCAAATCCTGCTCCTGGCACTTACTAACTGTGTGTCTTAACCACTGGTTAAGTCACCTAACTACTCTGAGGAGACTCAGAAACTGAGCCTCACTTTCTTCAATTTTCTGGCATATTTTTGGCACTTCATAAATGCTTGTTGGTTAATTGAGTGTAAAATATATTTTCATACACATGGACAATACTCTCTGGTATTTATATGGATTTTTAAGGTTTGCAAAGTATTTTATAACACTATCTCATCTGATCCTCATAACAACCCTGTCAGATAAGTGCTATAGGCATCAGTGTCCCCATTTCACAGATAAGAAAACTGAGACTCAGAGTGGTTAAGTGACTTGCACATGGTCACACAGGTGGTAAGGTAAGATTTGAACCCAGATATTCCTGTCTCCAAGGCCAGCATTCATTCTACTCTACACACAACCATGCCATCAAGAAGGTAGCTGTTGCTCTAACGAATTAGGCTGGATTCTGGGATCTAAGAAAGTGTTAGAACCCATGACCCTTTCCAATGTTAAAAATCAACCAGGCTTTTCTGACCCCCCCCCCCCCGCTTCCCCCCCTGCCTCTTGCCCAACCCTATATTTGACTGTAGAGTGCTGAGGTGGGGGCAGGGTCAGGGAATGGAAAGAGGCTTAGTGATTTCTTCTTTCCTCTGGATTCCAATAGCACTTAGAATCTGTACAACTTACTCAGCCCTGAGTAAATATGTACTTCTTGCCATAGTAACTTCAAGGACCAGTACTATGTTCTCTTCCTCTGGGTCCCCCTCAGGGCCTGGAACAGGACCAGTCACAGAAGGTACTAGCAACCTGCTGTGGTGGACCTGGAAGCTCTTTCCACAGCACTAAGTCACCTTTCAACTACGCAGCAATCATTGATTATGTGGCTAATACATGTCAGGTGTGAAAGAAAGGGGACTCTGGGCATTCTAAGGTCACCATGGCTATGGCCAAGGCTGCTTCCAATGCCCTCTCCCACTTGGACCTCCTGGCCCTCCAGTCCTACCCAGTGGTTTTGGTCAGCAGATCTGGGACTAAGAATTCTGAAACATGTGGCAAATCCAATGGAGTGGGATGTGGGGAAGGGCTGGCTAAAGTAGGACTACTCCTGCATATAGTTGAAATAGACTTTATACATAAGTTGTGAAAATTAAAGAGTTTAAACAACTATGGGGATGGGGAGAGGGAGGGTACAGTAGAAGAGGATAGAGGTTCAGGTGGAGAAAAAGACTATGAGCCAGGGTTAAAAGTATTTGAGATGATGGAAAGTGACCCAGAAGTCCATAAATGATGGACAAAAAGACCTAGATAGAATGGATTGAACTTTAAGGGAAAAGTGATGGTTACTAAGGGATGATGATAGATGGAGGTTCTAAAAGCAATAATGGGGAGTAAGGAGTATGCCCTCACTTCTTATCCCAGTCTATGTAGAGGTGGGAGAAAAGCCTTGGAGAAGGTCCCAAGAGATGTAGTATCTTTAGGAGGAAGCTAGATTTCAATGAGCACCAGGAGATAGAAGGAATGTGAAAGGAAGAGATGAAGATGAAAATACCATAGTATTTTCATAGTACCATACCCTTAGTAACCATCACTTTTCCCTTAAAGTTCATTCCATTCTATCTAGGTATTTTTGTCCATCATTTATGGACTTCTGGGTCATTTTCCATCATCTCAAATACTTTTAATGCCTGGCTCACAGTCTTTTTCTCCACCTGAACCTCTATCCTCTTCTACTGTACCCTCCTTCTCCCCATCCCCATAGTTGTTTAAACTCTTTAATTTTCACAACTTATGTATAATACCATAGATTGAGGGTAAGAAGGGACCTTAGAGGTCATCGACTCCAGCTTCCTCAGAGGTAGTATGACTTGAGCAAGGCTACCCAGGAAATAAGTGAGAGTGAAGATTTGAACCCATGTCCTCTGCCTTTAGATCCAGTGATTTTTTAAATGACTGATAATACAAAAATTATTTCTTTAAAAATCATCTTATTATTGCTTTTTGTCTATGCCAGCAGTTTTTCATTAATGCTACCACTCCCAATCCTTTCTAGTCATAAAAGAGCCAAAAACATTTAAGCAAACCAAGTGACATGGCAATTGCTCGGGAGGTAATCATCCAAAACCCCACTAGTTGATTGAGTCCCCAGACCTTAGCTGCTTCTTTCTCTAATGCTATCACTCTGGAGCCTCCATATGGTGGATGTCCTCCAACCATATCATTCCTAGTTAACACTTCTCCCATATCAATCACCAATTAGTACCTCCACAATATCTCCTTATCTAGTGATTAGCACCTCAATATCAGTTTAACCAATTAATACCAATTAGCTTTTACAAAGGGATATTTGTTGAGAAGATATAGCAAGAACCAAAGTACAAAAAGATTACTCCCCTTCCTCCAAACTGGAAAGCACTGTTACCTCCGCATCTCCTTGGAGAGAGTGAACTTAAACTTAGAAACCACTTAAAGTGGTAGCTATGAAGCATTCTTTCCACCAACTTCACTTCTGAGCATGTTGCATCTAATGGAAAAATTGTTCCCTTGTTTTTAGGACATGATATCTTGGTTTCTGGGTTAACCTAGTGTAGGGCTGAGTCAAGCAGGTTGTCCTTAAGGCTGACCTTGCCTATAGGTGGTTTCCAGCTCCAGTTGCTGTGGGAACCTATCGTCCAACCTTTTGATGCTCACAAGATTGAACTCTGATCCATCCATCTCTATATACCTTTACTTAAGTTCAGTAAAGAAACACACAGGAACAAAATAACAGTGTCATGCACTCACAGCCACGTGTAAGCCTGAGTAGAGAGAAAAGCCTGCCAGGAGTAGCCTCTGCTACCCAGAGGCCTAAAGCATTTCTTTCTCACTCATGACTAGGGAAGAGAGACTTCAATGATATTTCTACTATGGCAAAGTCCAGGAGTATTCTCAAAAGCGCAGTGCAAGGGAGAGTAGAGCAGAGTGGGAACTGGGGAGAGCTAGGGATAAACTGAATAGGAGGGAAAAGGCAGTGGGGTAAAAGCCAGTGTGAGCTACTTTCACTGTTGATCTTGGGTTTCCTTCATGGCTTGGGTTCTTAGGAAAGGTAGTGTTTTGGAGAGCAATCTGACCTTCCCCAAATGGGAATGGGAATGTTGAGAGAATCACAAAGGCCATGGAATCCTAGAAGGATACCTTGAGATGGGTAAGGGAAAAAAAAGTCAGGCCCCCTAGTGTATTGATAGCTGGGCTATGGCCCCAGATGCCCAGTACTAGCTCCTGGTCTGTTAGTTGGTTTCAATCAGTAAACCCCTTAGGCTGCTGAAGCCTGTTTTAAGTGCTCTGTGGTTAATCAGTACCCTACCTGGCAGGGATGCTTAAGTTTGTTTCCCCACCATGGGTACCTGGTACCTCTCTTGTCCATGCTGGGTAGGGTGACCCAAATTCCTTCATGAAACTTACAGACATGTTCCAGAGGACTTTGAGGAGACTCAGACAGAAACCTATTACAATCCTAGATCATTGTAACAAATTTTCCAGAGTAGAAGGTAAGTCCTGATGTGGGCACCCAGCCACAAATACTTTAATAGACTTTTAATTAATTACTTTTATGAGCATTTATTTCCTCTACTTCTCACACCTATCCCTTCTTCCCACACAATTGGACAGTGAAAAGAAAAGGTAAATCTTCACAACAAATAGGAATACTTCAGAAAAACAAATTCCTATATTGAAAATTTCCAAAAATTTCTGTCTCACTCTGCATTCTAAGTCCATTACCTCTCTGGCAGGAAGTTGGTGGGTGGTATTCTTCATCTTCAATTCTCGGGACTCATGATTTTTATCATTATGTTGATCAAAATTCTAAAGTCTCTCAAAGTTACCTTTCTTTACAATGTTGCCATTGTATATATTGTTCTAGTTCTTCTCTCTTTACTTTGTATCACTTCATAGAGGTCTTCCTAGTTTCCACAAGAACCATCAGTTTCATAATTCTATTGGATTCATAGATTATAATTTGTTTAACTATTCCCCAATAGGGGGGCACTCCCTTAGTTTCCAATTTGGGCTACTATGAAGAAATGCTATGAATATTTTATACATTTTGGTCCTTTTCCTCTGTCTCTGAACTCTTTTGGGGGTATAAGCCTAATAATGGTATGGCAGGTTCAAAGAGTATGTAGAGTTCAGCAATTTTTTAGTTACCAATTTGAGTGGCCTTTTGCCTTCTCTCCATCTGTTACTTTCTCAAAATTTTTCTCGGTTTCTATTTGTCTGTCTCCAGCCATCTTTGCCTCCTTCTCTCTCTTTGTGTCTCTCTCTCCCTGTTTCTCTCCTGTACTGGCTATTAGAGGCTGCTGTGGGTTAACAGGGACCCCAGCTCCATTCCCAGCCTAGCCCATTGCCAATTTCCCTAAAGCAACATCTGCCAATGTTTGGGAAATTAGGTGGGGAGAGGGCATCCCTGGGGAATGGAGAAGGGTTTTGTGTTCAAAAGTCATCTTGAAATTTTCAAAATGTTTTTATGTTTTGCAAAACAAAAGCTCAAAATTAAAAAAAAAACGTACTGTCTGTGGGAAATGAGTCAGATAGTAATAAAAATGTGTTTTTCTGAGGCTAAGGGGATTATTTTACATTTTGTGGCTTGAAGATATAAAAGGAAGGCCCTCCACTCTTGCCCCCTGGGCTAGGTGAATGCTTAATGCTGGATGAGTTCCCTCAGGCTTTAACCTAAATAAAGGGCATGGGGTCTCCACAACTGCCCACTAGGGCCCTTTGAAATGGGCTCTTTTCCTCTTCTTCCCCTTTCAGGATGGGGTGGATTTAGTGTGTTCAGGGGCTATGAGGCTTTGGAGGAGGGGGAAGGGAGCCAGAGAGACTGAGGGAGGAGGATCCTGACCTGGCAAGCTCTTCCTGGTAGATGGAGAAGCAGCAGCCTGAGCCCTAGATGCTACTTTTTCCCTCATTCCTTTCTCGCTCTTCCCTAGCTTCCAAGCTTCTCATGTGTCTTTCTTTGTCTCTCTCTGTTTCTGTCTCTGTCTCTGTCTCTATCCCCTGTCCCCTATCCTCTCCCCATCCGCTCCTTCCAACTCCCCTGGGAAGGCAGGCAGGCCTCTGGGGCCTTTTACTACCCTAGTATTTCTTTCCTCCTTGCTCTATTCTGCCAAGGCTGGCAAACTGCTTCCTTCTTCTATGCCCCTGGAGAGGCAGACTTCCTGTGTGGTTTTCCTACAGGAGAAAGAGAAGATTAGGGCAGAGCCTCTTCATAAGTCTGTTTATAGCACAAAGGGCCCTCCACCCTTGGATCAAGTGGTCTGAGCATAAAGTGAGCAGGCAAGAATGGGCACCCCTACCCTAGTGGAGGAAGCCAGAACATCTTCTCCCTGTTCCACATCAAGCCTCCTTAGCCCTCCTACCACAAAGGCTCAGTCTGCTACAAAGAAGAGAGGATCTTTGCAGATCTAACCTAGGGTCAGTCCTTTGTTCCAAGATCCTAAACAAGAGCTCACAGAATTGAAATCACAGGCTCACAGAGTTATAAGGGTCATACATAAAAAAGAATTCCCCTAACAAAATATGCAATAAGTCCTAGCCTTTGTCTGAAGAACTTCCAGTGACGTTCCCAAGGTAACCCATTCCACTTTTGGGCAGCTCACTCTATTTATTCATAAGCTTTTCCTAACATCAAACCTACAGTTGCAACTTCTAATCATTGCTTCTAGTTTTCCCTTATGAAGCCAAGTAGAATAAATCTACCACATGGTAGCCCTTTAAATACTTTAAGACAGCTATTACATTCTGCTTGAGCCTTGTTTTCTTGAGGTTAAACTCTCCTAGTACTAATCTTTGAGTGGTGGGGGTAGGGCACACCCATAGAACACGAATGGAGCTGAACTGAATTTACCCTGGCCACCTCCAGGGACATATGTCCATCGGTGAATGACTTTGGGATGACAATTTATTGGTCCCCATGACAGGAGCAGGGGAGAGGTAGTTAGGTCAAAGAGGATATCCACTGAATTAGGAAGGGCTACCCAATCAGTAACCTCTAAAGGGAAATATTACCCTCCCTTTCCCTCTCCCTTTCTTCTTTTTTCCCCCACCTTCCAAGTATGTTTGGGCCTTCAAGCCTTTCCTTTGGACTTTCCATGAGGAGGAAAAGAGCTTTCCTTCTCCTAGGAGTCATGGGAGCTGTTTGCATTACATGCGTTACAAGTACATGTGCTCATCAATGTGTATCTTAGAATGGATTTCAAGGCTCTGGTTGCTTCTTCTGCTCTATTTCTTTCATTGAGCAGAGGTGATTAAACTGTGATCTCAAGATAGGATCTCTCTTACAGGACAGATAGAACTATCCTAAAATAGTTCTAGTCTTGGCAGCTTCATGAATTCAAGAATACAAGAGTTCAGAGGTTTCTCAATCAGTGCTGAAAGCAGAGGAAGTTTTCTGAAGCTTCTATAATATTCTCAGAGGAGAGAATCCATGATGAGCTCAAGCCATGTCCTGACTTGTTAGAATATATGGACATGGAGGCAGTTATTGGATAGTGGAGAGCCATGGTGAAAATGAAATGCCTATGGATGCTTTAAATATTTGTGTAATGTTTTAAGTCTTTATCAATGAGTGTTTATGATGTTTTTCTGTTTTAAGCATTTCTTTTATGGTGAAGAAAATAAATAACTGTCCTATTCCTGATATACTTTGTATACCGAATACCTCTTAAAAAGGAGGTTTTTTTTTTTTTTTTTTTTTGGTTAGGCAATCGGGGTTAAGTGACTTGCTCAGGGTCACACAGCTAGTAAGTGTTAAGTGTCTGAGGCTGGATTTGAACTCAGGTCCTCCTGACTCCAAGGCCAGAGCTCTATTCACTGCACCACCTAGCTACCCCCAAAAGGAGGTATTTTTAATCTCTTCTGGGGAGATCCTACACATAAGCCAAATTTAAACCTTGTTTCAGGGAACATGATGAGCCAGGGATCACAAAAAATTGCCAGACCGGTCTCTTTAGAGTCCAGGCCCTCTAAGAACCAGAACCAGTCTATGTGAGTCCAAAGCTAGGGCACCTTAGCAGGAGAAAGCACCCTGGCCTCCCAGGCTAGACCATATACCACGAAGTTGAGGCCTTTCACCATACTAATTGCTTTACTCTGGGATGTCTCCAGCTTACCAATATTTTTCCTAAAATGTGATACCTAGAATTGAGCATAATCCTCTAGAAGAGGTCTAATCTGGGCAAAGAGCACAGATAGACTATAATTTCCTTATTCCTGGAAGCTCTGGTTCCTTCATTGTTGCCTAAGACCACATGGACTTTCTTGGCACATAGTAGGCATTTAATACTTGCTAATTGACTCATTGTTTATCATATCACAAGGCTGACTTATATTGCTTGTAATCCATTATAACAACTGCATCTCTTTTGGTTGAACTTTGACCTAGCTATGCTTCTCACACTTTGTACAAATATACACATGTATGTATGTATGTATGTGTGTGTGTATATTTGTACCTATATATGGGTGGGTGTGTATGTATATATATATGTATGCATACACACATATATTACATATAGACACTTGTTATTACATATATATTTAATTATTCCTTGTGACATATATATTGTAACAAACTTTACATTTAACTCTAATTTCATCTGATTTGCATTACTTCAAGCATACCTCTTCCTATATACAATATGGCCATGAACACTGGCACTTTGTTAAAAGGACAATTGACAGCCCCTAATTCCAGTGATAGAGACTGTCCCTAAGGTGGCTGGCTGGCTGAGATTCTTTAGGACAAACTTTGTGTTGGCCTATAAAGATTAAGGAGTGGCCACTTTCGACGCTTTCTCTGGACCCTTCTTTGCCTTTCTTTGTTCAGAGGATAGACAAGATCAGAGTAGAGTAGAGCAGACCTGTGGAGTGTGTGTGTGTGTGTGTGTGTGTGTGTATGAGTTTACAGGCTTCCTAATGCAGAAGTAGATAGGAGTTAAATGAGCTTGTCTATGCTGCTATCACTGGGAGACCCTGAGAGGACATTTCCCCAGCCCTAGAGATGGAAGCAGCCGGGGCATTGATAGAATTTTTGCTGAATTATATAGCAGAACCACATGTGGGCTTGCCCAAGTTGTTTGAAAAGTTCTTCCTAGACAGTATTCCTGTGAATAGGAGGAGATGTTTTTAAGTTCCTAGACAGCATGATCCAGAATCTAGCCTTCTAGCCAGAGAAGTAAGGATTCCTGGATGGCTTTAGTCTTGGGGGTGACCCCTAAACTTAAGTTCACAAATTGGACTTTATAGAAGGAGGAGATTTCCTGAGCAGCATTATCTTTTGGAGAAAGAAGATAAAAGGGAGGAGGAAGGAGAAGGAAAGAGAATAAACATTTAGATAGCTCCTCCTGTGTTCCAGGAGCTGTGCTAAGCTCTTTTTATAAATATTCTCTCATTTGACTTTCACAATAACCCTCTGAGGTAAAGTCTGTTATTGTTATTTTCTTTATGTTACAATTCAGGAAATGGAAGCAAAGGGTGGTTAAATGACTTGTCCAGGGTCACACAGCTGGTTAGTGTCTGAGACTGGATTTGAACTCAGATCTTTTTGACTCCAGGCCCAGCACTGTATCCACTACACCACTCAGCTGGATGGTTCTGGACTGTGTCAGCCTCAACATTGCAGTACAAGTCTATTGGGAAGGGGATTGTTTATTTGTTAGACCCTAAGTTTGTCTGCTTATGCACTTATGCACTATTGTGAGTGTATTGTGTAATTTTGGTGTCTGTTTGTGGATTTCTGTGAGTCCTTTGCATTCTCTGTGCATCCTGTCAGGTGAAATAAAGGCTACCCTCTATGCATAGTGTTATTTTGAGGTACAATAGGTTTGATGGGAGCTAGGAACCCTTTTATGTACATCAAAGGAAATTTAGATAGGTGTTACACCTAAGCTTTATTTGGAATTTTCCTGGGATCAACCCCAGGCAGGGCCGTAATGAGCCAAAGGGAGAAAATGACCATTTGGGTCAGTGCCTAGGAGAGGACCTATGTGAACCTAGAATCTTGGGAAGCAGTAGAAGAAAGGCCTGGGTCATGGGTTAAATCTGTTCTGGTCTAATATTCTAACCTACAATGGTCTTTTTAAATCCTGCCTCTGTTATCCACCTATCCCTCCTAAGTTTAGATTACTAGATCATCTAGCAGATTTGCTAAGCACACCAGCTCTGACTTTATCTAAATTATTATGGAAAATGTTAAACAGTGCAGTTAGTGGGTATCCCTGGGGCACTCTACTGGAGACTTTCCAAATGGACATCAATCCATTGATAACTACACTTTGGGTGTACCCATTCAATTAGTTCCAAATCCACCAATTATATGGTCATCTATCCAACATTTCTCCATTTCTCTCACCAGAATAGCATGAGAGATCTCATAAATGCTTTGCTAAAGTCTAGCAAACGATACCCACAGTATTTCCCTGATCTACTAATTTAACAACCGTGTTAATGAAGGAAATCAAATCAGTCTGGCTTGACCTGCACTTGATGAAACCCTATTGGCTTTTAGGAATCACTGCTTCTTTTCCTAAATGTCTACTAGCCATTCCTTTAACAATGTTTTAGGATTCCCCCAGGAATCAGTCAAGCTCCTTGACCTATAGTTTGGCAGTAGTTAGATGGTGAAGTGGATAGAACACTGGCCCTGGAGTCAGGAAGACCTGAGTTCAAATCTGACCTCAGACACTTGACACTTACTAGCTGTGTGACCCTAGGCAAGTCACTTAACCCCATTGCCTAGCCAAAAAAAAAAAAAAAAAAAAAAGGCCTATAGTTTGCAGACTATTATCTTACCATTTTTGAAAACTGGAATGTTGATCCTTCTCCAGTCCTTCAATTCCTCTCCTGTTCTGCGAAAGTGTTTCAAAGATCAAGGGAAGTGAGTAGCTCGGTAATTACATCCACTTGTTCTTTCCATACCTGAGACTTTAGTTTGTCTGTGCCTTGTGATTGGTGCTTTTCAAGCGCAAATCTGGGAGGAAAGAATTTCAACTCAATATAAAGAAAACCTTTTAAATTAGGGCAGAGCCAAAGTGGAAGACGCTGCTTAGTGAGGTAGAGTTCATTATCTCTGGAAGTGCTCACCAGTTTCTGGCTGTCTACTTTTTGTAGCTCTATCAACTAGCTGCCTTCTAAAACCCCTTCCCAACTGATATGCTATGCCTGTATTTGATCAGCCTCACAGGTTTGGAACTACCATCCTGACAAACTCTCTCCAGCTGGTATTTGTTCTCATATCTTCTAATGGTGGGAGACAGAGCAAATACACGGCACTACTGGGCAATGTCTTCTTGCCACCTTTCTCCTCTTTGAAAATGTGCTCACATCCCCAGCTCATCCCAAAACACCCCAGAGAGTTAGGCAGACCAGGAGAGCTGACTGTGGTGGGTCCTGTTTTAGGATGGAAGGGCTCGGGAGTTGTAGCTATTGTCCCTAGGAAGCTTGTAATCTATTGGACAGACACGCCAGCAGCTTACAGGGGCAGCACATTAACCTGGGGAAAGTAATGCTGGCTATGGTATTTATTGCCTTGTGACCTCATGTAAATCTTCTAGCCACTCTGGACCTCATGAACCTCATCTATGAATGAGAGAGTAACTCCTGATGATCTCAAAGGACCCCAAGTCTAAGCTTCTCCCAGCCCCTGGCAATGAGACACAAGGCAACGTTTTTACTCCAGTAATAGTGGATTCAGAAGAACCACTGGGTCATGTCATCACCTAATCTTCTTTCCTTATCCTTCACCTCCATCCCAGGTGACTTTGTATTTTTGTAAGTCATCTGTCTGTGGCCAGTGAACACTGTAAAGCTAATTAATCTCCTCTATCTCTTTTCGCTTCCTATCCTGGGAGCTGAACCCATGACCATGGGGGACCTCATTAGTTCTGAGTTCTAGTCAGTAAACATTTATGAAGTGCCAACTATATACCAGGCACTGTGCTAAGTGCTAGGGATAGAAAAAGAGGTAAAAGATAGTTTGTTCCCTCACAGAGCTCACAATCTGGTCCGGGGGGGAGGGGGGACAACAAGGAAACAAATGTACAAACACATACACAGGATAAATATTGTTGTTGTTAAGTTGTTTCAGTCATATCCAATTCTTTGTGACCCCATTTGGGGTTTTCTTGGCAAGGATACTAAAGTGGTTTGCCATTTCCTTCTTTAGCTCATTTTATAGATGAAGAAACTAAGGCAAACAGGGTTAAGTGACTTCCCCAGGGTCACCCAACTAATAAGTTTTTGAGGTTGGATTTGAATTCAGGTCTTCCTGACTTGAGACCCAATGCTCTATCCATTTTGACATCTAGCTGCTTTCAGGATAAATAGGAAATAAATAAAAGAGGGAAGGCATTAGAATGAAAAGGGATTGGGAAAGGCTTTTTGTAGAAGATGGAATTTTAGTTGGGAGATAGGGAAGCCTGGGAAGTCAGGAGGTAGAGATGATAATGAGTTTATTGCATAGGGAGGTGACATGGGAGGATTTATACTGTAGTGGCTGAATAGAGGATAAATTGGAAAGGACTTGAAGCAGGCAGACACCCTGGCAGGCTACTGCGATCATCCAAGTATGAGCTGAAGAGGGCCTGCCCAAGAGTGGTGGCAGTGTCAGAGGAGAGAAGAGGGCGTATTCATCAGATATTACAAAGGTGAAATCGACAGACCTTGGCAACAGACTGGGTATGGGAGGTGAGATATAGATTGTGAACCTGAAGGACTGTGAGGATGATGTTGTCCCTTACGGTTATAGGGAAATTAGGAGAAGGGGAGGGTTTAGAGACAAAGATAATGAATTCAGTATTGGACACGTGTAACCACTTGCTAACCCAGATGCCCACGTTAATAACTGTGAATGGGAAATTGTATATATGGACATGATTATAGTTGGATAGGTGTCAAGGTCCTGTGAATCCTGACAGCGAAGTTCTTACAACTTTTAGCACCTTCAGTCAATATTTCCCCAAAGAACAGGGAATGGCACAGAAGGTGCTGACCAGGGAGCAGTTATCATTGACTTTGAAACACAAAATTGTCATTACTAAGTGCCTATAATCTCACAACATAGCCCAACACACACACACACACACACACACACACACACACACACACACACACA